>NC_140990.1:64681855-65135044 GCF_052327205.1 Somniosus microcephalus
AACCCCTTCCACAGGGTGTCTTCCTCTCTTCTCTATCTCCTTCCCTAACTCTCTCCTTCCCTCTCTCTCTGTCTCTCTCTCCTTCCCCCTCTCTCCTTACCCCTCTCTCTCTCCTTCCCCCTCTCTCTCTCTCTCTCTCTCTCCTTCCCCCTCTCTCTCTCTCTCCTTCCCCCTCTCTCTCTCTCTCCTTCCCCCCTCTCTCTCTCTCTCCTTCCCCCCTCTCTCTCTCTCTCCTTCCCTCTCTCTCTCCTTCCCCCTCTCTCTCTCTCTCTCCTTCCCCCCATCTCTCTCTCTCCTTCCCCCTCTCTCTCTCTCTCCTTCCCCCCCTCGACCGGGGCAGGGATGGGCAGCAAGGACAGAGTACAGCGGGCAAGGACACTGAAGGCACAATTGGAAGAGATAGATTGTTAGGCAGGGGAGGGAGGGAGAGAGAAGGGGAGACAAGGGGAGGGAGAGAGAGAGGGGGAGGGAGAGACAGGGGGAGGGAGAGAGAGGGGGGGGAGAGAGATGGGGAGGGAGGGAGAGGAGAGGTGGAGGGAGGGAGAGAGAGGGAGAGCGGAGGGAGGGAGAGAGAGGAAAGGAGGGAGAGACAGGGGGTGGGAAAGAGAGAGGGGGGACGGAGGGAGAGAGGGGGGACGGAGGGAGAGAGGGGGACGGAGGGAGAGAGGGGGAGGGAGGGAAAGAGAGGGGGAGGGAGGGAAAGAGTGAGGGGGTGGAGAGGGAGGGAGGGAAGGAGCGCGGGGAGGGAGAGAGATGGGGAGGGAGGGACAAAGTGAAGGGGAGGGAGTGAGAGAGAGGGGAGGGGAGAGAGGGGGGGAGGGAGGGAGAGAGAGTGAAAGGGGAAGGAGTGAGAGGGAGGGAGAGGTGGAGGAGAGGAAGGGGAGGGAGGGAGAGAGGGAGAGGAAGGGAGGGAGGGAGAGAGGGTGAGGGAGGGAGGGGGAGGGAGAGGGAGGGGGGAGTCAGAAACTCCTGACCAGACTCAGGCACAGCAAGCTGTTGACCAGGCGAGACATACCCAAGCCAGAGCCTCAGAGACTCCTGACCAGACTCAGGCACGGCAAGCTGTTCACCAGGCGAGACATACCCAAAACTGTAAAACCTGGAGTATATGGCTACTGGAGATCCCCATTAACAAAAAACGAAGTTAAAGAACCACCTCCTGGGTGCTTAGGAAGAGTTCTTCAATCCAACAGTTTTATAAACAGTTTTATAAAATGGCAGAGGGTTCTTCAGTTCCCTCAGCACGCCGGTACTCCAGCAAGTATGCATTATAAAAAGGGAGACACTGTCCCTTTAAAATCAGTCATCCACAGGGACGCGGTCCCTTTAATGAAAATCACATAGAAAAAGAGTGCCTGTCCCTTTAAGAGAACCCCACCACTCCTATATTCTCTTAAAGTGCTTGAAATTAATAATTAAAAAACCGGAAAATTAATATTTTAAAAATTAACTCAGGGAGAAAAAATATTTTTACTCACATTTGCTCCACAGGGTTTTCTTGTTTCTGTTTCATCAATTTAAAAAAAACTGCTTTTTTTAAACAAGTATCTTCTGTAAAATAAAATTAGTTTGAGCTGTAAAATGTGAAAGGAACATTAAAAATAAAATTTCCCAGGCCCCTTTACAAAATGGCGGCGGGCCGATCCGTCCAATGAGCCGGTTCCAGGTCCCGCCTCCTCCTTTGCCACGATTGGTTGGAGGACCAAAGCCCCTCGGTCGGTCCTCCAGGCTCAGCCTCCCCTCGCTCATTGGTGGAGAGCTCACGTCTATCATTGTACGACGGTGACGTCTTGACATGACTGGTTGGGCGAAGAGGGGGGGGGCGTGCGGGGCGCAGGCTCGCTCCTCCAGCCCGCCCGCTCGCACCCTATTGGTCAGAAGCTCCCGTCAATCAGGCCCTGGGCCCGGGTCACATGTCCCTGGAGCGCGCTCCGCCAAACTGAAGAAACTCCGCTCAGGGCCCCGGATCCGTGGACTCTCAGTTTGGATTCCCCTTATTCTCTCCGCTCCTCTGATCTCAATCGGATCGGGGAGAAAAACTCACTTTCCCTCACTGATTGCGGCTCTTCACCAGCACCGACTTTACAAAGAAAGCCCCGCGCGGCAGCCTGGAGCTCAGGGGCCCAGCGCGCAGGCACGGGGGAGGATGATTGACAGGGGCCCAGGGTGTGTGCTGAGCATGCGCGGTGCGGGCCGAGCGCCTGTGGAGCAGGAGAGGGCGGAACCATGGGGCGCATG
The DNA here is from genome assembly GCF_052327205.1 of Somniosus microcephalus. NCBI lineage: Eukaryota > Metazoa > Chordata > Chondrichthyes > Squaliformes > Somniosidae > Somniosus > Somniosus microcephalus. Next base: position 64,684,094 of record NC_140990.1, read on the forward strand.
CGCGGGGTCAGCCACAACTCAGCGCGGCGGCCAGAGCGCTTTCTGGAGCGCGGGGGCTTGTGGGGATTGCAGCCGCCATTACTGTTGATTCTTTCAACCAGCCTGTACAGCAGCTGGGGCCTGAAAATCAGCTTCACTGCCCCAGGGCTGGGAAAGGTGGAGATGTAAAACTGTGACCCCTGGTTCTAGAAACATAGAAGATAGGAGCAGGAGTGGCCATTTGGCCCCTCTAGCCTGCTCCGCCATTCAATGAGTTCATGGCTGATCATCCAAATTCAGTACCCTGTCCCTGCTTCTCCCCATATCCCTTGATCCCTTTAGCCTTAAGAAATATATCTAACTCTTCTTGAATATATTAAATGAATTGGCCTCTACTGCCTTCTGTGGTAGAGATAGGTTCCACAGGTTCACCACTCTCTGGGTGAAGAAATTCCTCCTCATCTCTGTCCTAAATGTCTTACCCCTTATCCTTAGACCGTGACCCCTGGTTCTGGACTCCCCGACCATCGGGAACATCCTTCCTGCATCTAAGTCTGTCTAGTCTGTTAGAATTTTATAAGTTTCAATGAGATCCCTCTCATTCTTCTAAATTCCAGCGAATATAAGCCCAATCGACCTAATCTCTCCTCATACGTCATTCCTGCCAAGACGCTCCTTAAAACCCACCTCTGTGACCAAGCTTTTGGCCATCTGTCCTACTTTCTCCTTATGGTGGCTCGGGGTCACATTTTTCAATGTCTTACAATACTCCTGTGAAGCGTCTTGGGACGTTTTCCTATGTTAAAGGCGCTATAGAAATACAAGTTGTTGTTGTTCTCATTGTTGGAGGTGAGCTCTGAACAGGCCCCGCCCCCTCCCCCTACTCCGCATGCGCCGCTCCAAGCTGAGCACGGGGCTCTGAACAGGCCCCGCCCCCTCCCCTACTCCGCATGCACCGCTCCAAGGTGAGCGCGGGCTCTGAACAGGCCCCGCCCCCTCCCCCTACTCCGCATGCACCGCTCCAAGCTGAGCACGGGCTCTGAACAGGCCCCGCCCCCTCCCCTACTCCGCATGCACCGCTCCAAGCTGAGCGCGGGCTCTGAACAGGCCCCCGCCCCCTCCCCCTACTCCGCATGCACCGCTCCAAGCTGAGCGCGGGCTCTGAACAGGCCCCGCCCCCTCCCCTACTCCGCATGCGCCGCTCCAAGGTGAGCACGGGCTCTGAACAGGCCCCGCCCCCTCCCCTACTCCGCATGCGCCGCTCCAAGGTGAGCGCGGGCTCTGAACAGGCCCCGTCCCCTCCCCCTACTCCGCATGCGCCGCTCCAAGCTGAGCGCGGGCTCTGAACAGGCCCCGCCCCCTCCCCCTACTCCGCATGCGCCGCTCCAAGCTGAGCGCGGGCTCTGAACAGGCCCCCGCCCCCTCCCCCTACTCCGCATGCGCCGCTCCAAGGTGAGCGCGGGCTCTGAACAGGCCCCGCCCCCTCCCCCTACTCCGCATGCGCCGCTCCAAGGTGAGCGCGGACTCTGAACAGGCCCCGCCCCCTCCCCTTACTCCACATGCGCTGCTCCAAGCTGAGCGCGGGCTCTGAACAGGCCCCGCCCCCTCCCCCTACTCCGCATGCGCCGCTCCAAAGTGAGCGGCGGGCTCTGAACAGGCCCCGCACCCTCTCCCTACTCCGCATGCGCCGCTCTAACGTGAGCGCAGGCTCTGAACAGGCCCCGCCCCCTCCCCCTACTCCGCATGCGTCGCTCCAAGGTGAGCGCGGGCTCTGAACAGGCCCCGCCCCTCCCCCCTACTCCGCATGCGTCGCTCCAAGCTGAGCGCGGGCTCTGAACAGGCCCCGCCCCCTCCCCCTACTCCGCATGCGTCGCTCCAAGGTCAGCGCGGGCTCTGAACAGGCTCCGCCCCCTCCCCCTACTCCGCATGCGCCGCTCTAACGTGAGCGCAGGCTCTGAACAGGCCCCGCCCCCTCCCCCTACTCCGCATGCGCCGCTCCAAGGTGAGCGCGGGCTCTGAACAGGCCCCGCCCCCTCCCCCTACTCCGGATGCGCCGCTCCAAGGTGAGCGCGGGCTCTGAACAGGCTCCGCCCCCTCCCCCTACGCCGCATGCGCCGCCGGGCCCCACTCCCGAGGATGAGCCGCCTCCGCGCCTGCGGAGTGCCTCGCATTCTGGGTCGGCCCGGGCAACCGCGAGAGTCCAGATCACCGGTGGAAAGTGAGTTTTATGAGGTTTTTTTTATATTGCGGAGAGAAGTGCGGGCGGGGAAATAAATAAAAAGACAATACAAACCGGACCGTCCCAGCACCCTCCCGGCACCGAGCGGAGCGGATTGAGCGGCCGCAGCCCCTTGTCTTCTGCAGGGAGCCAGACTGGGGCACGTCATCAACTCCACGGCGGTGACTGACGGGAGCTCCGATCAATAGGGAGAGAGCGGGCGGAGCTTGGAGGACTGAGGTGGCGGCGGGTCCTCCAACCAATCGGGGAGTCCGAGGGGCGGGACTTCCGCCGCCTGCTTCTCCCGCTGCTGAGACAAGTGGAATGCAGCAGAGGGCGCTCGTCTGAGTTTGGGGCTCAGGCCTGTGAGTGGAGCAATGCAGAGGGAACTTTACTCTGCACTGGGCTTTACTCCCTCAGCACTGCACTGGAGGGGCAGCACAGAGTTTTAGACTCGAGTCTCTGGAGTGGGACTTCAACCCACAACCTTCTGACTCACAGGCCAGAGTGCTACCGCCTGAGCCACGGCTGACACTCTGTATCTAACCCATGCTGTACCTGCCCTGGGAGTGTTAGATGGGACAGTGTAGAGGGAGCTTTACTCTGTATCTAACCCATGCTGTACCTGCCCTGGGAGTGTTAGATGGGACAGTGTAGAGGGAGCTTTACTCTGTATCTAACCCGTGCTGAACCTGCCCTGGGAGTGTTTGATGGGACAGTGTAGAGGGAGCTTTACTCTGTATCTAACCTGTGCTGTACCTGCCCTGGGAGTGTTTGATGGGACAGTGTAGAGGGAGCTTTACTCTGTATCTAACCCGTGCTGTACCTGCCCTGGGAGTGTTTGATGGGACAGTGTAGAGGGAGATTTACTCTGTATCTAACCCGTGCTGTACCTGCCCTGGGAGTGTTAGATGGGACAGTGCAGAGGGAGCTTTACTCTGTATCTAACCCGTGCTGTACCTGCCCTGGGAGTGTTTGATGGGACAGTGTAGAGGGAGCTTTACTCTGTATCTAACCCGTGCTGTACCTGCCCTGGGAGTGTTTGATGGGACAGTGCAGAGGGAGCTTTACTCTGTATCTAACCCGTGCTGTACCTGCCCTGGGAGTGTTTGATGGGACAGTGTAGAGCGAGCTTTACTCTGTATCTAACCCGTGCTGTACCTGCCCTCATGAGCAAATTTGGCTAGGGTAAATAAAATCAGAGAGTTAAATGCATGGCTCAAAGACTGGTGTGGGAGAAATGGGTTTTGCTTCCTGGGACACTGGCACCAGCACTGGGACAGGAGTGAGCTGTTCCGTTGGGACGGACTTCACTTGGCCAGTGCTGGGACTAGAATCCTGGTGAATCGAATAACTAGGGCTGTAGAGAGGGCTTTAAACTAATTAGTGTGGGGGAGGTTTCAAGAGAGCGAAAAATAAAAATGTCAGCGGAGAAGGCAATAGAGCAAGGTAGCAGTGGGGGAATTAAAAACCAGAGCGTGTCAGGAAGGGACAGAATATATAAAGATAAAGGTAAAGTAGTAAAGGGGGTAAAAGCAGGAATAAATTGTCACAAAACATATTTAAAAGTTCTTTATCTGAATGCACGCAGCATTCGTAACAAAATAGACGAGTTGACGGTACAAATAACTACACATGGGTATGAGCTGGTGGCCATTACGGAGACATGGCTGCAGGGTGACCATGACTGGGAACTAAACATCCAGGGGTATTTGACTATTAGGAAGGACAGACAGGAAGGAAAAGGAGGTGGGGTGGCTGTGTTAATAAAGGATGGAATCACTGCAATAGTGAGAAACGATATTGGGTCAAAGGATCAGGATAGTGAAATGGTTTGGGTGGAAATAAGGAATAATAAGGGGAAAAAGTCACTGGTGGGTGTAGTCTATAGGCCTCCTAACATTTGCAACTCTATTGGTCGGAGTATAAATCAGGAAATAGTTGGGGCTTGTAATAAGTGAACAGCTATAATCATGGGAGATGTTAACTTTCATATTGACTGGACAAATCAAATTGGGCAGGGCAGCCTTGAGGAAGAGTTCATAGAGTGCATTAGGGACGGGTTCCTTGAGCAGTATGTTACTGAACCAACCAGGGGGCAGGCAATCTTAGATCTGGTCCTGTGTAATGAGACAGGATTAATAAAAAATGTCCTAGTAAAGGGTCCCCTTGGAATGAGTGACCATAACATGGTTGAATTCCAAATTCAGTTGGAGGGTGAGAGAGTTGGATCTCAAACCAGCGTACTAAGCTTAAATAAAGGAGACTATAAAGGTATGAGAGCAGAGTTGAAAAAAGTGGACTGGGAAAATAGATTAAGGTGTAAGACGGTACATGAGCAGTGGTGTACATTCAAGGAGATATTTCACAACTTTCAAGAAAAATATATTCCACTGAGGAAAAAGGGGAGTAAATTAAAGACAGCCATCCGTGGCTAAGTAAAGTAATAAAGGATAGTATCCGACTGAAAACAAGGGCATATAAAGTAGCCAAATCTAGTGGGAGGATAGAAGATTGGGAAGCATTTAAAAGCCAGCAAACAATAACTAAAAGATTAATTAAGAAAGGGAAGATAGATTATGAAAGTAAACTAGCAAAAAATATAAAAACAGATAGCAAGAGTTTCTACAGTTATATAAAAAGAAAAAGGGTGGCTAAAGTGAATGTTGGTCCCTTAGAGGACGAGACCGGGAAATTAGTAGTGGGGAACATGGAGATGGCAAAAACGCTGAACAAATATTTTGTATCAGTCTTTACAGTAGAGGACACTAAAAATATCCCAACACTGGACAAACAGGGGGCAATGGGGGGGGGGTGGGGGAGGAGCTAAATACGATTAAAATCACTAAGGAGATGGTACTCGGTAAGATAATGGGACTTAAGGCAGATAAATCCCCTGGACCTGATGGCTTACATCCTAGGGTCTTGAGAGAGGTAGCGGTAGGGATTGCAGATGCATTGGTGGTAATTTTCCAAAACTCCCTGGATTCAGGCAAGGTCCCAGCAGATTGGAAAACTGCTAATGTAATGTCCTTATTTAAAAAGGGAGGTAGACAAAAGGCTGGAAACTATTGACCAGTTAGCCTAACATCTGTGGTTGGTAAAATGTTGGAGTCCATTATTAAGGAAGCAGAAACAGGACATTTGGATAAGCATAATTTAATCGGACAGAGTCAGCATGGTTTTATAAAGGGGAAGTGAAGTAAGATATTAAAAATTGGATTTAATAGGCTAAGACAAACCAAGATTCACTTGTACAAATTGGAGGGAATGGGTTAATTCATGCTCTTGAGTTGAACAATAGAGGTCAGTAAAATTGTATAAACCCAGATAAGTTAAACAGGATTAAAGGTCAAATGCTGAGAGATTAAAACTGTCAGAACAACCCCTTGGACAGAGGGAGAGATATATGGGTTCAGCCAAGCAAGTCACAACTATGCACTTAAGAGTCTATTTAGAGTAAAACACAACAGTTCTATTCTTCAAAAAAATACTTAAGAATAACTAAAGTGTTTTTGCCTTGTAGCAATGACCAAAAGAGAGACAGAGTGTCTGCGGATTGCCCACTTCGAAAAGATCTACTATCTTAGGAAAACATTTAAAAAGACCAAACCATCTGACCACAGCAAAAGGATGATTGTAAAGTAATTAAGATGAGACCCAGGGTCACAAGGAGTATCAGGGACCAACTGATAACAAAATGTGAGATTTGTAAGCGACTGGAAGGATGGAATGTCACGGTTTTATAATTACAATTTAACTATAACTCTGTATATGCTAATAAGCTTATCCCCGCCTCTAGGGCAGGGCCTTAATTTCTGTATAACTGTGTGGACTTTGAGAAGCTTGTTGGAGTTCGTTTCAGACGTGATCTGAAGGCTCTCCTCAGGCCGTTTTGACCGTAAACCGTTTTGACTTCAATTAGTGGTCTGTCTTTCTTTCATCAAGCCAGTGTCGTCGACCTTGTATATCACTTGGTCCGCACTTTGGGGGCTTACATCAGGAAGTCATGTTTGACAAATTTGCTCGAATTCTTTGAGGACATAACAAACAGGGTGGATAAAGGGGAACCAGTGGATGTGGTGTATTTGGACTTCCAAAAGGCATTTCACAAGGTGCCACACAAAAGATTACTGCACAAGATAAAAAATCACGGGATTGGGGGTAATATACTGGCATGGGTGGAAGATTGGCTATCTAACAGAAAACAGAGAGTTGGGATAAATGGTTCATTCTCGGGTTGGCAATCAGTAACTAGTGGTGTTCCGCAGGGGTCAGCGCTGGGACCCCAACTCTTTACAATCTATATTAACGATTTGGAGGAGGGGACCAAGTGCAACATATCCAAGTTTGCCGACGATACAAAGATGGGAGGGAAAGCAGTGAGTGAGGAGGACATAAAAAACCTGCAAAAGGACATAGACAGGCTAAGTGAGTGGGCAGAAATTTGGCAGATGGAATATAATGTTGGAAAGTGTGAGGTTATGCACTTTGGCAGAAAAAATCAAAGAGCAAGTTATTATCTAAATGGAAAGAAACTGCAAAGTGCTACAGTACAAAGTGATCTGGGGGTCCTGGTGCATGAAACACAGACGGTTAGTATGCAGGTACAGCAGGTGATCAGGAAGGCCAATGGAATCTTGGCTTTTATTGCAAGGCGGATGGGGTATAAAAGCAGGGAAGTCTTGCTTCAGTTATACAGGGTACTGGTGAGGCCACACCTGGAATATTGCGTACAGTTTTGGTTTCCATATTTAAGAAAAGATATACTTGCTCTCGAGGCAGTTCAGAAGGTTCACTCGGTTGATTCCGGAGATGAGGGGGTTGACTTATGAGGAAAGGTTGAGTAGGTTGGGCCTCTACTCATTGGAATTCAGAAGAATGAGAGGCGATCTTATTGAAACATATAAGATTGTGAGGGGGCTTGATCGGGTGGATGCGGGGAGAATGTTTCCACTGATGGGTGAGACTAGAACTAGGGGGCATAATCTTAGAATAAGGGGCTGCCGTTTCAAAACTGAGATAAGGAGAAATTTCTTCACTCAGAGGGTGGTAAATCTATGGAATTTGCTACCTCAGATAGCTGTGGAAGCTGCGACATTAAATAAATTTAAAACGGAGATAGACAGTTTCCAGCAGATAAGAGAATTAGGGGTTACGGGGAGCGGGCAGGGAAGTGGACCTGAGTCTAGGTTCGGATCAGCCATGATCCTATTGAATGGCGGAGCAGGCCCGAGGGGCCGTATGGCCTACTTCTGCTCCTACTTCTTATGTTCTTATGTTCTTTTTCTCTTCACATATCTATAAAAGCTTTTACAGTCAGTTTTTATGTTTCATGCCAGCTTACTCTCATATTCTATTTTCCCCTTCTTAATTAATCCCTTTGTCCTCCTTTGTTGAATCCTAAACTGCTCCCAATCCTCAGGTTTACTACTTTTTCTGGCCAATTTATATGTCCTCTCCTTGGATCTTATGCTATCCCTAATTTCCCTTGTTAGCCACGGTTGAGTCACCTTTTTTGTTTTATTTTTATGCCAAACTGGGATGAACAAATTCTGTAGTTCATCCATGCAGTCTTTGAATGTTTGCCATTGCCTTTCCACCGTCAACACTTTGAGTGACATTCTCCCATCAATCCTACCCAACTCGCTCCTCAGACCATCGTAGTTTCCTTTATTTAAATTTAGGACCCTAGTCTCTGAGTCAACAACTTCATTCTCCATCTTAATGAAGAATTCGATCATATTATGATCACTCTGACCCAAGGGGCCTCGTACAACAAGATTGCTAATTAATCCTTTCTCGTTACATAATACCCAGTCTAAGATGGCCTGATCTCTGGTTGGTTCCTCGACATATTGGTCCAGGAAACCATCCCGTAAACACTCCAGGAATTCCTCCTCCACAGTAGAGGACATGAGAGTGGGGAGGGAGTCCCTTTAAATGTGGAGGAGGTGGGTGTCCCTTTAAATGCGGAGGGGGTGGGTGGCCCTTTAAATGTGGAGGGGGTGGGTGCCCCTTTAAATGTGCAGGGGTGGGTGTCCCTTTAAATGTGCAGGGGGTGGGTGTCCCTTTAAATATGGAGGGTGTAGGTGTCCCTTTAAATGTGGAGGGGGTGTGTCCCTTTAAATGTGGAGAGGCGGGCCCGCGCATGCTCATTCGGCCCCACCACAAAACGAGGCTGCCAGTGCGCTTGCGTAGGGCCTCCGGGGAGAAGGCTGAAGGCCGGGGAAGAGGCGGAATGAGCGGCCGGGGTAAAGTAAAGTGTTGGGGAATCGATTTAAATCGAGGTGAGGGGGGAGCGAAGAGCGAGATTATAAAGTAAAATGCGAAAAACCAAACTTGAGAGGCGGGCGGGACCTCCGCGGACCCGATTGATCCGCGCGGGGTGGCGGAGTGAGCCGGAGTAATGTGATTCTGACTGACGGGAGCGCTGACCATTAGGACGAGGGCTGAAGTGGGAGGATTCAACTGGGCGGCCTGGTCCTACAAGCAATGGTGGTGCGGCTAGGGGGCGGGACCTTCCTCCCCGGCGCTGAGGCTGGTTCCGGCTCTTGACGTCACCACAGGAAGAGGCCATTCAGGTGGATGGAGGCCGGCCCGTGACTGACGGGAGCTCTGACCATTAGGACAAGGGCGGGCCGGGTCCGCCATCCAATGGCGGCGCGGCAAGGGGGCGGGGCCTCCTCCAGCTCAGGTGCCCTGGGGCCGATTGTGACGCGCTGTCCCCAGGTGAGAGCAGCTCAGTCAGCACAGAGCTGGGGCTGGAATCTGGGAGGGGCCGCAGGCAGCGGGCCTGGCAAAGGGGCACAAGCTTCACAATACAAGCTTCTTTCAAATGCACAATTGTTTCCTACAGACAGCCTGGTCACTCTGCAAAAAAAAAAAACTGTTTAACAATTCATCATAACTCCCTTTTGGAGAGGCGTAGAGTGCAAAAGCAAGGAAGTAATGATGAAACTGTGTAAAAGACTGGAGTCAGCTGTGGCTCAGTGGATAGCAGAGTCAGAAGGTTGTGGGTTCAAGTCCTGCTCCAGGGACTTGAGCACATAAAGCGAGGCTGACACTCCAGTACTGAGGGAGCGCGGCACTGTCGGAGGGGCAGTGCTGAGGGAGCGCGGCACTGTCGGAGGGGCAGTACTGAGGGAGCACCGCACTGTGGGGGGGGCAGTACTGAGGGAGCGCCGCACTGTCGGAGGGGCAGTACTGAGGGAGCGCCGCACTGTCGGAGGGGCAGTACTGAGGGAGCGCCGCACTGTCGGAGGGGCAGTACTGAGGGAGCGCCGCACTGTCGGATGGGCAGTGCTGAGGGAGCGCCGCACTGTCGGGGGGGGCGGTGCTGAGGGAGCACCGCACTGTCGGAGGGTGAGTACTGAGGGAGTGCTGCATTGTCGGAGGGGCGGTGCTTAGGGAGTGCTGCATTGTCGGAGGGGCGGTGCTTAGGGAGCGCTGCTCCATCGGAGGGGCAGTACTGCGGAAGAGCCGCATTGTTGGAGGGGCAGTGCTCAGGGAGCGCCGCACTGTCAGAGGTGCCGTCCTACGGATGAGACGTTAAACCGAGGCCCCCGTCTGCCCCCTCAGGTGGATGTAAAAGATCCCGTGGTGCTATTTTGAAGAAGTTATCCCCGGTGTTTTGAGCCCAATATTTATTCCTCAATCAACATGACGAAAAAACAGATTATCTGGTCATTATCACATTGCTGTTTGTGGGAGCTTGCTGTGCACAAATTGGCTGCCGCGTTTCCCACATTACAACAGTGACTACACTTCAAAAGTAGTTCATTGGCTGTAAAGCGCTTTGGGACGTCCGGTGGTTGTGAAAGGTGGTTAAGAAAGCAAATGATATGCTGGCCTTCATTACAAGAGGATTTGAGTACAGGAGTAAAGAAGTCTTACTCCAATTATATCTTCTTCTTTCTTCTTAGGCAGTCCCTCGGAACCGAGGATGACTTGCTTCCACATGAAAAATGAGTTCTCTGGTGTAAGGGTAAACCAGGAGAGCTTCTTCTCCCCGAGACGGACCCTCTGATATAAAGGGTCGACTGGATCCATGTTTATCTGTAATTTAAAGAGAGGTCTGGTCGTGTTCCGAGCTCTTTCCCCTAGAGGAGAGGGTAGAATGGGGGTCTTTAGTGTTAAATGGTTTCACCTGGGCCCATTGCTTCCATCGCATACCCATCGGTTCCTGTAGACAAACACACGTATCACTTGTCATTAATACAGTACATGGCCCCATCCAACGGGCCCCATTCCCTTTCTTCCGATAACTTGCGTCATTACTTGTTGACCTATTCTGGGCAACTCGTCTGGTTTAAGTCCAGCATTCTGCCTTTCTAGATCTTTAATCTGTTGTTGGTTCCACACTTCTTTATTTAGTGCTTGTACCTCCTGATTTAGTTGTACTAAGTATCGCCTTTATCTTGCACTGGTCCTGGTTCTCCCACCCCTCCAGCCAAATCCTCTGGTAGTCTCATAGCTCGTCCTGTCATTAATTCATGGGGGGTCAGTCTGGTCGTTCGTCCTGGGGTGGCTCGCAGCCTCATTAGTATGCTGGGTAATAATTCCGACCATCCCTTCCCTGTTTCTTGGATGGCTTTTGTCAGCGCGTTTTTCAGTGTCCTATTCATTCTTTCTACCATCCCTGAGCTCTGGGGGTGATGTGGTATGTGATATTTTTGTGTCACATGTAGCAGCTTACAGATTTCTTTCATTATTTTGCCGGTGAAATGAGTGCCGTTGTCCGAGTCAATTTGCAGAGGCACTCCCCAATGGGGTATAACCTCGGTAGCCAATTAATTAGTGCAACTGTTTTTGCAGAGCAATCTCAGGTGGCAAAGGCTTCCACCCACCTGGTAAATTGGTCAATTATTACCAGGCAATATTTCTTCCCCCGGTCCTGCGCTAAGGGGCCGGTAAAGTCAATTTGTAGGTTTTCCCAAGGTCTTGGGGGCCTGGGTTGGTTTGCTACTCTAACTCTACATCTCTGTCCTACATTATTCTTGCGCGTATTATTTAGCGGTGGCAATATTTCGCTACTTCCCGACCCATCTTTGGCCACCACCAGTACTGTGTCAGTAGGTGCAACATGTTACTTCTGCCAGTATGTGTTACACCATGGTATAGCACCATCAGTTGTTGTCTACAACATTCCAGTGCCACCACCTGGTTACGTGGGCCCCATTTCCAAATTCCATCTTGTAATTGCGCGCCAGCTTGTCTCCATTTCTCCTTTTGCTCTTTACTAGTATTTTCTTGTAGCTCCATTATATTCACTTCCTGTACCCCACTGACTATCATGACCATATATTTTGTTTTTGAACGCGTCCTCTGGTTGCATTTCTTCCGCAGCTAGTTTTGCGGCTAGATCTGCATACCTATTCCCCATAGGGGCCTGGTCCTGGGGTTCATAGAAACATAGAAGATAGGAGCAGGAGTAGGCCATTCGGCCCCTCGAGCCTGCTCCGCCATTCAATGAGATCATGACTGATCATCCAAATTCAGTACCCTGTCCCTGCCTTCTCCCCATATCCCTTGATCCCTTTAGCCTTAAGAAATATATCCAACTCCTTCTTGAATATATTTAATGAATTGGTTCTATTGCCTTCTGTGGTAGAGAATTCCACAGGTTCACCACTCTCTGGGTGAAGAAATTCCTCCTCATCTTTGTCCTAAATGGCTTACTCCTTATCCTTAGACTGTGACCCCTGGTTCTGGACTCCCCGGCCATCAGGAACATCCTTCCTGCATCTAGTCTGTCCAGTCCTGTTAGAATTTTATAAGTTTCAATGAGATCCCCTCATTCTTCTAAACTCCAGTGAATATAAGCCCAATCGACCCAATCTCTCCTCATACATCATTCCTGCCATCCCAGGTATCAGTCTGGTGAATATTCGCTGCACTCGCTCCATGGCAAGAATATCCTTCCTCAGATAAGGTGACCAAAACTGCACACAATACCCAAGTTGTGGTCTCACCAAGGCCCTGTACAACTGCAGCAAGACATCCTTGTTCTTGTAGTCGAACCCTCTCGCTATGCAAGCCAACATACCATTTGCCTTCTTAACCGCCTGCTGCACCTGCATGCTTACCTTCAGCGACTGGTGCACAAGGACACCCAGGTCTCATTGCACTTCCTCTTCTCCCAATATATTGCCGTTCAGATAATAATCTGCCTTCCTGTTTTTGCCACCAAAGTGGATAACCTCGCATTTATCCACATTATACTGCATCTGCCATGCTTCTGCCCAATCATCCAACCTGTCCAAATCATACTGGTGTTTCTCGGCATCCTCCTCACAGCACACAGGCCCATCCAGCTTTGTGTCGTCTGCAAACTTGGAGATATTACATCTAGTTCCCTCGTCTAGATCATTTATAGATATAGTGAATAGCTGGGGTCCTAGGACCAATCCCTGCGGTACCCCACTAGTCACTGCCTGCCACTCGGAAAAAGAGCCATTTATTCCAACTCTTGGCTTCCTGTCTGCCAACCAGTTCTTTATCCAAGTCAGTACCTTGCCCCCAATCCCATGTGCCTTAACTTTACACACTGATCTCTTATGCGGGACCTTATCGAAAGCCTTCTGAAAGTCCAAATACACCACATCCACTGGTTCTCCCTTATCTATTCTACCAATTACATCCTCAAGAAATTCCAGTAGATTAGTCAAGCACGATTTACCATTTGTAAATCCATGTTGACTTTGTCCGATCCTGTCACTGTTTTCCAAGTGCTCTGCTATTACATCTTTTATAATGGACTCTAGCATTTTCCCTACTACCAATGTCAGGCTTACCGGTCTATAATTTCCCGTTTTCTCTCTACCACCTTTTTTGAATAGTGGGGTAACATTAGCTACCCTCCAATCCATGGGAACTGTTCCAGAGTCTATCGAATTTTGGAAGATGACCAGCAATTCTGTCCCTCTAGTGCTACTTGTTTCTCCCAGTCCTCTCTGCACCTTGTTTCTCCTCTCTAATGTTTCATCCTGGTGCCCATCTCCCTGTTAAATTAATTTAAACCCTCCCCCACAGCACTAGTTAACCGTCCCATGAGGACATTGGTCCCAGCTCTGTTGAGGTGCAACCCGTCCACCTTGGACAGGTCCCTCCTGCCCCAAAACTGGTCCCTCCTGCCCCAGGAATCTGAAGTCCTGCAATATTTCTCTTTCAGGTACTTCTCCAATTCCCTTTTGAAAGCTGTGATTGAATCTGCCTCCACCACCCTTTCAGGCAGTGCATTCCAGATCCTAACCACTCGCTGCGTAAAAAAGTTTTTCCTCATGTTGTCTTTGATTCTTTTGTCAATCACCTTAAATCTGTGTCCTCTGGTTCTCGACCCCTCTGCCAATGGGAACAGTTTCTCTCTATCTACTCTGTCTAGACCCCTCATGATTTTGAACACCTCTATCAAATCTCCTCTCAACCTTCTCTGCTCGAAGGAGAACCACCCCAGCTTCTCCAGTCTATCCACATAACTGAAGTCCCTCATCCCTGGAATCATACTTGTAAACCTTTTCTGCACCCTCTCTAAGGCCTTCACATCCTTCCTAAAGTGCGGTGCCCAGAATTGGACACAATACTCCAGTTGAGGCCGAACTAGTGTTTTATAAAGGTTCATCATAATTTCAACACTTTTGTACTCTGCCTCTATTCATGAAGCCCAGGTTTCCGTAAGCTTTTTTAACTGCTTTATCAACCTGCCCTGCCACCTTCAATGATTTGTGCACATATACCCCCAGGTCTCTCTGTTCATGCACCCACTGTAGGATTTTACCCTTTAGTTTGTATTTCCTCTCCTCATTCTTTCTACCAAAATGTATCACTTCACATTTTTCTGCATTAAATTTAATCTGTCACGTGTCCACCCATTCCACCAGCCTGTCTATGTCCACTTGAAGTCTATCACTATCCTCCTCACTGTTCACTATACTTCCAAGTTCTGTGTCATCTGTAAATTTTGAAATTGTGCCTTGTACACCCACATCCAAGTCTTTAATATAGATCAAGAAAAGCAGTGGTCCTAGAACCGACCCCCGGGGAAACACCACTGTGTACCTTCCTCCAGTCCGAAAAACAACCATTCACCACTACTCACTGTTTCCTGTCACTTAGCCAATTCGCTATCCATGCAGCCACTGTCCCTTTTATTCCATGGGCTTGAACTTTGCTGGTAAGCCTATTATGTGGCACTTTGTCGAACGCCTTTTGGAAATCAATGCACACCACGTCAACCGCATTGCCCTCATCAAAAAACTCGATCAAGTTAGTTAAACACGATTTGCCTTTAACAAATCCGTGCTGGCTTTCCTTAATTAATCCGCACTGTTAATTTTGTCCCTGATTTTTGTTTCTAAAAGCTTCCCCACTACCGAGGTCAAACTGACTGGCCCATGGTTGCTGGGTTTGTCCTTACACCCTTTTTGAACAAGGGTGTAACATTTGCAATTCTCCAGTCCTCTGGCACCACCCCAGTTTCTAATGAGGATTTGGACGGTTATGGCCAGTTACCTCCGCAATTTCTTCCTTCACTTCCCTCAGCGTACTAGGATGCTTCCCATCTGGTCCTGGTGACTTATCTACTTTAAGTACAGCCAGCCTTTCTAGTACCTTGTCTTTATCAATTTTTCTCCCATCCAGTATCTCCTCTACCTCCTCCTTCACTATGTCTATGGCAGCATCTTCTTCCTTGGTAAAGACAGATGCAAAGTACTGATTTAGTACCTCAGCCAAACCCTCTGCCTCCATGCGTAAGCCTCCTTTTTGGTCCCTAATCGGCCCGACCCCTCCTCTTACTACCCGTTTACTATTTATATGTCTACAGAAGACTTTTGGATTACCTTTTATGTTAGCTGCCATTCTATTCTCATGCTCTCTCTTTGCCCCTCGTATTTTCTTTTTCACTTCTCCTCTGAACTTTCTATATTTAGCCTGATTCTCAGATGTATTCTCGACCTGACATCTGTCATACGCACTCTTTTTCAGCTTCATCTTACTCTCTATCTCTTTCGTCATCCAGGGAGCTCTGACTTTAGTTGCCCTACATTTCCCCTTAGTAGGAATGTACCTCGACTATACCCGAAATATTTCCTCTTTAAAGGCAGCCCATTGTTCCTCTACAGTTTTTCCTGCCAATCTTTGATTCCAATTTACCCGTGCCAGATCCATTCTCATCCCACTGAAATTGGCCTTGCCCCACAGTGCAGTGGATGCGCTCTGGACTGCACTCTTCCCCCCCCCCCCCCCCCGAGGTGTCGTCACCCTCACCGGGATTCAGCACTGAAAACCGGTTTGAGAGCGCCGCACTCCCTGGGGATTCCTGCACTGCCTTGCCTCCTCACACCCTGCTGGGCGGCCACCCAGTTACAATTCCCACAAACTCTCTGTGGCTGCGGGGTGACCACCTCCTGGAACGTGCGCTCCAGGAAACACTCAGCCTCCCGTCTGCCCGGCAGTGACTCCAGCCACTCCCCAAGCTCAGAGACCCTGAGCTCGAGCTCCAGCCACGGGAGGCGCTTCCTGCACACGCAGTTCACCAGGACACGTGAAGCGTCCTGGGGTTCCCGCATGCCACAGGAATTGCAGCCATCGGTCCCATCGTTTGGCTTAAAATCTATCTACTTAAGCTATAGATATATATGATGTGAGGTTAGTGTGCCCTTACCCCTGTTTATTATTCAATCAGTGATTGTCCCTTTGCCAGGCCCGCTGCCTGCGGCCCCTCTCCCAGATTCCAGCCCCAGCTCTGTGCTGACTGAGCTGCTCTCACCTGGGGACAGTGCATCAAGAAGGAGTTAGATATATTTCTTAAGACTAAAGAGATCAAGGGATATGGGGAGAAGGCAGGGACAGGGTACTGAGTTTGGATGATCAGCCATGATCTCATTGAATGGCGGAGCAGGCTTGAGGGGCTGAATGGCCTACTCCTGCTCCTAGCTTCTATGTTACTGCTAATGAGGGGGAGGAACTGAAAGAACTCAGTATTTGTAGGGAATTGGTGTTAGGGAAATTGACGGGATTGAAGGCTGATAAATCCCCAGGGCCTGATAATCTACATCCTAGGGTACTTAAGGAAGTGGCCCTAGAAATAGTAGATGCATTGCTGGTCATCTTCCAACATTCGGTGGAATCTGGAACAGTTCCCATGGATTGGAGGGTAGCTAATGTTACCCCACTATTCAAAAAAGGTGGTAGGGAGAAAACGGGGAATTACAGACCGGTAAGCCTGACATCGGTAGTGGGGAAAATGCTAGAGTCCATTATAAAAGATGTAATAGCAGAGCACTTGGAAAACAGTGACAGGATCGGACAAAGTCAACATGGATTTACAAAAGGTAAATCGTGCTTGACTAATCTACTGGAATTTTTTGAGGATGTAACTGGTAGAATAGATAAGGGAGAACCAGTGGATGTGTTGTATTTGGACTTTCAGAAGGCTTTCGATAAGGTCCCACATAAGAGATTAACGTGTAAAGTTAAGGCACATGGGATTGGGGGCAAGGTATTGACTTGGATAGAGAACTGGTTGGCAGACAGGAAGCAAAGAGTTGGAATGAATGGCTCTTTTTCCGAGTGGCAGGCAGTGACTAGTGGGGTACCGCTGGGATCGGTCCTAGGACCCCAGCTATTCACAATATATATAAATGATCTAGACGAGAGAACTAGATGTAATATCTCCAAGTTTGCAGATGACACAAAGCTGGGTGGACGTGTGTGCTGTGAGGAGGATGCCAAGAAAATACAGGATGATTTGGATAGGTTGGGTGATTGGGCAGAAGCATGGTAGATGCAATATAACATGGATAAATGTGAGGTTATCCACTTTGGTGTCAAAAACAGGAAGGCAGATTATTATCTGAATGGCAATAGATTGGGAGAAGGGGAAGTGCAACGAAACCTGGGTGTCCTTGTGCACCAGTCGCTGAAGGTAAGCGTGCAGGTGCAGCAGGTGGTTAAGAAGGCAAATGGTATGTTGGCCTTCGTAGCGAGAGGGTTTGAGTACAGGAACAAGGATGTCTTGTTGCAGTTGTACAGGGCCTTGGTGAGACCACACCTTGAGTATTGTGTGCAGTTTTGGTCACCTTATCTGAGGAAGGATGTTCTTGCCATGGAGGGAGTTCAGCGAAGATTCACCAGGCTGATACCTGGGATGGCAGGAATGATGTATGAGGAGAGATTGGGTCGATTGGGCTTATACTCGCTGGAGTTTAGAAGAATGAGAGGGGATCTCATTGAAACTTATAAAATTCTGGCAGGAATGGACAGACTAGATGCAAGGCGGATGTTCCCGATGGTTGGGGAATCCAGAGCCAGGGGTCACAGTCTAAGGATAAGGGGTAAGCCTTTTAGGACAGAGATGAGGAGGAATTTCTTCACCCAGAGAGTGGTGAACCTGTGGAATTCTCTACCACAGAAGGCAGTAGAGGCCAATTCATTAAATATATTCAAGAAGGAGTTGGATATATTTCTTAAGGCTAAAGGGATCAAGGGATATGGGGAGAAGGCAGGGACAGGGTACTGTACTTGGATGATCAGCCATGATCGCATTGAATGGCGGAGCAGGCTCGAGGGGCCGAATGGCCTACGCCTGCTCCTATCTTCTATGTTTCCCTCACTGATTGCGGCTCTTCACCAACACTGACTTTACAAAGAAAGCCCCGCGCGGCAGCCTGGAGCTCAGGGGCCCAGCGCGCAGGCACGGGGGAGGATGATTGACGGGCCCAGGGTGTGTGCTGAGCATGCGCCATGCGGGCCGGGCGTCTGTGGAACAGGAGAGGGCGGGGCCATGGGGCGCATGCGCGGTGTCAGCCACAAGTCAGCGTGGCAGCCGGAGCGCTTTCTGGAGCGCGGGGGCTTGTGGGGATTGCAGCCGCCATTACTGTTGATCCTTTCAACCAACCTGTGCAGCAGCTGGGGCCTGAAAATCAGCTTCACTGCCCCTGGGCTGGGAAAGAGCGACATGAGACAATATTCTCCCTCTTACCCCTTTCTCAACCCCTTTTACAGGGTTTTAGAAATGGAGCATTTACAGACAGGAAGCTCAGACCAAATATCACGCCAAGATCTGACAAGAGTTGCTCAATTCATCAGGACCTGAATATCATCGGCCTTTGCACATGGAAGGAGAGAGCAGCATTCGCAGCGCAGACAAACCGCACACGTGTTCCCTGTGTGGACTCGGATTCAGCCGATCGCCTGACCTGGCGAGACACGTGCACTGTCACACCGGGGAGAAACCGGGTAATGGTGGGAATGGATTCAGTTCCCCGTCTACGTCAGAAGTTCATCGGCACAGTCACCCCGGGGACAGTCCGTTCACCTGGTCCGTGTGTGGGAAGGGATTCACTCGCACATCCCACCTGTTGAGACACCAGCGAGTTCACACTGATGAGAGACCGTTTCAATGTTCTGACTGCGGGAAGAGCTTCAAATACTCCAGGGATCTGAAGCAACACCAGCTTGTTCACACCAATGAAAGACCGTTTACATGTTCTGACTGTGGGAAGAGTTTTAAAAGCTACGGGGTTCTGACCAGACACCAGCGAGTTCACACTGGGGAGAGGCCATTTCCCTGCTCTGTGTGTGGGAAGGGATTCACTGATTCATCTAACTTGCTGATACACCAGCTTGTTCACACTGATGAAAGACCATTTACATGTTCTGACTGTGGGAAGAGTTTTAAAAACTCCGGGGCTCTGACCAGACACCAGCAAGTTCACACTGGGGAGAGGCCATTTCCCTGCTGTGTGTGTGGGAAGGGATTCTTGCAGTCCAACAACCTGCTGAGACACCAGCGAGTTCACACTGATGAGAGAGCCTTTACATGTTCTGTGTGTCAAAAGAACTTTAAAAGCTCCTGGGTCCTGAAGCGACACCATCTTGTTCACACTGATGTGAAACCATTTAAATGTTCTGACTGTGGGAAGAGCTTTAAAAGATCTGGGGTTCTGACCACACACCAGCGAGTTCACACTGATGAGAGAGCATTTCAATGTTCTGTCTGTCAGAAGAGCTTTAAACGCTCTGGGGACCTGAAGCAACACCATCTCGTTCACACTGATGAGAGAGCGTTTAAATGTTCTGACTGTGGGAAGAGCTTTAAAAACTCCAATAAACTGCTGAGACACCAGCGAGTTCACACTGTTCTGTAGCGCAGGGCCCTGAATCCAGCTGGGGTGACATGAATGTGGAATGGATGAATGTTTTATAAATTTTGTACTACTGTTTAATCTTTCAATCTGTTGTGCTGATGATTCCCTTGATTTGACTGTTAATGTTATTTTTGTTTTTCTCCTTATCACAGGCAATTGCCTATTAAAAGTCAACCATCACAACCAATAAAACCTGTAACATAAAAAAAGTTTAAAGGAAACTTAAATTAAAATTCTATTTTCGTTGGTGATGATGCACGCCAGTCCGTCCGGTACCCATCAGTCACGGAAGGCCTCGAGCGTGCCGGTGGACTGTTCATGTTATTTCATTGAATGTACAGCACAGAAACAGGCCATTCGGCCCAACTGGTCCATGCCAGGGTTTATGCTCCACGCGAGCCTCCTCCAACATATCCTCCTATGTTTATCTGGCTTCTCCTTAAATACATCTATGCCATTGGCCTCAACTACTCCCTGTGGTAGCGAGTTCCCCATTCTCATCACTCTCTGGGTAAAGAAGTTTCTCCTGAATTCCCTCCTGGATTTATCAGTGACTATTTTATTGATGGCCCCATAAATGTGATGAGATTCTGTTAAGCTGACCAGTATGTTGTTGTACTTTGTCTTTTTCTGATGAATGAAACATTACTGAGCTCCTGTACCAGTGTTATGAGATGAAGTGCCAGACAAGTGAAGGGACAATGTCTGGCTGTGAATCTAATAATAACCTCATGGACCGTATAGGTGTGATAACCAGACGGGCTTGTGGTTATAGTCTGGTCACAGATGGACTAAATTCCCTGAATTAGCAGGAGTTCAGGAGGCGGTCAACAGACGGGTCCAAACAATCCCATTTCCTGAGCGGTAACCAAGCTTGTGTATAAGAACAGGCCACTTAAGCCGTTGTCAGTTGGAACAGACTCGAAAAGATCGCGCGTGAATCCACTGTACTTCTATTCTCCAGATTGAGGGAATTATTACCCAATCTGTGTTATGCAGCGCTCTTAATAAAGCCTGGAGAGACAATTTGTGTTTGAGAGCTTGATTATCTGGTATCCGAAACCCTGGGACTCCCGATCATTAGAGTCAACCTCAGTGTGTGGAAAGGGATTCCCTGGTGTATCCCACCCGCTGACACACCAGAGTGTCCACAGTGTGACTGCGGTGGGTCGATTCCACTGTTTCCGATGCCTTTAATCACATCCAGGACGGAACCATGTTAATTCAGGCAACTGGGTCTTGTTAATGTTAAGAGCCCCCAATAACTGGGCTGGATTTAATGATTCTTCCCTGTTCTCAGTACTAGTGAGCAGAGAGAAGCTGATGTTGTAGAATCATGGAGCACAGTAGGATGCCTTTTGGCCCATCGTGCTGATGCCGGCTCTCTGAAAGCGATGCAATTAGTCCCACTGCCCTGCTATTTCCCCACAGCCCTGCAAATTTCTCCCTTTACTATATATCCATTTCCCTTTTGACAGTTACTATTGAATCTGCTTCCACCTCCCATTCAGGCAGTGCATTCCAGATCATCACAATTTGCTGTGTAAAAAAAGTCTCCTCATTTCCTCTCTAGATTCTTTTGCCAATGAGCTGAAATCTGTGTCCTCTCGTTACCGACCCTCCTGCCACTGACAACAGCTTCTCCTTGTTTGCTCGATCAAATCCCCTCATAATTTTGAGCACCTCGATCACAGCTCCACTTAACCATCCCTGCTCCAAGTTATATTGCCATTGTGTTGTGAATTTTTGCTGTGATCGAGGTGCTGGATGTCCGTGCCTGGGGAATGGGACATTCTATCCTCGTGAGCACCGAGTGTCAGCATCCAGCAATCTCTGGTCAGGGACTGTCTTTTTAAACTGCCTCACCTGAGCTTTTTGACTCCCTGATTTCATTATTAAACATTTCAGTGTTTTTGCAGAGTGACCAAGGCTGAACAGATTAATGTGAGGTATTACATTTTGGTAGGAAGAATGGGGAGGTCACTTATCACTTGGAGGGTGCGAGTCTAGGTGGGGTGGAGGAACAAAGGGATCTCGGAGTACAAATACACAAATTACTAAAAGTTGTGACACAGGTTAGCAAGGCCATAAAAAAAGCAAACCAAGCACTAAGGTTTATTTCTCGAGGGATAGAATTGAAAAGTAGTGAAGTTATGCTAAACCTGTATCGAACCTTGGTTAGACCACACTTGGAGTACTGTGTACAGTTCTGGTCGCCGTATAAAAAGGATATAGAGGCACTGGAGAGGGTACAGAGAAGATTTACAAGGATATACCAGAAATGCGAGGGTATACATATCAGGAAAGGATGAACAGGCTGGGTCTCTTTTCTCTTGAAAACAGAAGGCTGAGGGGTGACCTAATAGAGGTCTTTAAAATTATGAAAAATGTTGATAGAGTGGATACAGAGAGAATGTTTCCACTTGTGGAGAAGAGCATAACTAGAGGCCATCAATATAAGATTGTCACCAAGAAATCCAATAGGAAATTCAGAAGAAACTTCTTTACCCAGAGAGTGGTGAGAATGTGGAACTCGCTGCCACAGGGAGTGGTTGAAGCGAATAGTATCGATGTATTTAAGGGGAGGCTAGACAAACATATGAGGGAGAAGGGAATCGAGGGTTATGCTGATAGATTTAGATGAGGAAAGACGGGAGGAGGCTCGAGTGGAGCATAAATACCAGCATGGACTGGTTGGGCCGAATGGCCTGTTTCTGTGCCGTATATCCGATGTAATCCTATGTCAAGTATCCCAGCTGGCTTAACTCCAGGCACTTTAGCTCAGTGGGCAGCACTCTCACCTCTGAGTCAGAAGGTCGTGGGTTCAAGTCCCAGTCCAGAGTCTTGAGCATAAAAATCTAGGTTGACACTCCAGTACTGAGGGAGTGCTGCACTGTCAGAGGTGCCGTCTTTTGGATGTGATGTTAAACCGAGGCCTCAGTCTGCTCTTTCAGGTGGACGTAAAAGATCCCGTGGCACTACATTGAAGAAGTGCAGGGGCACCTGATTGTGGGCAGCGGGCGGAATTGACGTGTCCACCGACCAATAGGGAGAGAGATCACGGGAGATGTGGGTGGGTGACGCGTGGTGGACGTCGTGATGTCATGAAATGTCATGACATCCAACACCACTTGGTGTTATTTACCTTTTATAAATCCATGTTGACTTTGTCCGATCCTGTCACTGTTTTCCAAGTGCTCTGCTATTACATCTTTTATAATGGACTCTAGCATTTTCCCCACTACTGATGTCAGGCTTACCGGTCTATAATTCCCTGTTTTCTCTCTACCACCTTTTTTAAATAGTGGGGTTACATTAGCTATCCTCCAATCCATGGGAACTGTTCCAGAGTCCATAGAATTTTGGAAGATGACCAGCAATGCATCTACTATTTCTAGGGCCACTTCCTTAAGTACCCTGGGATGTAGATTATCAGGCCCTGGGGATTTATCAGCCTTCAATCCCATCAATTTTCCTAACACCATTTCCCTACAAATACTGATTTCATTCAGTTCCTCCCTCTCACTGGACCCTATGTTCCCCGACATCTCTGGGAGGTTATTTGTGTCCTCCTTTGTGAAGACAGAACAAAAGTATGTATTTAATTGGTCTGCCTTTTCTTTGTTCCCCATTATAAATTCCCCTGATTCTGACTGCAAGGGACCTACACTTGACTTCACCAATCTTTTTATCTTCCCATATCTATAGAAGCTTTTACAGCCAGTTTTTATGTTCCCTGAAAGCTTACTCTCATGATCTATTTTCCCCTTCTTAATTAATCCCTTTGTCCTCCATTGCTGAATCCTAAACTTCTTCCAATCCTCAGGTTTACTGCTTTTTCTGGCCAAATTATATGTCCGCTCCTTGGATCTTATGCTATCCCTAATTTCCCTTGTTAGCCACGGTTGAGTCACCTTTTTTTTTATGCCAAACTGGGATGAACAAATTCTGTAGTTCATCCATGCGATCTTTAAATGTTTGCCATTGCCTATCCACCATCAACCCTTTAAGTAACATTCCCCAATCCATCCTAGCCAACTCGTGCCTCATACCATCAAAATTTCCTTTATTTAAATTCAGGACCCCAGTCTCTGAGTCAACTACTTCACTCTCCATTTTAATGAAGAATTCTATCATATTATGATCGCTCTTCCCCAAGGGACCTTGCACAAGATTGCTAATTAATCCTTTCTCATTACATAATACCCAGTCTAAGATGGCCCGATCTCTAGTTGGTTCCTCGACATATTGGTCCAGGAAACCATCCCGTATACACTCTAGGAATTCCTCCTCCACAGTATTGTTACTAATTTGGTTAGCCCAATCTATATGTAAATTAAAGTTACCCATGATAACTGCTGTGCCCTTATTGCACGTGTCTCTAATTTCCTGTTTAATGCCATCTCCAACCTCAGCATTACTGTTTGGGGGTCTGTATACAACTCCCACTAACGTTTTCTGTCCCTTGGTATTTCTCAGCTCTGCCCATACAGATTCCACATCATCAGAGCTAATATCCTTCCTTACTATTGTGTTAATATCCTCTTTAACTAGCAATGCTACCCCACCTCCTTTCCCTTTTTTTCTGTCCTTCCTGAATATTGAATACTCCTGGATGTTGAATTCCCAGAGTTGGCCATCCTGGAGCCATGTCTCCGTAATCCCAATTATATCATATCCGTTTACATTTATTTGCGCAGCTAATTCATCCACCTTATTACGAATGCTTCACCTTATTACAAATGCTGGATCGGTGCTGGGTCCCTTGCTGTTTGTAGTGTACATTAATGATTTAGATATGAATGTAGCAGGTATGATCAGTAAGTTCGCAGATGACACAAAAATTGGTGGAGTGATAAATAGCGCAGAGGGAAGCCTCAGGCTACAGGACGATATAGATGGGTTGGTCAGATGGGCAGAACAGTGGCAAATGGAATTTAACCCTGAAAAGTGTGAGGTGATGCATTTTGGGAGAACTAACAAGGCAAGGGAATACACAATGAATGGTAGGATCCTAGGAAGGACAGAGGATCAGAGGGACCTTGGTGTGCATGTACATAGATCCCTGAAGGCAGCAGGACAGGTAGATAAGGTGGTTGAACATGCATATGGGACACTTGCCTTCATTAGTCAAGGCTTAGAATATAAGAGCAGGGCGGTTATGATGGAGCTGTACAAAACGCTAGTTAGGCCACAGCTGGAATACCGTGTGCAGTTCTGGTCACCACACTATAGGAAGGATGTGATTGCATTGGAGAGGGTGCAGAGATTCACCAGGATGTTACCTGGGCTGGAATGCTTCAGCTATGAGGAGAGACTGGACAGGCTGGGGTTGTTTTCCTTAGAGCAGAGAAGGCTGAGGGGGACCTGATTGAGGTGTACAAAATTATGAGGGGCATAGATAGGGTAGATAGAAAGGAATAACAACAGAAAATGCTGGAAAAACTCAGCAGGTCAGGCAACATCCGTGGAGAGAAATGTGAGTTGACGTTTCGGGTTGAAACCCTTCTTCGAAACTGGAAAGAAAAGAAAATAGATCGAAGGCAGGGCTGCGATCGAACAAAAGAAGTAAAAGAGACAATAAAAGGTATTAGAAGCCAGACGAGATGGTAATAGGCCAGTGGAGACAAAAGACAGCTGAGATTAGGTGTGAAGTGTACTGGCAGGTAAGAGACAGCTGCCAGGTGGGAGAGAGAAACAAAAGGAAAGGGGTGGGGGGAAGACCCAAAACAAAGGGGTGGAAAAAATTACAAGTGAAAAAGTAATAGGGGCCGAGGTTATGATCTGAAATTGTTGAACTCGCTATTGAGTCCGGAAGGCTGCAAATTGCCTAATCAGAAGATGAGTTGCTGTTCCTCGAGTTTACGTTAAGCTTCCATGGAACAATACAAGAGGCCAAGGACGGTGAGGTCCGAGTGGGAATGGAGCGGTGAATTAAAATGACAGGCGATAGATAGAAAGGAACTTATCCCCTTAAGTAGAGGGGTCAATAACCAGGGGGTATAGTTTCAAGGTAAGGGGCAGGAGGCTTAGAGGGGTTTGAGGAAAAACTTTTTCACCCAGAGGGTGGTTGGAATCTGGAACTCACTGCCTGAAAGGGTGGTAGAGGCAGGAACACTCACAACATTCAAGAAGCATTTAGATGAGCACTTGAAACGCCATAGCATACAAGGCTACGGACCAAATGCTGGAAAATGGGATTAGAATAGACTGGGCTTGATGGCCGGCGCGGACACGATGGGCCGAAGGGACTCTTTCTGTGCTGTATAACTCTATGACTCTATGGGCCAGAACTTTGGGTCCCCACGGGTGAGTACGCGCTGGGTCCTCACGCGTAGGCGCAACAAAAGTGCCGGTTTCGTGCATGCATTGCGCATGCGCGGGAAACCGGAATTTCTGTTCCCTTAAAGGAAGGGGTTCACAGGTCGAACGTGTGCACTGGAGAAGCAGCGCGTACGTCTGGAACTTCCTTTTTTTTGCAGGTTTCTCCGGGAGTGTAAGTCTCCAGGAGCTACGCTTATAAAAAGCAGTCGCAAGGCCTGCTTTTAACAAGGTAAGTGGTGAATTAAGTAACATTAAAACATTTTTTCCACAGGTTTATTATTTTTAAATACTTTAAAGAAAGGTAAGTTTATTTTTCGCCCCGTTAGAAAGTGTAATTAATTTTTTCAAAAATTTTCATGTAATTTATAGTTATTTTAAAAATGTGATTTAAAAAAAAATGTATTTGAAGTTTTAGTGATGTTTTGGGGCTGAATTGTATTCATAGATTTGACAGGTCTTCCTGTCAAATCTATGAATACAGAATCCCTGCTACCATTGGCTCTCCGTGGCCCACGTAATCCCAGGGGACGCTATGAACTAACTGCGCCCCTGGGATACGCAAGCACTGCACACCGGCAGTTGGAGCAGGCCCAGGATCGGAATCCCACGCGGGCCCACAGCTCAACGACCGGCACGTAAGGTAAGTGCAGGTCGGAGGCTTGCACCCACAGGAAGCCTCCGACTCAAATTTCTGGGCCTATGACTCTAACATTCTGCATTTCCATCTCCAACAACAACAGCTTGTCTTTATATAGTGCCTTATATACAGTAAAACCTCCCAAGTCCTAACTCAGAGGAGCATCACCAAACAAAATCTGACACCGAGCATAGATATCAGGGCAGGCGACCAAAAGGCTTGGTCAAAGAGGAAGGTTTTAATGAAGGTCTAAAGGAGGAGAGAGAGAGAGAGAGAGGCAGAGCGGTTTTGGCAGGGAATTCCAGAGCTCAGGGCCCAGGCAGCTGAAGGCCCAGCTGCCAATGGTGGAGCGATGGAAATTGGGCAAGGGGCCAGAATTGGAGGAGCACAGATATGGCAGAGGGGTGTAGAGCTGGAGGAGATTACAGAGATAGAGAGGGGTGAGGAGGCCATGGAGGGATTTGGAAACCAGGATGAGAATTATTAACCGGGAGCCAATGTAGGTCAGTGACTCCCACACCACTTACTGGATCTGTCTTCATTCACGTTCCCAGGGGATCATTGTACCTGAAAAATGTGGGGACGCTCGCTCATCCAGCGGGAGTTCCCCGCCCTTTCTGGTGGGTGAATGGAAGGTCCCATTGTGTCTTCTACACAGGTCGGTAAACACTGCCAGCCAGGATTAGTCAGGACTTGTGGGTCCTATCTGACCCCAAATTGTGTCAAAGGTTAATTTGAGATTGTCGTTGAAAGTTAATTATGTTATTGCAAAATAATTTCAGCTGAGATTCCCTGAATTAAGAGGGAGGATCAAGGACAGCAGTTCTTAAAGGGCCGCTGCAGCCCCCCCACCGCCCCCGACAGTCATAAGTCAGCCCTCGTCTTACAGATATCAAGGACTCGACACACTGTATGTTGGAAACAAAGCTTATTTACTTGACAAATATGCAAAATATTAAGCTCCAGCCCAGCTCGAGTGGGCCATTCACATCAGTATGAGCAGACCCCAACCACCAGAGTAAAGATCGCTCAGTCCTGGATGTGTTTTAAATGCAGCAGAATCGAACCACTCCCATCAGGCGTGGACTTGCTGGTGTGTTAGCAGGCGGGAGGAGCGAGTGAATCCCTTCCCACACACGGTGCAGGTGAACGACCTCTCCCCGGTGTGGACATGCTGGTGTGTCAGCAGGCAGGAGGAGCGAGTGAATCCCTTCCCACACACGGTGCAGGTGAATGGCCTCTCCCCAGAGTGGACTCGCTGGTACGTCAGCAGGCTGGAGGACCAAGAGAATCCCTTCCCACACACGGTGCAGGTGAACTCCCTCTCCCCGGTGTGGACTCACTGGTGTGTCAGCAGGCGGGAGGAGCGAGTGAATCCCTTCCCGCACAACATGCAGGTGAACGGCTTCTCCCCGGTGTGACTGTGCCGGTGAATCTCCAGCCTCGAGGGGTTACTGAATCCCTTCCCGCACTCACCACATTTACACAGTCTCTCCCTGGCGTGGCTGCGCTTGTGCCTCTGCAGATTGGACGATCGGCTGAATCCGAGTCCACACACGGAACACGTGTGCGGTTTGTCCGCGCTGCGATCGCTGCTCTCTCCTTCCCTGTGCAAAGGCCGATGATATTCAGGTCCTGATGAATCAAGCGACTCTGTCTGACCCTGACGTGATGTTTGGTCTGAGCTTCCTGTCTATAAATGCTCCATTTCTAAAACCCTGTAAAAGGAGTGTAGAAAGGGGTAAGAGGGAGAATGTTGTAGGATAGAATCATAGAATGGTTATAGCATGGAAGGCAGCCATTCAGCCCATCGAGCCCATGCCGACTCTCAGCTAGTCCCACTCCCCCGCCCTTTCCCCGTAGCCCTGCAATTTTTTTTCCTTCAGATACTTCTCCAATTCCCTTTTGAAAGCCGTGATTGAATCTGCCTCCACCATCCTTTCAGGCAGTGCATTCTAGATCCTAACCAATCGCTGCGTAAAAAGGTTTTCCCTCATGTCGCATTTGGTCCTTTTGTCAATCACATTAAGTCTGTGTCCTCTGGTTCTCGACCCTTCTGTCAATGGGAACAGTTTCTCTCTATCTACCCTGTCCAGACCACTAATGATTTTGAACACCTCTATCAAATCTCCTCTCAATCTTCTCTGCTCCAGAGCAACCCCAGCTTCTCCAGTCTATTCACGTAACTCATTCCTGGAATCATTCTCGTAAATCTTTACTGCACCTTCTCTAAGGCCTTCACATTCTTCCTAAAGTGTGGTGCCCAGAATTGGACACAGTACTCCAGTTGGGGCTGAACCAGTGTTTTATACAGGTTCATCATAATTTCCACACTTTTGTACTTTATGCCTCTATTTATGAAGCCCAGGATCCCATAAGCCTTTTTAATCGCTTTCTCAACCTGCCCTGCCACCTTCATCGATTTGTGCACACATACCCCCAGGTCTCTCTGTTTGTCTACCCTCTTTAGGATTGTACAATTTAGTTTATATTTCCTCTCCTCATTCTTTCTACCAGAACGCATCACTTTGCACTTTTCTGCGTTAAATTTCATCTGCCACGTGTCCACCCATTCCAGCAGCCTGCTTATGTCTTCCTGAAGTCTATCTCTCCTCCTCACTGTTCACTATACTTCCAAGTTTTGTATCATCTGCAGATTTTCAAATTGTGCCCTGTACACACACATCCAAGTCATTAATGTATATCAAGAAAAGCAGTGGTGCTAGAACCGACCCCTGGGGAACACCACTGTGTACCTTCCTCCAGTCTGAAAAAGAACCGTTTACCACTACTCTCTGTTTTACATACATACGTACAAATTAGGAGCAGGAGTAGGCCACTCGGCCCTTCAAGCCTGCTCCGCCATTCAATAAGATCATGGCTGATCTGATTACTCCACATTCCCGCCTACCCCAATAACCTTTCCCCCCCCTTGCTTATCAAGAATCTATCTACCTCTGCCTTAAAAAGATTCAAAGACTCTGCTTCCACCGCCCTCTGAGGAAGAGAGTTCCAAAGACTCGTGACACTCTGTGAGAAAAAAAATTCTCCTCATCTCAGTCTTAAATGGGCGACCCCTTATTTTTAAACAGTGACCCCTAGTTCTAGATTCTCCCACAAGAGGAATGATTTGGACAATTTGGGTGATTGGGGCAGAAGCATGGCAGATGCAGTATAACGTGGATAAATGCGAGGTTATCCACTTTGGTGTCAAAAACAGGAAGGCAGATTATTATCTGAATGGCAATAGATTGGGAGAAGGGGAAGTGCAATGAGACCTGGGTGTCCTTGTGCACCAGTCGCTGAAGGTAAGCATGCAGGTGCAGCAGGCGGTTAAGAAGGCAAATGGTATGTTGGCCTTCGTAGCGAGAGGGTTTGAGTACAGGAACAAGGATGTCTTGCTGCAGTTGTACAGGGCTTTGGTGAGACCACATCTTGAGTATTGTGTGCAGTTTTGGTCGCCTCATCTGAGGAAGGATGTTCTTGCCATGGAGGGAGTGCAGCGAGGATTCACCAGACTGATACCTGGGATGGCAGGAATGACGTATGAGGAGAGATTGGGTCGATTGGGCTTATACTCGCTGGAGTTTAGAAAAATGAGAGGGGATCTCATTGAAACTTATAAAATTCTAACAGGACTAGACAGACTAAATGAAGGAAAGATGTTCCCGATGGTGGGGGAGTCCAGGACCAGGGATCACAGTCTAAAGATAAGGGGTAAGCCATTTAGGACAGAGATGAGAAAGAATTTCTTCACCCAGAGAGTGGTGAACCTGCGGAATTCTCTACCACAGAAGGCAGTTGAGGCCAATTCATCAAATATATTCAAGAAGGAGTTAGATATATTTCTTAAGGCTAAAGGGATCAAGGGATATGGAGAGAAGGCAGAAACAGGGTACTGAATTTGGATGATCAGCCATGATCTCATTGAATGGCGGAGCATGCTCGAGGGGCCGAATGGCCTGCTCCTGCTCCTATCTTCTATGTTTCTAAGTTTCAATCAAGTCACCTCTTACTCTTCTAAACTCCAGCGGATACAAGCCTAGCCTGTCCAACCTTTCCTCATAAGACAACCCGCCCATTCCAGATGTTAGTCTAGTAAACCTTCTCTGAACTGCTTCCAACGCATTTACATCCTTCCTTAAATAAGGAGACCAATACTGTACACAGTACTCCAGATGTGGTCTCACCAATGCCCTGTAGAACTGAAGCATAACCTCCCTACTTTTATATTCAATTCCCCTCGCAATAAATGATAACATTCTATTAGCTTTCCTAATTACTTGCTGTACCTGAATACTAACCTTTTGCGGTTCATGCATTAGGACCCCCAGATCCCTCTGCACCTCAGATCAACGCAATCTCTCACCATTTAGATAATATGCTTCTTTTTTATTCTTCCTGGCAAAATGGACAATTTCACATTTTCCCACATTATACTCCATTTGCCAGATCTTTGCCCACTCTCTTAACTTATCTATATCCCTTTGTAGCCTCCTTATGTCCTCTTCACAATTTACTTTCCTACCTATCTTTGTGTCATCAGCAAATTTAGCAACCATACCTTCGGTCTCTTCATCCAAGTCATTTACATAAATTGTAAAAAGTTGAGGCTGCAGCACTGATCCCTGTGGCACACCACTCGTTACATCTTGGCAACCAGAAAATGACCCATTTATGCCTAGTCTCTGTTTCCTGTTAGCTAGCCAATCTTCTATCCATGCCAATATGTTACCCCCTACACCATGAGCTTTTATTTACTGCAATAACCTTTGATGTGGCACCTTATCAAATGCATTATGCAAATCTAAGTACAGTACATCCACCGGTTCCCCTTTATCCACAGCACATGTTACTTCCTCAAAGAACTCCAATAAATTGGTTAAACATGATTTCCCTTTCACAAAACCATGTTGACTCTGCCTGATTACCTTGAACTTTTCCAAGTGCCCTGCTATAACGTCTTTAATAATAGCTGCTAACATCTTCCCGATGACAGATGTTAAGCTAACTGGCCTGTAGTTTCCTGCTTTCTGTTTCCTCCCTCCCTTCCATTTCCTGATTTACAGCTATTTCTGGGATGTTACTTGAATCCTCTATAGTGAAGACTGATGCAAAATACCTGTTCAATTCAACTGCCATCTCCTTATTTTCCATTATTAATTCCCCAGACTCACTTTCTATAGGACCAACACTCACTTTCTTAACTCTTTTCTTTTTAAAATATCTATAGAAACTTTTACTATCTGTTTTTATATTTCTAGCTAGCTTTCTCTGGTACTCTAATTTTTCTCTCCTTATTAATCTTTTAGTCATTCTTTGCTGTTTTTTATATTCTGGCCAATCTTCTGACCTGCCACCCATCTTTGGACAATTATATGCTTTTTCTTTAAGTTTGATACTATCTTTAACTTTTTTAGCTAACCACGGATGGTGGGTCCTCCTCTTGGAATTTTTCTTTCTCGTTGGAATGTATATATTCTGTGTATTCTGAAATATTCCTTTAAATGTCTGCCACTGCAACTCTATTGACCTATCCCTTAACCTAATTTGCCAGTTCACTTTAGCTAGCTCTGCTTTCATGCCCTCATAATTGCCCTTATTTAAGTTTAAAATGCTAGTCTGGGACCCACTCATCTCTCCCTCAAACTGAATGTAAAATTCAATCATATTATGATCGCTGCTACCTAGGGGCACCTTCGCAATGAGGTCATTAATTAATCCTATCTCATTGCACAATACCAGGTCTAGCATAGCCTGCTCTCTGGTTGGCTCCAGAACGTGCTGTTATAAGAAACTATCCCAAAATGATTCTATGAACTCCTCATCTAGGCTACCATTGCCCATCTGATTTTTCCAGTCTATATGTAGATTAAAATCCCCCATGATTATTGCCATACCTTTCTGACAAGCTCCCATTATTTCTTCCTTTATACTCCATCCTACCGTGTGGTTACTGTTTAGGGGGCCTGTACACCACTCCCACAAGTGACTTCTTGCCTTTATCATTTCTCATCTTAACACGCAGGTGCAGCAAGCAATTAGGAAAGTAAATGGTATGTTCATCTTTATTACAAAAGGGTTGGAGTATAAGAGTAAAGAAGTCTTACTGCAATTATATAGGGCCTTGGTGAGACCACACCTGGAGTATTGTGTACAGTTTTGGTCTCCTTACCTAAGGAAGGATATACTTGCCTTAGAGGGAGAGCAACGAAGGTTCACCAGACTGATTCCTGGGATGGGGGGATTGTCCTATGAGGAGAGATTGAGGAGACCAGGCCTATATTCCCTAAAACTTCGAAGATGAGAGGTGATCTCATTGAAACATCTACAATTCTTACACGGCTTGACAGGGTAGATGCTGGGAGACTGATTCCCCTGGCTGGGGAGTCTAGAACCAGGGGTCACAGTCTCAGAATAAGGGGTCGGCCATTTAGGACTGAGATGAGGAGAAATTTCTTCACTCAGAGGGTGGTGAATCTTTGGAATTCTCTGCCCCAGAGGGCTGTGGAGGCTCAGTCATTGAGTATAATCAAGGCTGAGACAGATAGATTTTTGGACTCATGGGGAATCAAGGAATATGGGGATCGGGCGGGAATGTGGAGTTGAGGTAGAAGATCAGCCATGATCTTACTGAATGGCGGAGCAGGCTCAAAAGGCCGAATGGCCTGCTCCTGCTCCTATTTCTTATGTTCTTAAGAAAGCTGTTTGCTATAGCCTGCTGCCCCACGACAAATACACAGAGGATTTCAGTTATGTGGAGAGACTGGAGAAGCTGGGATTGTTCTCCTTGGAGCAGAGAAGGTGCAGCGGAGATTTAATAGAGGTGTCAAAACAGGAAGGGTTTTGATAGAGTAAATAGGAGCATGGGAACAGGAGGAGGCCATTCAGCCCCTCCGGCCTGTTCCGCCATTCAATGAGATCGTGGCCGATCTGTGTCTTAACACCACCCACCTGCCTTGGCTCCATATCCCTTTGCTCCCTTGTCTAGCAAAAATCTATCGCTCTCGGATTTAAAATGATTAATTGAGCTGGCATCGACTGCTTTCTGTGGGAGAGTGTTCCACACTTCTCCCACCCTTTGTGTGAAGCAGAGTTTCCCAACTTCTCTCCTGAATGGCCTGGCTCTGATTTTAAGGTGCTGTCCCCTTGTCCTCGACTCCCCCACCGACGGAAAAAGTTTCTCTCTATCTACTCTACCAAATCCTTTCAAAATCCTAAAATCTTCAATCACTCCTTAACCTTCTAGATTCCAGGGAACACAAGCCTAGTTTATGTAATCTCTCCTCATAATCTAACCCTTGGAGCCTGGGTAACATTCTGGTGAATCTGTTCTGCACTCCTTCCAAGGCCAATATATCCTTTCTGAGGTGCGGTGCCCAGAACTGTACACAGTGCTCCAGATGGGACCTAACCAGGACTTTGTATAGCTGTAGCTTATAAGGGGAAACTGTTTCCAGTGGCAGGAGGGTTGGTAACCAGAGGACACAGATATAAGGTCATTGACAAAAGAACCAGAGGCGAGGTGAGGAGAATTTTATTTACGCAGCGAGTTGTGATCTGGAATGTGCTGCCTGAAAGGGCGGTGCGAGCAGAGTCAATAATAACGTTCAATGGGGAATTGGATAAACACGTGAAGGGAAAACATTTACAGGGCGATGGGGAAAGAGCAGGGGAGTGGGACTAATTGGCGAGCTCTTTCAAAGAGCCGGCACAGGCGCGATGGGCTGAATGGCCTCCTGTGCTGTATGATTCTATGATGCTATTCTACACAGACACACACACATACAGTCAGACAGACACACAGACACAGATACTCACTAAAATACAATCAGACACACACATATTTTCTGCATGAACTTTTATTATTAATTTCAAAGACTTTAAGAAAAAAGTGCTTGAAATTAATCATTAAAAACGCTGAAAATTAATATTAAAAAATTAATTCAGGGAGAAGAAATATTTGTACTCACAAGTATTTGCTCCAGAGGGTTATTCGTTTCTGTTTCATCAATTTAAAAACGAACTTCTTTTAAAAAAAAAAAAGTATCTTCTGCAAAACTGTGAAAAGAACATTAAAAATAAACTTTCCCAGGCTCACAGGCCCTTTACAAAATGACGGCGGGCCGATCCGTCCAATTAGTCGGTTCCAGGTCCCGCCTCCTCCTTCGCCGAGATTGGTTGGAGGACCAAAGCCCCTCGGTCGGTCCTCCAGGCTCAGCCTCCACTCGCTCATTGGTGGAGAGCTCAGTATCAGTCAGTGCATGCCGGCGACGTCGTGACATTGCAGGGTGGGTGGTTGGAGGAGGCGGGA
Source organism: Somniosus microcephalus (assembly GCF_052327205.1). Lineage (NCBI taxonomy): Eukaryota > Metazoa > Chordata > Chondrichthyes > Squaliformes > Somniosidae > Somniosus > Somniosus microcephalus. Next base: position 64,718,716 of record NC_140990.1, read on the forward strand.
AATGAAATTAATTTAAATTAAAATCTCCCGTCAGCCTCCTCTGTCCCAATCAGCCGGCGCAAGTCCCGTCCCTCAGGCTCCCCGATTGGTTGGAGGACCCGCCGCCGGCTCGTTCCTCCAGCCCCGCACCGCTCGCTCCCTATTGGTCGGAAGCTCCCATCAATCAGGCCCTGGGCCAGGGTCACATGTCCCTGGAGCGCGCTGCACCAAACTGAAGAAGCTGCGCTCGGGGCCCGGATCCGCGGACTCTCAGGTTTGGATTCCCCTTTATTCTCTCCCCTCCTCTGATCTCAATCGGATCTGGGGGAAAACTCACTTTCCCTCACTGATTGCGGCTCTTCACCAACACCAACTTTACAAAGAAAGCCCCGTGCGGCAGCCTGGAGCTCAGGGGCCCAGCGCGCAGGCGCGGGGGAGGATGATTGACAGGGGCCCAGAGTGTGTGCTGAGCATGCGCGGTGCGGGCCAGGCGCCTGTGGAGCAGGAGAGGGCGCGGCCATGAGGCGCATGCGCGGTGTCAGCCACAACTCAGCGCGGCGGCCGGAGTGCTTTCTGGAGCGTGGGGGCTTGTGGGGATTGCAGCCGCCATTACTGTTGATTCTTTCAACCAACCTGTGCAGCAGCTGGGGCCTGAAAATCAGCTTCACTGCCCCTGGGCTGGGAAAGTGCGACATGAGAAAACATTCTCCCTCTTACCCCGTTCTCAACTCCTTTTACAGGGTTTTAGAAGTGGAGCATTTACAGACAGGAAGCTCAGACCAAACATCATGTCAAGATCTGACACAGTCGCTCGATTCATCAGGACCTGAATATCATCGGCCTTTGCATATGGAAGGAGAGAGCAGCAATCGCAGCACAGACAAATCACACACGTGTTCCGTGTGTGGACTCGGATTCAGCCGATTGCCTGCCTTGGCGAGACACGTGCACTGTCACACCGGGGAGAAACCGGGTAAAGGTGGCGACAGCAGGAAGGGATTCAGTTCCCCATCTGTGTCAGATGTTGATTGGCACGGTCACTGTGGTAAACAACTGTTATACCTGCCTGTGTGGGTGTTTGTATTCCACTGTGTACATGTCTGTACATGCCTCGGCTGACTCCTCCCACGAGTCCAGGTACAAAGGTGACTGCTCCACAGTCCCTCTGTATTCTGGACTGGTCGACCACTCGAGGCACACCTTCATTCTCTTGTTAATAAAAGCCTGTTAGTTACTCGCTTAACCTCAGTCTTTTGAGTAATTGATAGCGCATCAATTTTATTAACAAGATTTTTTTATAATGGAGAAGATCCTCACACCAGCATGCCTGGACTTAGACCATCGGGAGGCGGATGCATCCACCAAGTTTGCTCACTGGCTTAGGTGCTTTGAAAGATTCCTGATCGCCTCCGCTGCAACGGTCAAATCGGATGAGGACAAACTGGATGTCCTGACCTCCAAAGTGAACCACCGAGCGTACTCGGTCATCCAGGATGCGACCTTGTACACGGCTGCTCTCAAGCTCCTCAAGGACCAGTACACGCGCCCAGTGAATGAGGTGTACGCCAGGCGCCTCCTGGGGAGTCGTAAACAACAACCTGGGGAATCGACCGAGGAATACCTTCAGGCACTGTCTGTGCTTGGCCGGGCCTGTGGTTGTAAGGATGTAAAGGCCGCCGTGTACACAGAGGAACTTATCCGGGACGCTTTTGTAGCGGGCCACAGGTCCAATTACACCCGACAGTGACTGTTGGAGCAGAGTGACCTTGACCTCAACAAGGCCTCTGAACTCGCACTATCATTGGACGCAGCCTACCGGGGCATGGGTGCCTACTCCTCTGCACCGTGGACGCCGCGGGGAACGACAGCCTGGGACACGGTAGGACCGTCTCATAGCGCCGTGCCACCCCAGCCACATCCCAGCAACGGCCCAACTACCGCAGCAGTGTCCCAAGGCCAGAAATGCTACTTCTGTGGCCAGGCCAAACACCTCAGAGCGCGCTGCCCGGCGAAAAATGCGATCTGCTCGGGCTGCGGGAAGAAGGGACACTACGCCAGCATCTGCAGGGCCAAAGCCACCCCGAACCCCAGCAGCGCCGCGTGTGGGCCGTGCGGGCCGCCATCTTGGGCCTCCCCAGCCATGTGCGAACCACCGGAACAGCAGCCATTTTGGACGTCTCCAGCCACATGGGGATCATGGACGCTGCCATCTTGGATGCCAGCCAGGACGCAGCAGGCCCCTAACACTGCCTCATCTGATACCCGCAGCGACACACCGACCCCTACGCTGGCCTCCGTTACGCTGGACCAAGCGAGACCGCACCAACTGGCCCGGTCCACAATGGACATTAAGGTAAATGGTCACGAAACAACCTGCCTTTTTGACTCTGGGAGCACGGAGAGCTTCATCCACCCCGACACGGTGCAGCGTTGCTCTCTCCCAGTCCTGCCTGCGCACCAGCGGATTTCTATGGCCTCCGAGTCCCAGTCGGCGGACATTGGCGGCTACTGCGTGGTGACACTCTTAGTAGACGGGACTGTGTACGATAATTTTAAACTTCTGGTCCTGCCCCACCTCTGCGCTGCCGTTCTACTGGGGTTAGATTTTCAGTGCCACCTTAAAAGTGTTACGATGGCGTACGGTGGACCCCTCCCCCCACTCACAGTCCGCAGCCAGCAGCTTCCAAATTGCCCGCCGCACACCAGGTGCAACCTCTCCACACTCAGAGTCACCCCCCCCCGCCCACTGTTTGCTAACCTCACCCCCGACTGTAAGCCCATCGCCACAAAGAGCAGGCGATACAGTGCCGGGGACAGGGTTTTCATTAAAACCGAAGTGGAGCGGCTCCTGAAGGAGGGGATTATTGAGGGCAGCACCAGCCCCTGGCGAGCCCAGGTTGTGGTCGTTAAGACCGGCGAGAAGCAGCGCCTGATCATCGACTACAGCCAGACAATAAATCGCTACACCCTGCTGGACGCTTACCCACTCCCCCGCATAGCTGCTATGGTCAACCAGATCGCGCAGTACCGCGTCTTCTCGACCATTGACCTGAAATCAGCGTACCACCAGCTCCCTATCCGCCCTGAGGACCGCCAGTATACTGCCTTTGAGGCAAACGGCCGCTTCTATCACTTCCTTAGGGTTCCCATTGGCGTCACCAACGGGGTCTCCATCTTCCAAAGGGAGATGGACCGGATGGTCAATCAAAATGCGTTGCAGGCCACTTTCCCATATCTGGACAATGTGACCATCTGCGGCCATGACTTGCAGGACCATGACGCAAACCTCGAAAAATTCCTCTGCACCGCCCAACTCCTGAACCTGATGTATAACAAGGAGAAGTGCATATTTCGCACAACCCGCCTCGCCATCCTTGGCTGTGTTGTGGAACACGGAGTCATCGGTCCCAACCCCGACCGGATGCGTCCCCTTATGGAACTCCCACTGCCCCGCTGCCTCAAGGCCCTGAAGAGGTGCCTAGGGTTTTTCTCCTATTACGCCCAGTGGGTCCCCTACTATGCGGACAAGGCCCGTCCGCTGATCAAGTCCACCTCTTTTCCCTTGACGGCAGAGGCCCGCTTAGCCTTCCACCGTATCAAGGAAGACATTGCCAAAGCCACCATGCATGCAGTGTACGAATCCATCCCCTTCCAGGTGGAAAGCGACGCGTCCGACTTTGCCCTGGCCGCTACCCTTAATCAGGTGGGGAGACCCGTGGCCTTCTTTTCACGAACCCTCCAGGGCCCGGAGACCAGACACTCCACTGTTGAGAAGGAGGCCCAGGCTATTGTGGAGGCTGTGCGTCATTGGAGGCACTACCTGGCCGGAAAACGATTTACCCTGCTCACTGACCAGCGTTCAGTTGCTTTTATGTTTAACAACAAGCAGAGGGGCAAAATCAAAAATGACAAGATCTTGAGGTGGAGAATCGAACTTTCCACCTACAATTACGAGATCTTGTACCGGCCCGGGAAGCTCAATGAACCCCCGGATGCTCTATCGCGTGGCACCTGCGCCAGCGCGCAGATCGATAGACTGCGGGCCCTCCACAATGACCTCTGCCACCCGGGGGTCACCAGGTTCTTCCACTTCATCAAGGCCCGCAACCTGCCTTACTCCATTGAGGAGGTCAGGACCATGACCAGGAACTGCCACGTCTGCGCTGAGTGCAAACCGCACTTTTATAGACCAGACAGGGCTCACCTGATAAAAGCCACTCGCCCCTTCGAGCGCCTGAGCGTTGATTTTAAAGGGCCTCTCCCCTCCTCCGACCGCAATGTGTACTTCCTCAACATTATTGATGAGTACTCCCGTTTCCCGTTCGCCATCCCCTGCCCGGACATGACCCGTGCCACGGTCATTAAATGTCTGAACGACCTCTTCACCCTGTTCGGTTTCCCCAGCTATATCCATAGCGACCGGGGCTCATCGTTTATGAGCGACGAACTCCGCCAGTACCTGCTCGCTAGGGGTATTGCCACAAGCAGGAGCACCAGTTACAACCCCCGGGGGAACGGACAGGTGGAAAGAGAGAATGCGACAGTTTGGAAGGCCGCCCTGCTAGCCTTAAAGTCTAGGGGCCTTCCGACCTCCTGCTGGCAGGATGTGCTCCCCGACGCGCTCCACTCTATTCGGTCACTGCTCTGCACTGCCACTAACACCACCCCTCATGAGAAAATGTTTGTCTTCCCAAGGAAGTCCACATCGGGAACATCGCTACCGCCATGGCTGATGTCCCCAGGGCTGGTCCTACTGAGAAGACACGTGAGGACCCATAAAACGGACCCCCTGGTCGAGAGGGTCGACCTCCTCCACGCCAACCCCCAGTATGCTTACATTGCGTACCCGGACGGGCGGGAGGACACAGTCTCCATACGAGACCTCGCACCCTCGGGGGCCCCAGTAACCCACTACCCACTACCACCCCCCCCACAATCCAATATCCAACCCCAGCAGACGGCACACCTGGGCCCCGCGACCCGCTCAACACCCACGAGGACTACACACCAGTGCCCCAGCCTACGCGGGACTCGACGCCGGAAGCTTCACTACCCCTGCCGTCGCCACGTCGATCACAGCGGCAGACAAGACCTCCGGAGAGAGTCCAATACACAAACTTTTAATACACTTCACCCCGCCGGACTCATTTTTAAACAAGGGGTGAATGTGGTAAACCATTGTTATACCTGCCTGTGTGTGTGTTTGTATTCCACTGTGTACATGTCTGTACATGCCTCGGCTGACTCCCCACACGAGACCAGGTATAAAGGTGACTGCTCCACAGTCCCTCTGTATTCTGGACTGGTCGACCACTCGAGGCACACCTTCATTCTCTTGTTAATAAAAGCTTGTTAGTTACTTGCTTAACCTCAGTCTTTTGAGTAATTGATACTGCATCAGTCACACTGGAGACAGTCCATTCACCTGCTCCGTGTGTGGGAAGGGATTCACTCGCACATCCCACCTGGTGACACACCAGCTTGTTCACACTGATGAGAAACCATTTAAATGTTCTGACTGCGGGAAGAGCTTCAAATACTCCAGGGATCTAAAGGAACACCAGCTTGTTCACACCAATGAAAGACCGTTTACATGTTCTGATTGTGGGAAGAGCTTTAAAAGCTACAGGGTTCTGACCAGACACCAGCGAGTTCACACTGGGGAGAGGCCATTTCCCTGCTCTGTGTGTGGAAAGGGATTCACTAATTCATCTACCTTGCTGAGACACCAGCTTGTTCACACTGATGAGAGAGCATTTCAATGTTCTGTGTGTCAAAAGAGTTTCAAAAGCTCCTGGGTGCTGAAGCACCACCATCTTGTTCACACTGATGAGAGACCGTTTACATGTTCTGACTGGGAAGAGCTTTAAAGGATCCAAGGCTCTAACCACACACCAGCGAGTTTGCACTGATGAGAAAGCATTTAATTGTTGTCTGTCAGAAGAGCTTTAAATACTGTAGGGCTCTGACCAGACACCAGCAAGTTCACACTGGGGAGAGACAGTTCACCTGCTCCATGTGTGGAAAGGGATTCTTACAGTCCACCAACCTGCTGGCACACCAGCTTGTTCACACTGATGAGAGAGCGTTTACATGTTCTGACTGTGAGAAGAGCTTTAAAAGCTCCAATGACCTGCTGAGACACCAGCGAGTTCACACTGTTCTGTAGCGCAGGGCCCTGTAGACAGCTGGGATGACATGAACGTGGAATGGATGAATGTTTTAGAAATTCTTGTACTGCTGTTTAATCTTTCAATCTGTTGTTCTGATGATTCCCTTGATTTGACTATTAATGTTATTTTTGTTTTCTCCTTATCACAGGCAATTGCCTATTAAAAGTCAACCATCACAACCAATAAAACCTGTAACATAACCAAAAAAAGTTCAAAGGAAACTTAAATGAAATTTAAATTCTATTTTCAGTGGTGATGATGCACGCCAGTCCGTCCGGTACCCACCAGTCGCGGAAGGCCTCGAGCGCGCCGGTGGACTGTTCCTGTTATTTCATTGAATGTACAGCACAGAAACAGGCCATTCGGCCCAACTGGTCCATGCCAGGGTTTATGCTCCATGCGAGCCTCCTCCGACATATCCTTCTGTGTTTATCTGGCTTCTCCTTAAATACATCTATGCCGTTGGTCTCAACTACTCCTTGTGTTAGCGAGTTCCACATTCTCACCATTCTCTGGGTAAAGAAGTTTCTCCTGAATTCCCAACTGGATTTATTAATGACTATTGTATTTATGGCCCCATAACTATGATGAAATTCTGTTAAGCTGACCAGTATGTTGTTGTACTTTGTCTTTTTCTGATGAATGAAACATTACTGAGCCCCTGTACCCGTGTTATGGGATGAAGTGCCAGACAAGTGAAGGCACAATGTCTGGATGTGAATCTAATAATAAGCTCACGGACAGTATAGGTGTGATAACCAGACGGGCTTGTGGTTATAGTCTGGTCACAAATGGACTAAATTCCCTGAATTAGCAGGAGTTCAGGAAGCGGTCAACAGACGGGTCCAAACAATCCCATTTTCTGAGCGGTAACCAAGCTTGTGTATAAGAACAGGCCACTTAAGCCGTTGTCAGTTGGAACAGACTCGAGAAGATCGCGCGCGAATCCACAGTACTTCTATTCTCCAGATTGAGGGAATTATCACCCGATCTGTGTTATGCAGCGCTCTTAATAAAGCCTGGAGAGACAGTTTGTGTTCTTGTGAGCTTGATTATCGGGTATCCGAAACCCTGGGACTCCCGATCATTAGCGTCAACCTCAGTGTGTGGAAAGGGATTCCCTGGTGTATCCCACCCGCTGACACACCAGAGTGTCCACATTGTGACTGCGGTGGGTCGATTCCACTGTTTCCGATGCTTTAATCACATCCAGGACCGAACCATGTTAATTCAGGCAACTGGGGCTTGTTAATGTTAAGAGCCCCCAATAACTGGGCTGGATTTAAAGATTATTCCCTGTTCTCTCAGTGCTCGTGAGCAGAGAGAAGCTGATGTTATAGAATCACAGAGCACAGTAGGATGCCTTTTGGCCCATCGTGCTGGTGCCGGCTCTCTGAAAGAGCGATGCAATTAGTCCCACTGCCCTGCTCTTTCCCCACAGCCCTGCAAATTTCTGCTTTTAGTATATATCCAATTCCCTTTTGACAGTTACTATTGAATCTGCTTCCACCTCCCATTCAGGCAGTACATTCCAGATCATCACAATTCGCTATGTAAAAACATATAGATTGGGCTAACCATATTAGTAACAATACTGTGGAGGAGGAATTCCTGGAGTGTTTACGGGATGGTTTCCTGGACCAATATGTTGAGGAACCAACCAGAGATCAGGCCATGTTAGACTGGGTATTAAGTAACGAGAAAGGATTAATTAACAATCTTGTTGTACGAGGCCCCTTGGGTTGGATAGGCAATGGCAAACATTCAAAGACCACATGGATGAACTACAGAATTTGTTCATCCCAGTTTGGCATAAAAATTTTAAAAAAGGTGACTCATCTGTGGCTATCAAGGGAAATTAGGGATAGTATAAGATCCAAGGAGATATAAATTGGCCAGAAAAAGCAGTAAACCTGAGGATTGGGAGCAGTTTAGCATTCAACAAAGGAGGACAAAGGGATTAATTAAGAAAGGGAAAATAGAGTATGAGAGTAAGCTTTCAGGGAACATAAAAACTGACTGTAAAAGCTTTTATAGATATGTGAAGAGAAAAAGATTGGTGAAGTCAAGCGTAGGTCCCTTGCAGTCAGAATCAGGGGAATTTATAATGGGGAACAAAGAAATGGCAGACCAATTAAATACATATTTTGGTTCTGTCTTCACAAAGGACGACACAAATGACCTCCCAGAGATGTCGGGGAACATAGGGTCTGATGAAAGGGAGGAACTGAAAGAAATCAGTATTTGTAGAGAAATGGTGTTGGGGAAATTGATGGGACTGAAGGCCAATAAATCCCCAGGGCCTGATAATCTACATCCTAGTGTACTTAAGGAAGTGGCCCTAGAAATAGTAGATGCATTGCTGATCATCTTCCAACATTCAATAGAATCTGGAACAGTACCTGTTGTGTCTGTGTGTTGATAGAGACACTGAAGACAGGAGTTGGATTCATAAGTGTTTACTAAACAAAGTCTGGAGGGGAACTAACTGATACAACACAATATACAGGCTTATATAGCCCGAGTGGCCATTACCGGCATTACAGTATACATGGGGCTCTTAAAGGCACATACACTACAATTCCTCCCCTTTTATCCAACCAGTACGTAATATTTTAAGTAATTATTAATTACATGTTACAAGAAAAATAATCTACACATTGCTGCAGTGAATTAATTATAAGTCAGTCTCTCTGGAGGCTTCCTGACTCGGTCCGGATAACCCCCCCGGTGGTGTAGTAGTTTCTGGTGGTGTAGTAGGTTCTTTTGGCAAGGCTGATTCGGCTTGAATGCCAGTGTCGGGTTCATCGGGTTCCAGTATCACCGGATCGGAGGTAGATACTATGGGTATCTCTACTTCATCATTAGGCGTATAGAGTTGTGGTGTAGGTTGTCCCTTTTCGGATGACTCTATGATTTGGTCAGCATGGCGCCTTATTATGCTTTCTCCGATGTCCACGGTATACATCAACGGTCCTAGTCGTGTGCAGATAGTTCCAGGCTGCCATTTCTCGGTACGGTAGTCCCGGGCCAAAACTTGTTGACCTATCTGGAAGGTTCTAGTTGGCCTTTCATTCATGCCTTGAAATTGATGGTTCTCCACGTCCCTTCTGATGTTGGGCTTGATCAAATCCAGCCGGCATCTTAGGCTTCTATTGAAGAACATCATGGCGGGAGTTTGGTTTGTAACCATATGTGTTGCATTCCTGTATGCGAACAAGAAGTTATCCACCTTGTGCTGAAGTTTTATGTCTTCATTACCCATGGCATTTTTGGCCTTCTTGAAGGTCTGGACAAACCTTTCAGCCAATCCATTGGTGGCGGGATGGTATGGGGCGGACGTGTAGTGCTTAACCCCATTGTTTTTTAAGAACTTCCTGAATTCTTCGGACACAAATTGCGGTCCATTATCAGAACAGATCTGTTCCGGCAGCCCATTCCTGGCAAATATGGTCCTTAATACTGTGATGGTTTTTTCCGTGGTGGTGGAGGACATCTTTATTACCTCCGGCCACTTGGAGTGTGCATCAACCGTGATTAAGAACATTGAGTCCATAAATGGACCAGCAAAGTCGATGTGTACCCTTTGCCAGGGAGATGAGGGCCACTCCCATGGATGTAGAGGGGCTTGGGGTGGAGCGTTTTGGACCTTCTGGCATCCTAGGCAGCTCTTGGTCATTTCTTCGATGTCTCCATCGATACCTGGCCACCATACAAATGCCCTGGCTAGGTTCGTCATTTTCACTCCACCCAGATGCCCCTCGTGAAGCTCCTTTAGAACTTTATCCTGGAGTTTGGGTGGAATCACCACTCTGGATTCACACATCAAGGTTCCTCGGCACACTGACAGCTGTTTTCTTCTTTGCGAGAATGCTGGCAACAGTGGTTCGCCATGTGCTGGCCATCCCTTCACTGTTAAATCGTAGACTCGTGAGAGAGTCTGGTCATTTCTAGTTTCCCTTTCAATGGCAGAATTTGTTACTGGTAGACATTCGACTATGGTAGAGTGGAAAATCTCCACTGGGTCTACGGTAGGTGCTTCTTCTACCATTGGCAACGGTAGGCGCGATAACCCATCAGCATTCCCATGCTGTTTTGATCCTTTGTATTCTATGTTGTATTGGTGTGCCCCGAGAAAAAGGGACCACCTCTGTAGCCTTTGCGCTGTCATAATGGGAACACCCTTTTTAGGTTTGAATATGGAGATGAGGGGTTGATAGTCAGTCAACAAGGTAAATTTTTGTCCGTGTAGGTAATGGTTGAATTTCTTCATTCCCCATACCAGGCTGAGTGCTTCCCTGTCGATTTGGGCATAGTTACGCTCAGCTGAGTTCAATGAGCGTGACGCAAAAGCTATCGGCTGTTCGGAGCCATCAGGGAATTTATGCGATAATACTGCTCCTACGCCGTAAGGGGATGCATCACACGCCAGTCTGATTGGCAGTGATGGGTTGTAATGAGCCAAAACTTCTTTGGATGTGATTAAGTCTTTGCATTTATGGAAGGCACGTTTACAGTCTTCGCTCCATTTCCAAATTACTCCTGTTTGTAGCAGTTCATTAAGAAGGTGTAGAAGAGTTGATAAGTTCGGTAAAAATTTATGATAGTGTAACCCCTTCATGGTTCTCTAGATATATGTGAGATGTGGTCTCTGTTGTAGACAATATTCTATAGTCCAGTAAGGAGATCACTACTACAATGGCTTAATTCTAATTATCTTACTTTATAGTTTTAACGTCAGACAGTATAAGAGGATTACAGGTCAATGAACTAAATTAGACATTTGCATACATTAAAATGAATCTAGACATAATAAACATACATTCTCCATTTACATGGATTCAAAGGAGAACCTGTCCCTGTGTCCAAATTCGAGTGCACTCTTTCGTTGGCGCGCTTAAGTTGGAGCTCATGGTATGTATAATGTCTGCAAGACTTACGACTCCGAACCCCTTCGTTGAATTCTCTTCACGATCACTGAATCCCACTTTGAGTTCTGGATGCAGAGCTACTAATATGAAGGGCGGCGGCCGAGTTTGGAAGCCCGGGATGGGATGCGGCAGCCATTTGCCTCCTGAGCCCTCTTTTCAGAGCTCCTGCCCTCTTCTCCTCCAGTCGCTCCTTTTTTCCGCTTGAAAACCCCGACTCCACCCCTTCCTCCTGGGGTTTCTGCCTGGAGACTGCGCAGCCTCACTGTCTGCAACAGTTGATACTGGTGCAGAATTATGGAAAGTCTGCTCTTAGTCACATTGTGTCCTTAAAAGTTCTTGCCGTACCTTCACATGAGCAACTTTAACCCAGGGATTTATAACAATGATAATACAGTGTCTAAGTTAAAGATTGATAACCATACTTAGCGTACATAACATTTCCAGTGGGTATTACACTCCCCCCCTACCAAATATAGGCATGTCCCCATGACTAATGAACTTTACACATAAGGGGTTGCATGCTTCCCAACCATGTATAAAGGGAGGTAACATATCGAACTGTAGGGACTATCATTACACTTGGCACTCCTAGTGTACTGTATGTCAATCTTTCAGGAACCTTCTTAACTCGCTGTGAGCTCCTTATTTCGGATACCCGGTCTTCAGTTCCTTCAACTACGTTGGAGGCGTTGGTTCCTTTGTTATCATAACTTTCAGTCTCTTTTATCTCCTTCTCGGAAGCATCTGGTTCTTCCCAGACCATGTCCAAGTCTGAGCTAAATGGTTCAGACAATTCATCCAGATTCTGTCTTATGCGTCTTTCTGGGAGGTCGTACCATAGATCCCATTCTTCTTCTTCCGACTCATCAGGTTCCTCATGATCCACACACTGTGTCATGGGTTTTCTGTCTTCTGGAACAAAGTTTTCCTGGTTTCTCGTTTTTTTCCTTCTTCTTCTCTGCAGGGTTCTCCTACTAGGTGTTGGCTCATTATCCGCTGGCGGATCCAGACGCACTTGCTGTCCCAATGGCAGGATATGATTCCGGTGCAGTATTTTTATGGGTCCATTCCCACCTGCAGGTTTTAGCCGAAACACAGGTAGTTGTGACATTTGACTTTCAACAATGTAAGGTGTAGAAGCCCAGCGGTCTGCTAACTTATGTTTCCCTTGAAGTCCTAGGTTCCGTATGAGAACTCGGTCACCAGGCATGAGTTGGGAAAAATGGATCTTCTGGTCATACCTCTGCTTATTTCCTTTATTCTGTTTGCCAGAAACAGACTCAGCAAGTTCATAAGCAGCTTGCAATTCCTTTCTCATGTCAGATACATACTTGAGGTAAGTTCTCTGTGATGTGCCATCACTGGATACTCCGAAACACAAATCCACCGGCATCCTCGCTTCACGTCCAAACATGAGGTAGTACGGTGAAAAACCAGTAGCGTCATTTCGGGTACAATTATAAGAATGAACAAGATGTCCAATGTGCCGACTCCACTTGTTCTTTCGCTTTGAATCCAACGTTCCAAGCATGTCTAACAAAGTACGGTTAAACCGCTCAGGTTGAGGATCTCCCTGAGGATGGTATGGAGTTGTTCTTGACTTCTCAATCCCGAGCATGGACAACAACTCATGTATAAGTCTACTTTCAAAGTCTCTACCTTGATCACTGTGTATTCGCTTTGGCAGTCCATAATGGATGAAGTATTTCTCCCACAACACTTTGGCAACGGTGGATGCTTTCTGATCCTTTGTGGGAAAAGCTTGGGCGTAGTGAGTGTAATGATCTGTAATGACCAAGACATTTGCGGTATTGCTGGAATTGGGTTCGATGGACAGAAAATCCATACAGACAATGTCTAGAGGTCCATCACTTTGCATGTGAAACAGAGGAACAACTCTTTTAGGTAAAGTCTTTCTCTGGACACAATGTGCACAGGACTTGCAGAACTCCTCAACCGCAGACTTCATACGCAGCCAATAGAATCTGTCCTTGACCAACCCATAGGTCTTATCTACTCCCAGATGACCTGCGTCATCATGCAAAGACTTCATCACTATTTCCCTGTACTTTTCAGGCAGGACCAACTGTGAATGACATGGTTTAGTGGGTGGGTGAGTGATTCTACACAACACTCCCTCTTTAATTTCCAAGTGGTTCCATTCTCTTAGGAGCAGATGACAGTCAGGATGTTTTGATTTGTCGATCTGTGTAATATCACCCAGACGGAGAGCTGAAAACACCTCATGAATACAGGGATCCTCCTGTTGTGCTTTGGATATTTCAGATGAACACAACATGGGTAAGTTTTGTACATCCAAACTGGAAAGGTTGCAAAATGCCTGGGGAACAGCATGCATTGACGCTCCCAAGTGGTCAATCTCTCGGGCATGAAATGAATTCTTTGGTCCAGATACCACGGACATCTGACACATTACTTTCACATCTGCTGAAGCAACATCTTTCCACTCTGGTTTCTGGTAGTGTGGGCGATGAGACAGAGCATCTGCGTCAATGTTCTGGTTCCCAGGTCTGTACCTGAGACTAAAGTCGTAAGCAGATAGTGCAGCAAGCCAGCGGTGGCCGGTGGCATCAAGTTTTGCCGAAGTCAACACATAGGTTAATGGATTATTGTCTGTCCTCACTTCAAACTTCGCTCCATACAGATAATCCTGCAGCTTATCCACCACCCCCCACTTCAACACCAAGAATTCTAGCTTATGAGCTGGGTAGTTACGCTCTGATGGCGTAAGACTGCGACTGATGAACGCTACGGGTCTCCGCCCTGCTCCTTGGTCCTGATACAACACACCACCCAACCCTTCTTGACTGGCATCCACGTGTAGCACATATGGCAGCTGTGGGTTTGCAAAAGCCAACACGGGGGCTTGAGTAAGACTTTGCTTTAAGGTGTGGAAGGCCTCTTCGCATTTCTCATCCCATCTAACACCAAAAGGCTCAGAGGGTTTGAAGTAGTCTTTGTTCTCTTTACCTTTAGCCTTTTTCTTCCTCTCGACTGGTGGGAGGTAACCAGCCAGCAGCTGATTCAGAGGATGGGCCACTTTGGAGTAATCCTGCACAAAGTGCCTGTAATATCCGCAGAACCCAAGAAATGACCGCAAGGCAGTCACTGTGTTCGGTTTGGGCCATGTGGTAACAGCTTCGATCTTGGATGGATCTGTGGCTACTCCATCCTGTGATACAATATGCCCCACATAGGACACGGATGTTTGGCAAAACTGACACTTGTCCAATGATAGCTTGAGACCTTCATCCTCCAGGCAACCCAAGCACTTTCAGCAACCGAGCTTCGTGTTCTTCAAGGGTTGCCCCAAACACAATGATATCGTCCAAGTACACCAATACTTCGAGCAAGTTCATGTCCCCAACTGTTTGTTCCATTATTCTTTGAAAAGTTGCTGGAGCACCTGAAACCCCCTGTGTCATCCTTTCAAATTGGTAGAACCCAACTGGACATATAAAGGCTGTCTTTTCTTTGTCTGATTCACTCATCGGTATTTGGTAGTATCCACTTCTGAGATCCAACACACTGAACCACTTGCTTCCATTAAGACAAGCCAGTGCATCCTCAATTCTTGGAACGGTGTATTGGTCGGGAATAGTATGTCTGTTAAGCATCCTAAAGTCCACACACATCCGAATCTTTCCGTTCTTTATCCTCACTACCACAATAGGAGATGCATAAGGACTCCTGGACTCAGTAATGATCTCAGCTTCTTTTAACTGCGACAGGTGCTGTCTCACTGCTTCGATGTCAGCTGGTGCCAGCCATCGAGACCTCTCCCGAAAGGGTTTATCCTCGGTAATTCTGATAGAATGGCGAGTACTCTTACTACAACCAACATCAAACTCATGAGTAGAGAAAACTCCTCTCCGCTCCATCATCTTCCTGACTAATCGGTCCTTCCATTCTTTAGGAACGAATGAATCTCCAAAGTTGAAGGAGGAGGGTGTCAGATCTCCGGTTGAGTTAACTTTGGACTCTTCTTTCACATGTGACGACAGTACATTTACAGGAAACAGATGCGCAATCGGCATTCCTTTCCTCAATGTGATTCCTTTGCCTGACATATTCCTCACGGTCACTGTAACTCTCCTTGACATCACAGCTGTCGGGGTCTGCAACTCTGGTCTCACCAGAAGCTCATTTGGAAACCGTGACTCTTCTGCAGGATCATCAGGTGACTCTATCAGAATGGCTTCAGTACCTGGCGTTCCAGGGAATTTTGGTATCCCATGGATTCTAGCCACTCCTCCAGGACGCAGGGTGATAGGTTTGGCTCGAACATACCACACAGTTCCTCTTTTGCTATCATCTACGTCGGAAGAAAGTTCAGGCAGTTTCTCAAAAGCCTTTTTGAAAACAGGGTGAATGTGTCTGGTGCTCAAGAAGTTTTCACCTCCCTGCTCTTTGCAGCTTGTCAGGAGTCATCTCACTATGGGGGTATTACTGCCAACCAGTATGGAAACCTCACCTTTCACCATGGGGTCAGGGCAAACCAACACAAGTGCATCAATGGTCTCAGTGGTCCCTACATCAGCTTCCAAGAACTCCAACCTCAGCGACAAATAGCCATCATATGGGTAATCAGCAGGACTAAGGCCCCGGATCTGCAGAAGACTGATTGGGGTTAACGGCAAATGCGTCAGGTATCGGTCATAGAAGGATCTGTACAGTATGGTAACCTGAGAACCCGTGTCGAGGATAGCTTTAGTATAAATGCCTTCAATCTGTATTGATACAGCAGAACTCAGCCCTACTAAACCTTCAGGTATGATGTCTTTCATATCCCCTCGTCTATTATTGCACTTAGCGGAACGTGTCTTAACTACAGGGACAGCAGGCCGTTCCGTTACTGTGCCCCTTTGTAGCTTCCCGACTTCTTGGTAAGTTTTATGAGACGGTCATTTACTTTTTTTAGATTTTCCTCACGTCTACATTCTCGCTTGAAATGTCCATCCTTTCCACAGTTATAACAAAAGACTCCAGGTCTATCTCCTTCATGGGGATATCCTTTAGAGGAATCATTCATTTTGCTGTTAGACTTCGCAGGGTGTTCAACCTTTTGCACCCGTGCGTCATCCCTTTCTGTGTTGGGCTTAGACCGAAAATATGCCATCTCGGCTCTCATGACATTTATTTCCTTCTTCAGCTGTTCCATCTCAGGGTTGACATCACCCTTAGGAGTAGGAACTGTAACAGGAGTCACAAGCTTGGACATCACAGCACTCTTTGCTACATTCCGGGCCTGAAGCATATCCTCCTCCTCTCTGACTTCCCTTAGCAGCTCAGTGAAGGTAGGTGGATCTCGCAACTTATGGGTCATGCGTATGCGAAGAGCAGTCACGTCTTCGAGCAATGCACCTCGCACAACCTGTTCAATGCGGAATCGATTCATTTCAGGCAACTCAATCCCTCTTTTCCGTAACATACAATGCAGCAGTTTGTCTATTCTCAGCAGATAACTGGACAGCTTCTCTCCCTCACACTGGGATGTGCTTCTGAATCTGACCATCAAATCTGAAATGGTTTCAGTAGTTCCAAAGGCAGTTTCTAGAGCCTGCATGTAGTCAAAGGAAGTAGCAGAGGTGTTCTGTGCCTTTAAGAATCTTACAATGTCAGCAGCAGGACCCTTAAGGCTTTCTACTATTCTCTGCCTCTTCACATTGTCACTGCACTGCCATTCCTCTAGCAGAGGCAGGGTCTGCTCAGCCCAGGCGTCGTACTCCTCTTCCCCACTGGGAGTTGGTCTCACTCCTGAGAACATACGGAGCTTACGGTATCCCTGAGCCTCGAAGGGCAGATTGGTGCATTTATCCACCAGAGAACTAATGGCACTGACCAACTAAGTGTTCATATCCAGGGCCGAAGGACCTATCAGACCTTTGACATCAGCAACAGTCTTTCCTTCTTGTCTCAAGAATGACAACAACTTGGTCTGAAACCCTGCTTCTTCCTTAGTAGTAATAGGGACAAACTGAACTGGCCAGGGACAAGCCTCTTCAGAAAGCCCAACTGCCTCAGGTAAACCATGACCTCTCAGGTTCTCTGATGTCTGGATCAACACAAACTGCTTCTTGGTAGCTGTATCCAAGCAGCGTTCAACTATCCTAAACTTTCCAAAGGCTTTGACACAATTCAGAGCCTTTAGCAAGACATCATCAGGGTCATTGTTAGCAACACCATTCAGCACAATGGCATGGGTAGTAGCTATCTGCTTCCGTTTGCACCAAGCTTCAACCTCAATAACATCCATCTTTTATGCTCAAACAGCCCAGTAGAAACCACAAACCACTCTTTTAGCAATGAGCATTCAATACTGTTAGTTTACTGACATAAATAGACCACAAACCCGGCCGAGTCCCCAAAATGTAACCCCTTCACGGTTCTCTAGATATATGTGAGATGTGGTCTCTGTTGTAGACAGTATTCTATAGTCCAGTAAGGAGATCACTACTACAATGGCTTAATTCTAATTATCTTACTTTATAGTTTTAACGTCAGACAGTATAAGAAGATTACGGGTCAATGACCTAAATTAGACATTTGCATACATTAAAATGAATCTAGACATAATAAACATACATTCTCCATTTATATGGATTCAAAGGAGAATCTGTCCCTGTGTCCAAATTCGAGTGCACTCTTTTGTTGGCATGCTTAAGTTGGAGCTCATGGTATGTATAATGTCTGCAAGACTTACGACTCCGAACCCCTTCGTTGAATTCTCTTCACGATCACTGAATCCCACTTTGAGTTCTGGATGCAGAGCTACTAATATGAAGGGCGGCGGCCGAGTTTGGAAGCCCAGGACGGGATGCGACAGCCATTTGCCTCCTGAGCCCTCTTTTCAGAGCTCCTGCCCTCTTCTCCTCCAGTCGCTCCTTTTTTCCGCTTGAAAACCCTGACTCCACCCCTTCCTCCTGGGGTTTCTGCCTGGAGACTGCGCAGCCTCACTGTCTGCAACAGTTGATACTGGTGCAGAATTATGGAAAGTCTGCTCTTAGTCACATTGTGTCCTTAAAAGTTCTTGCCGTACCTTCACATGAGCAACTTTAACCCAGGGATTTATAACAATGATAATACAGTGTCTAAGTTAAAGATTGATAACCATACTTAGCGTACATAACATTTCCAGTGGGTATTACAATAGTAATTTATTAATCCCAGGAACGACCTTAATTGTGAAACATTTTCAGATGCTGGGGCTTTTATGACCGCTTCAATTTTTTCAGGTGACTTATGCAACCCTTCCTTATTAATTATGTGGCCACAATATGATATTTTATTTTGGAAAAATTCGCACTTGGGACGATTTGCTCATAGGCCCCGTTCTCTCAGCCTAGTGAGCACCTGCTCCAAATTGGCAAGGTGCTCGTTGTCGTTTTCTCCTGTTACAAGGATGTCGTCTAGGTAGCATTGAGTCCCCGGAATCCCTTGGAGGACTTGCTCCATAGCTCTTTGCCAGATAGCTGGAGTGGATGCTACTCCGAAAACCAGTCGATTGTACTGGTACAGACCTTTGTGTGTATTTATCGTGAGATATTTTTTAGAGGCCTCTTCAACCTCCATCTGCAGATATGCCTGTGCCAAGTCAATTTTGGTGAAACGTTTCCCTCCGGATAGTGAGGCGAAAATATCTTCTATCCTCGGAAGAGGATACTGTACCGTGTGAAGGACCGGGTTTACAGTCACCTTGAAGTCTCCACAGATGCGAATTTTTCTCTGTTCTTCAGATTTATCATTATTCAATGCTTTCTTCATGACCGGAATGATGGATGTTGCCCACTCACTCCAATCTATTTTGGATAATACGCCTGCCTTTTCCAAATTCTCCAGCTCTGCCTCGACTGCCGGACGTATTGCGTATGGCACCGGTCTTGCCTTAAAAAACTTGGGAATTGCTGCATCTTCCACTTTTATTGAGGTGGTGATGCCTTTCAAGGTTCCTAGTTTCTCTTGAAACACTTCTTTGGCGTTGGCCAAGATGTCTTTTAATCATTCAGGTATGACGTCATCATCGTTTTTTTTCTTACTGGTCACCGTCAGTGCCTGAATGGAGTGCCAGTCTAAACGTATTTTCCTGATCCATTCACGTCCCAACAGTGGTGGACCACCATCTTGTAGAATGTATAAATACAACTTTTGTATTTCCTTGCCATTGTATACAACAGGCACCCTTATTTTTCCTTTGGGGTATACTTTCTGCCCCGTATATGTTTTCAAGATAATGGATGTGTCTTTTAAAAGTATATGCGGAAATAGCCGCTCGTAATCCCGTCGATTTATGACGGTCAGAGCTGATCCTATATCTAGCTCCATTTTAACTGGGGATCCTGCTATCGTGAGGGTAACCCAAATGGTCTGGTAATCATCTTTGGCAATTACATTATGTAATTTGAGGCAGCTTAGTCTCTTGTTTTTGGAGTCGCTATCGCTCTTCTGGTCTTCGGAGCTACTGTCCGTCATCATTTGTACCTTTCTGTACTTTTCTTTATTGATTTTTTTTTTTCCTGTCTGTGGATTTTTTTTGTCCAGATCGGCATACCCGTGCAATGTGTCCAATCTTTCTGCATTGCCTGCATGCTTTGTCCTTGAACCAGCAGTCCCTCTGGTCATGGGTGGATCTGCCGCAGCGATAACATCTCTCGAAACCCTGTGTCATTTCATGGGTGCCAAAGTCCTGTGTCTTTTGTTGTATCTCTGCAGCTCCTCTTGCGGCTGCTTCGTATGATACAGCCATACTGAAAGCCTTGTCCAGTGTTAAATCTTTTTCAGAAAGCAGCCTTTTCTGTGTTCCTTCACTTAAAAGACCGCAAACGAATTTGTCTCGAAGATAATCTGCTAGTCCTGCCCCGAATTGGCAGTGTTTTGATAGCTTTCTTAATTCGGTGAGGTAATCAGCGTTACTTTCATTCTTGTGTTGATTTCTCTTGAAGAATTTGAATCGTTCCGCTATCAGCAGCGGTGTTGGGTTTAACTGCTCCTGTAGGGTATGAACAATTTCTTTAAAATTCTTGTCCTTTGGTTTGGCTGGAGTGATTAAATTTCGTAACAGCCCATATGTCTTTGCGCCCATTAGATTTAGCAGTACTGAAGCTTTTTTTTCATCTTCTATTCCATTTGCGGTGCAATATACCTCCACTCTTTCCACATATGTGGTCCAATCCTCTATCTTGTTATCAAAAGCATCAATATTGCCAGACTTAGGCATCCTAGAAATAAAATGGCGCTTCCCGCGCTTTTCTTTCTTTTCTGCAGAAAAGATATGGCGCTTCCCGCGCTTCCCCGCCGCTGCTGCCGATGACAACGCTGTTTCCCGCGGTTTCCGTTCTTTTTATTTATTTATTTACAGTTGGAGACTCATTCCCGCCGGACTCTCTCTCTAGGTCTGAACACCGACCTGCTTGCAGCGCCGGCCGTCTCCCGAGTGCTCCCTCCCCATCTGTTACTGCTTGCCTCCGCTTTCGCTGCTTGGCCTAGCTGTAGAGCCAGCCGCTGGAGCCCCAGCCCGACACCCAGGAAGGATTATTGCAGTACCTGCCACCAGCTTGGCTAGCTGGTGAAACCACAGTTTTTTCTTTTTCTTGATTTTTTCTTCAACTTTGGACGCCAGAGGAATCGATGTCCTTGAGGTGCTGCCGAATTGCAGGTAAGTCCATTTCCAATTCATCGCCACTGTTGTGTCTGTGTGTTGATAGAGACACTGAAGACAGGAGTTGGTTTCATAGGTGTTTACTAAACAAAGTCTGGAGGGGAACTAACTGATACAACACAATATACAGGCTTATATAGCCCGAGTGGCCATTACCGGCATTACAGTACACATGGGGCTCTTAAAGGCACATACAGTACAGTACCCATGGATTGGAGGGTAGCTAATGTTACCCCACTATTCAAAAAAGGTGGTAGAGAGAAAATGGGGAATTACAGACCGGTAAGCTTGACATCGGTAGTGGGGAAAATGCTAGAGTCCATTATGAAATATGTAATAGCAGAGCACTTGGAAATCAGTGACAAGATCGGACAAAGTCAACATGGATTTACAAAAGGTAAATCGTGCTTGACTAATCTGGAATTATTTGTGGATGTATCTAGTAAAATAGCTAAGGGAGAACCAGTGGATGTGGTGTATTTGGACTTTCAGAGGCTTTCGATAAGGTCCCACATAAGAGATTAGCGTGTAAAGTTAAGGCACATGGGATTGGGGGCAAGGTATTGACTTGGATAGAGAACTGGTTGGCAGACAGAAAGCAAAGAGTTGGACTAAACGGGCCTTTTTCCAAGGGGCAGGCAGTGACTAGTGGGGTACCGCAAGGATCGGTCCTAGGACCCCAGCTGTTCACAATATATATTAATGATCTAGACGAGGGAACTAGATGAAATATCTCCAAGTTTGCAGACGACACAAAGCTGGGTGGGTGTGTGTGCTGTGAGGAGGATGCTGAGAAACTCAAGGATGATTTGGACAGGTTGGGTGATTGGGCAGAAGCATGGCAGATGCAGTATAATGTGGATAAATGCGAGGTTATCCACTTTGGTGGCAAAAATAGGAAGGCAGATTATTATCTGAATGGCAATAGATTGGGAGAAGGGGAAGTGCAATGAGACCTGGGTGTCCTTGTGCACCAGTCGCTGAAGGTAAGCATGCAGGTGCAGCAGGCGTTTAAGAAGGCAAATGGTATGTTGTCCTTCATAGCGAGAGGATTCGAGTACAGGAGCAAGGATGTCTTGCTGCAGTTGTACAGGGCCTTGGTGAGACCACACCTTGAGTATTGTATGCAGTTTTTGTTGCCTTATCTGAGGAAGGATGTTCTTGCCATGGAGGGAGTGCAGCGAAGATTCACCAGACTGATACCTGGATGGCAGGAATGACGTATGAAGAGAGATTGGGTCAATTGGGCTTATACTCGTTGGAGTTTAGAAGAATGAGAGGGAATCTCATTGAAACTTATAAAATTCTGACAGGACTGGACAGACTAGATGCAGGAAGGATGTTCCCGGTGGTCGGGGAGTCCAGAACCAGGGGTCACAGTCTAAGGATAAGGGGTAGGCCATTTAGGACAGAGATGAGGAGGAGTTCCTTCACCTAGATAGTGGTGAACCTGTGGAATTTTCTACCACAGAAGGCAATAGAGGCCAATTCATTAAATATATTCAAGAAGGAGTTGGATATATTTAAGGCTAAAGGGATCAAGGGATATGGGGAGAAAGCAGGGACAGGGTACTGAATTTGGATGATCAGCCATGATCTCATTGAATGGCAGAGCAGGCTCGAGGGGCCGAATGGCCTACTCCTGCTCCTATCTTCTATGTTTCTATGTTTCTAAATATTGGTAGAAATGGAAAAGGTAGAAGCAATGGAAGGGGTGACAATTGGTAGACAGGATGTACTAGATAGGCTGGGTATGCTTAGAGTGGACAAGTCGCCTGGTCCAGATGGCTTGTAACCCAGGTTGCTCAGGGAATTGGGGGAGGAGATAGCGGAGCAGCTTGCCATAATTTTCCAATCTTCCCTAGATGCAGGATTGGAGAGTGGCAAATGGGACACCAGTGTACAAGAAAGGGTGTAAGGACAATCCTAGGAACTGTAGGCTGGTCAGTTTAACATCAGTGGTGGGTAAAGTTTTAGAAACGATAAAAAAGGAAAAAGTTAACGGGCATTTGGAGAGGCTTAAGCTAATTAAGGAGAGCCAACACAGATTTGTAAAAGGCAGTTCGTGTTTGACTAATCTAATTGAAAGTTTTGATGAAGTAACAGGGAGGATTGATGAAGGGAATGCAATGGATGTTATCTACATGAATTTTAGGAAGGCATTTGACATAGTACCACATAGAAGGCTGGTTAACAACAGTGAGGCTCACGGAATAGTTGGGTCAGTGGCAGCTTGGATAAGGAATTGGCTTAAGGACAGAAAACAGTGAGTTGTGGTAAATGGCTGTTTTTCAGACTGGAGGATGGTAGACAGTGGTGTTCCCCAAGGGTCAGTGCTGGGGCCACTGCTTTTTATGATATATATAAATGACCTGGATATTGGAATACAGAGAAGAATTTCTAAATTTGCCGATGACACCAAACTTGGGGGTGTGGCAAACAGTGATGATACCAATCGACTGCAACAGGACATAGAAAGGCTAGCAGAATGGGCAGACAAGTTGCAGATTGAATTTAATACAGAGAAGTGTGAGGTGGTGCATTTTGGCAGAAGGGACAGGGAGAGGCAATATACACTTAATGGCACAGTTTTAAAGAGTGTGCAGGGACAGAGGGACCTGGGAGTTAATGTGCATAGGTCCCTGAAGGTGGCGGGACATATTGAGAGAGTGGTTAACAAAGCATATGGGATCTTGGGCTTCATAAATAGAGACATTGAGTGTTATGTATTGTGTGTTCTATTGTGTGTTCTCCTCCCACCTGTGGTGGCGCTGTCACAGAAGATAAATGGTTGGGTGTTCTCTGTTAAGTTTAGCTCTCTTTGTTTGGAACTTTCCAGAACTTCCTTTCCTTCCAATAAAGCACTTCATGTTTTGAGTTCTGAGTCCTAAATTGTGTCTAGGTAGAAAGGTACCGACACAACAAGTGGCAACGAGGAGCGGATGAATCTGCGTACGTTACGGGTGCAGTGAGTAAACAGAAAATTTAATTTGAAACGTGAGATGGCTACTATATTAGGAAACATCGGTGATTTTGATGAAAATATGGAGCAATGGCGTGCTTATACAGAATGTTTTGACTATTTTGTATTGGCGAATGCGGTGGCAAATGAAAAGGTCGTGCCTACCTTTTTGAGTGTAATCAGGCTGAACACATTCAATTTACTTTGCAGCCTCGTGCAACCGGATAAGCCAGGAACTAAAACATATAAGCAACTAGTGGAAATTCGTGGAGCACATTTTTCACCAAAATCTCTGGTTATTGTTGAGAGATTTAGATTTCATAAACGGAATCAAGAGGAGGGGGAATCAGTGACGATGTTTATTGCTGCTTTAAAAAGGTTGTCGGAACACTTCCAGTTCAAGGAGGTGTTGAATGACACCATTAGAGACAGACTTGTGTGTGGTCTGCAAAATGCAGCCACACAGAAGCGCCTTCTTACTAAGGACAACCTTACTCTTGAAAAGGCCATTGAAGTTAGTGTCTCCATGGAGATGGCGGAAAAGGAGGCTCACCAGTTGAGTTCAACAGGGAGAGTTCACAAGGTGTCATCTGAGCCTAAAGGTGCGCGGAACGGCACATGTTACCATTGTGGGAAAACGGGCTATCACGCTAATGACTGCTGGTGTACGGAGCTGGAATGCCGAAATTGTGGCAAAAAGGGTCACATTGAACGCGCCTGTAGTGGTAAAAGAAGAACAGACAGAGCTGGGAAGCATGGAAGCAAAATGTCTGTATTTGGACAAGAGAGGAAAAAGAGTGTTCATTCAGTGCAGTGTGATGGAACAAGCAAAACAGAGGGGAGCGACACCTCTGAGGAGGAAGAGGTGCACATACTGACGGTTGCAGGTGATTTAAATGGCTACTAGGTGTCACCACTGGTGGAGGGACAATCAGTGCGGATGGAGGTGGACACAGGCGCGGCTGTGTCCCTTGTTTCAGACTCTGTCTACAACAAAATGCTAAAGCATCTTACCCTTCAGCCAACAAACATTGTGCTAAAGACGTATACCGGCGAACCTGTGGCCATGAGAGGCATCATTGAGGTGACAGTTAAATTGAATGGACAGACTGCAAAACTGCCACTATATGTGTGTAATGAAATCTATTTGTCTTGATCCTGTATTTCCTGTATTCGTTTTGCACTCATGTATATTACCCTCCCCCACATGGTGTATAGTTTCACTTCCTCTTTCCTGACCAGCCTGGAAGGTTCCAGGTCTTGGCTCTTGGCTCCGCCCCTGACTTCTCTTACATAAAGATCCCAGGATCTGTATGACTCATTCCTGTGAACCAGTCGGCGTGTTGAGATGTTAGCTCTGATCTTAGTGATTAAAAGCCAACTTGTTTAAGTCTATAACTTCTAGTTTTGTGGTTATTGAAGGCACATCAATTTTAATCACTAAAGAATACTAGGATGGATCGACTCCTAAAACCAGAGCATCTGGACTTGGATCCACATTCTGCTGAAGCATCAAATCAATTTGGACACTGGCTCAAATGCTTCGAACTCTTCGTGGGGGCCTCATCCGCTAGCGAGGTAGATAAACTGAGTCTACTGACTACTCGCGTTAGTCATCGGATTTATTCGTTCATCCGGGACGCCACCTCTTACATGGAGGCCATCGCTATCCTGAAGGCCCAATACCAGAGGCCGGTAAACGAAGTGTACGCCAGACATCTGCTGGCTACACGCAGGCAGCGACCTGAGGAATCAATGGACGATTTCTTACAGGGCCTAAAGGACTTGGTCCAGGACTGTAACTGCAAGGCCGTGGCGGCCAATGTGTACTCTGACGAATTGGTCCGCGATTCCTTCATCACGGGCCTCAAATCGAATTATATCCGGCAGAGACTGCTGGAGAAGGAGGTCCTGGACTTAAAAAAGGCAGTGGCCACTGCGCGATCGCTGGACGTGGCCCAGAGAAACTCTGACTCTTATTCTTCCGGCCATGCGGCCCTCACCGCCTCGTGCGCGCCGAGCGGGCCGCCATCTTGGAATCAGCCACCTTCCCCATCCAGGTCTCAGACCAGCTCTACGCCGCCAGAATCCCCACACAGAAGTCCACCCAGGAGTCCTACTACAGCGGCAATGTCTCGAGGCCTGAAATGCTACTTCTGTGGCCAGGCCAAGCACCCCAGACAATGATGCCCAGCGAAGGATGCCACATGCTTCAAATGTAAGAAAAAGGGGCATTTTAGCAAAGTCTGCAGGGGGAATCCGATTTCCAACTCCGTCACCGCCTCGTGCGTGCCGTGAGGGCCGCCATCTTGGGATCCGCCATCTTTTCCCGACTCAACGGCCGCCCAGGGCCCAACAGTGGCTTCGATCACGGTGGATCAATCCAGGCCACACCCGTTGACAAAATCCATGATGGACATACAGGTAAACGGGAATTTAACAAAATGTTTAATTGGCTGTGGGAGTACCGAGAGTTTTATCCACCCTAGCCTGGTACGGCGGCACTCATTAACGGTAACCCCTACACGGAGCAGAATTGCTATGGCTGCTAAGCCCCACACTTCGGACATTTTGGGCTACTGTGTGGTAACACTGACTGTAAAAGGCACGGACTACAAGGATTTTAAACTCCTCGTGATGCCAGAACACTGTGTTAATGTAATCTTGGGCCTGGACTTCCAGTGCCACCACGAAAGTGTCACGCTAGCATATGGCGGGTCCCAGCCGCCACTCACAGTCTGTGGCCTATCAACCTTAAAAATCAGCCCGCCATCTTTATTCGCTAATCTCGCTCCAAACTGTAGGCCCATAGCGACCAAAAGTAGACGGTACAGTCTGGAAGACAGACACTTTATCAAGGCGGAAGTGGACAGATTCCTGCGGGAAGGCATTATTGAGTGCAGTACCAGTCCGTGGCGTGCCCAAGTAGTCATAGTTAAAAATAGCGAAAAGAAACGGATGGTAATTGACTACAGCCAGACTGTTAATATTTATACCCAGCTGGACGCCTACCCTTTACCCCGCATATCAGAAATGGTCAACCAGATTGCGCAATACCGAGTCTTCTCGACTAGCGACCTCAAATCCGCGTATCACCAGCTCCCCATTAGAACGGAGGACCGCCCATACACCGCCTTTGAGGCGAACGGACGCCTCTACCATTTTCTCAGAGTGCCCTTCGGGGTAACAAATGGGGTCTCGGTCTTCCAACGTGAGATGGACCGCATGGTTGACGAGAATAAACTACAAGCTACCTACCGCTATCTGGACAATGTCACTATCTGCGGGCACAACCAACAAGACCACGATCTAAATCTTGTGAGATTTTTAAAAACTGCCCTAAAGCTGAATCTAACCTACAACGAAGACAAATGTGTCTTCAACACAACCCGTCTCTGTATCCTCGGCTGTGTGGTGGAAGATGGGGTAATTGTACCGGACCCTGACCGATTACGCCCCCTAAAGGAACTGCCCCTGCCACACAATCCCAAAGCTTTAAAAAGGTGCCTGGGATTTTTTTCATATTATGCCCAATGGGTGCCCAATTACTCTGATAAGGCCCGACCCCTCATTAAATTGACGTCCTTCCCACTATCAGCTGAAGCTCGGGAGGCTTTCACCAGTATTAAACAGGACATTGAAAGGGCTGCAGTGTGTGCAGTGGACGAATGCATTCCCTTTCAAGTCGAAAGCGATGCGTCAGACTTTGCCTTAGCTGCGACCCTCAATCAGGCTGGGAGGCCTGTGGCCTTCTTCTCCCGAACCCTTCAGGGACCTGAAATCAGGCACTCTTCTGTCGAGAAGGAGGCACAGGCTATAGTGGAGGCAGTGCGGCACTGGAGACACTACCTAGCCGGCAAACGTTTCACCCTGCTCACCGACCAGCGGTCGGTGGCTTTCATGTTTAATAACAAACAAAGGGGGAAAATCAAGAATTACAAAATACTCAGGTGGAGGATCGAACTATCCACGTTTGACTATGATATTATGTACAGGCCGGGAGCCCTTAATGAACCCCCAGACGCCCTATCGCGGGGAATGTGTGCCAGCATTCATACGGACAAATTACAGGGTCTCCACAACGACCTCTGTCACCCAGGGGTCACCCGACTATACCATTTTATAAAGTCCCGCAATCTGCCCCACTCCATCGAGGAGGTCAGGGCAATGACCAGAGCCTGCCACATCTGTGCTGAATGCAAGCCTCGCTTCTACAGGCCTGACCGTGCACACCTTATCAAAGCCACACGGCCATTCGAGCGCCTAAGTCTGGACTTCAAGGGACCCCTTCCCTCTGCCGACCGTAACGTATACTTCCTCAATATCATTGATGAATATTCCCGCTTCCCCTTCGCCATTCTCTGCCCAGACATGACCAGTGCCACGGTCACCAAGTGTCTCTGTAATCTATTCTGCATGTTTGGCATGCCGAATACATACACAGCGATAGGGGGACGTCATTCATGAGTGACGAACTGTGCCAGTTCTTGCTCTCGAAGGGGATAGCCACTAGCAGAACCACTAGCTACAACCCCCGGGGTAATGGGCAAGTGGAAAGGGAGAATGCTACTGTTTGGAAGGCTGTCACGTTAGCCCTAAAGTCAAAAGGCCTTCCGACCTCCCGCTGGCAAGAAGTCCTCCCAGACGTGTTCCACTCCATAAGGTCTCTGTTATGTACTGCCACTAACGCTACCCCTCATGAAAAGATGTTCATTTTCCCCCGGAAATCCACCTCGGGCATATCTCTACCCGCGTGGCTGACGTCTCCGGGGACAGTACTATTGCGGAAGCACGTGAGAGCCCATAAAATGGACCCCCTTGTGGAAAAGGTACAGCTCCTCCATGCAAACCCTCAGTATGCCTATATCGAATACTCTGATGGGCGAGAGGACACTGTTTCCATAAAAGACCTCGCTCCCTCGGGGAGCGGAGAGAACGATGAGAGACTACCCGATGAAGACCTACACTACAAAGAGACAGGACGCCCAGAGGTATCAATACCCAACTTTAACCTGGAGGACACTGCTGATAACCTGGAAGACACTGCGGAGGCCCGGACAGCGGAGGAACCAGAATCCATTTCCCTAGAGGCACCCCAACCGGCTTTGCGCCAATCACTGAGAACTGCAAAACCTCCTGACAAACTCACTTATACCAACTTTTAAGAAACATCACCCCGATGGACTAAATCTATAGAAGGGGTGAATGTAATGAAATCTGTTTGTCTTGATCCTGTATTTCCTGTATTCGTTTTGCACTCATGTATATTACCCTCCCCCACACGGTGTATAGTTTCACTTCCTCTTTCCTGACTAACCTGGAAGGTTCCAGGTCTTGGCTCTTGGCTCCACCCCTGACTTCTCTTACATAAAGATCCCAGGATCTGTATGGCTCATTCCTGTGAACCAGTCGGCGTGTTGAGATGTTAGCTCTGATCTTAGTGATTAAAAGCCAACTTGTTTAAGTCTATAACTTCTAGTTTTGTGGTTATTGAAGGCACATCAATGTGGTAAAGGGAAATTACCCATCGCTACTGGGACGTGCGTGGCTAGAGAAAATCACGCTGGACTGGCCTTCAGTCCGCATGATGTCAAAAGGGGAGTCAGGTCTGACTGCAGTGTTAAACAAACATGCAGAACTCTTCAATGGGGAACATGTTTTGGCTTTCTCCTCAATATTCCCATCGAGACCTGGCCACCAGAAGTAGCTTCTGGTGGCCAGGTCTCGATGGGAATATTGAGGAGAAAGCCAAAACATGTTCCCCATGTCAAAGGGTCCGGAATGTTCCACAGCTGGCAACCCTACACCCCTGGGATTGGCCTGCAGAAGTGTGGCAGCGAGTACATGTGGACTTCGCCGGTCCTTTTGAAGAGAAGATGTTTATGGTGGTTGTGGATGCTCGTAGCAAGTGGCCGGAGGTCGCTGTGATGAGGTCTACCACGGCAGAGAAAACAATTGAGAAACTTGGTGAGATGTTCAGCCATTATGGCTCACTGGAACAACTCGTAAGTGACAACGGTCCACAATTTGTATCACAGGAGTTTGCAACCTTCCTGCATGTGAATGGTGTCCAACACATCAGGTCTGCGCCCTATCATCCTTCTACTAACGGCCAGGCAGAAAGGTTTGTGCAAACTTTGAAGCACGCCTTGAAGGCATCGCAAGGTCAGGGCTCAATCCACCAATGTCTGAACAGCTTCCTGTTGTCCTGCAGGAACGAGTCGCATGCCACAACCAAAACTTCCCCCGCTTCGCTCATGATGAAGAGGCAGTTGCGGACAAGTTTTGACTTACTCAAACCTCCAAGGGCAGAACAGGTTGTCCATTGTCAACAACAAGCTCAAGTTGAAAAGAGAGAGAAAAGAGCCAAGGAGAGACGGTTTCATCCGGGAGAGCACGTCCTAGCTCGAAACTACAACACTGGACCGAAATGCGTTCTGTAATGATATCAGCAAATAGTGATGGTATTTGCCTGTTTGATTATGATGCCTTACCAGCATATTTGCCTGATTGATTATTTATGCCTGACCAGCAGAGGGCATGTGAGAGGCAAGCAGTTTAGTTTTGGTTTCATTTTAGATGGATCTCTAAGAGGGTGTCTCCTGTAATGCTGTTAACTGAGTTGAACAGACTTTAGATAAAAAGTCATTCTCTTTCATGAATGTGTCGTCATTGAACCCACATACAAATCAATACATGGTGTCAGAAGAAGTGATTGAAAGAGATGAAGAGGAAAAATCTGAAGTTAAATCAGCTCTCCACATATTAGCAAGCCAAAAGAGAACATCGTTACTTACCTTTGGAGAATAGCTAACGAAGTGAAAAATGGAAGGTTTGCACCCACCGGTGAAGCTTCAGTTGACAGGTAATGTGGCTGAAAATTGGAGAAGGTTCAAACAACGTTTGGAGTTGTATTTATCAGCAATCGAAGCTGACGAGAAAAGTGATATAATGAAAGCGTCAGTGTTCTTACATGTCGTGGGTGATGAAGCGCTGGAAGTGTATAATAACTTCACATTTGCTGCTGATGGAGACAAAATGAAGCTAGATAAATTAATGGAACAGTTTGAGGCCTACTGCATACCTAAACATAACGTGACGTTTGAGAGGCACAGATTTTTCACATGTGTACAGAAAACGGGAGAGACTATTGATCAGTATGTGACTGAACTGAGAAAGCGAAGCAAAACATGTGAATTTGGGGGACTGACAGACTCGCTGATAAAAGACAGACTGGTGAGTGGTATTCCAGATAATGGTCTAAGGGAAAGACTGCTAAGAGAGCAAAATCTAGACCTGGGAAAAGCCATAGCACTGTGTAGGGCTACAGAGACTGTGAAGTCGCAGGCAAAGGAGCTGTTCAGTGACAGTAGCTGCAATGTGGATGCAGTGAGAAAGAACGGACACAAACCATTTAACAAAAAGAGCGCCAATGTGAAAAAAGAGACGTGGCCAGCGAACAAAATTGAAAGGGGCAATCGAAAGTCATGTATTCGATGCGGTACACAACATACACCAAAAAAGTGTCCAGCATATGGTAAAACATGCAATAGTTGCAACAAAAACAACCATTATGCCCGTTGCTGCAAGAACCAAGCGCAACAAAGCAAGGTCCATGCAGTAGATGAAAGCGACATAGAGGAGTTCTATGTAGATGTTGTGTCTGAAAACAAAAAAGAAAAAAGAGACTGGATGTTGACACTAAAAGTGAATGACATACACATTCCATTTAAATTGGATACTGGAGCACAAGTTAACATGATATCAGAGACTGATTTTAAGAAAATTAGACCCAGACCAAAGATACATGGAATCAAAGTGAAAGTGACAGGATACTCAGGTACTGATATACCAGTGAAAGGAAGACGCATTGTCAAAGTGACACACAAGGACAGAGAGCACACGTTAGCATTAATCGTGGTGCCAAAGGATGTGCAAGCCATATTAGGTTTAATAGCCTGTGAGAGACTGAACCTGGTAAAGAGAGTCCTCGTTGTGGAAAGTGAAGGAGAGACAGTCTATGATGAACTCATGAAAGAGTACAAAGACCTATTTCAGGGTCTAGGCTGCCTTCCAGGAGAACACATGATCAGAGTAGATAAAAGTATGCCAACGGTCATACATCCATGCTGAAAAGTTCCATTTGCTCTTCAAAAGCAACTGAAGGCAGAGTTGGACAGGATGGAAAGCCTGAACGTGATTCAGAAGATAGATGAGCCAACTGAATGGGTGAGTTCCCTCGTCGTTGTGGACAAAAAGAATGGAAAGCTCAGAATTTGCCTGGATCCAAGAGATCTAAACAGAGCAATAAAGAGAGAGCAATTCAAGCTTCCTACACGTGAGGAAATCATGTCACAGTTTGCAAATGCAAAGTATTTCAGCAAGTTAGATGCATCATCAGGATTTTGGCAGATGAAATTGGACGAGGCAAGTTCAAGACTGTGCACGTTCAACAGTCCATTTGGCAGATACAGATTCCTAAGGTTACCATTTGGCATTGCCTCAGCTCCTGAAGTGTATCACAAAACTATCCATATGATCTATGAGCACCTGGAGGGAGTTGATACATCAATGGATGACATCATAGTATGGGGAACCACGAGAACTGAGCACGACGAGAGACTGAAAAAAGTGCTGGAAGCAACAAGGAAAACAAACCTGAAGCTGAATAGAGAGAAATGCCAGCTCGGGGTGACAGAACTGACATTTGTGGGAGATATCCTTAGCAGTGAGGGCATCAGACCAGATCCCAGAAAGGTGTCCGCCATTGAGAATATGCCAAAGCCACAATGCAAAAAGGATGTGCAGAGGTTTAATGGAATGATCAACTACATGGGTAAATTCATATCCAACCTCTCAGAAAAGATGGCGCCACTGAGAAGACTAACTGAAAAGAACATAGAATGGGAAGGGAATCATGAGCATGAGAAGTCATGGAGCGATCTAAAGAAACTGCTCACAGAGGAACCAGTTCTGAGGTTTTATGACCCAGCGAGACCCATCAAGATATCATCAGATGCATCACAGAGTGGGCTCGGTGCTGTTCTTCTGCAAAAATATGACTACTGGCAACCTATTGCATCTGCATCGCGCTCAATGACAGACGCGGAGACGCGATATGCTCAAATAGAAAAAGAGCTGCTCAGCATCACATACGCCTGTGAAAGATTTCACCAGTTTGTGGCAGGACAAGCAATCAGTGTAGAGACTGACCATAAGCCCTTGATTGCATTGTTCCAAAAGCCACTAAATAGCTGTCCGCTTAGAATACAAAGAATGATGATCAGGCTGCAACGCTATACACTGAATGTTACGTACACACCGGGTAAGCTGATGTATACAGCAGACACGTTGTCCAGAGCTGTTGACCCAAGAGAGCCCGCAAACACCAAAATGGATGAAAAAGTGAACGCCTACGTGAACATGATCACAAGTGCACTGCCCATAGCAGATGCAAAAATGGAGCTCATAAAGAATGAGACAAACAAAGATGAAACAATGAGACGACTGAGAAAAAGCATCTTGGATGGATGGCCCAACATGAAGCAAGACTGCTCACCTGACATGGCAGAGTACTGGAACTGCAGGGCGGAACTATCAGTGGTCGAAGACATCATCTACAAAGGAAGTAAAATAGTTATCCCAAAGAGTCTGAGAAAAGAGATGCTAAAAAGGATCCATGGAGGACATCTGGGAATCGATAAGTGTAAGAAAAGAGCACGAGAGGTGATGTACTGGCCACGAATCAACCAAGATGTGACAAATGAGGTGTCAAACTGCACAATATGCCTGAAATATCGAGCAAGCAATCCGGTAGAACCACTAAAGCCACACGCAGCGCCAGACAGACCTTACCAGAAGGTAGGCGCTGACCTATTCGTATGTCAAGGGAAGGACTATCTTGTAGTCACAGACTATTACTCCCTGTATCCAGAGGTTTGTAGACTGTACACCACCACTGCAGATGCTGTGATAACATGTATGAAAGCCATATTCTCCAGACATGGCGTGGCAAGCGAGGTCTTCACAGACAACGGACCCCAGTTTTACAATGCAAGTTTTCGACACTTTGCCAAAGAGTGGGACTTTGTCCACACAACGTCAAATCCTCACTTTCCACAGTCCAATGGACTAGTGGAAAAATCGGTCCAGACAGTGAAAAGACTGATGTACAAGGCAAAAGACGGTGGAACTGACTTCTACCAGAGCATGCTTGTATACCGCACAATGCCGCTCGAGTGTGGTATGTCACCAGCCCAACTCCTTATGGGACGTCTGCTAAGGTCAAACCTACCCATCCCGGAGAACCTCCTGAAAACGAAAGAGGGGGAGAAAGTGAGGAAGTTCAAAGAACAACAGAAAGAAAAGCAAAAGTACTACTATGACAGAGGAACACAAAACCTACCTGAACTACACACTGGTGACCAAGTAAGGTTCAAAGACAAAACAAACATATGGACTCAGAAGGGAACTGTCCTGAGTGAAGTTCAACCAAGATCATACACCATTCAGACAGATGAGGGTGCTGTTCTGCGAAGAAATCGTCGAGATCTTCTCATGGGATCAGCCACAGCAAGTCAAAAGTCTGATACTGTTGAACAACTTGATCACACAGCAGGTCAAAAGACTGATACTGTTGAACAACCTGATCACACAGCTGAGAAATCATCATCTGAGGCAACAACTCAGATTCAAGGACAATCAATCAGAAAATCCTCAAGACACGTGAAGCCTCCTGAGAGACTCATTGAGCAAATTTAAGGACTCTTGTTATAGAAGGAAGTAATGTTATCTTATTCTTTCTTCAAGTTCTAGTGTATTTACATATTTCATGTGAACACACAAAGCAAGGTTAAAAAACCTTGATAATGATAATGATAATGTAAGTTCATTAAGTGTTACAGTTAAAATGCAGAGCAATACAAAGAAAACATGTTGTTAGATAAAAGTAAAATACTTTTGTTTTAAGAAAGGGAGATGTAATGATATCAGCAATTAGTGATGGTATTTGCCTGTTTGATTATGATGCCTTACCAGCATATTTGCCTGATTGATTATTTATGCCTGACCAGCAGAGGGTATGTGAGAGACAAGCAGTTTAGTTTTAGTTTCGTTTTAGATGGATCTCTAAGAGGGTGTCTCCTGTAATGCTGTTAACTGAGTTGAACAGACTTTAGATAAAAAGTCATTCTCTTTCATGAATGTGTCATCATTGAACCCACATACAAATCAATACAGGTTCCTGCTATGGTGATCGCGCAGACAGGCCCTGTATCTTACACGGTTGAGACTGCTGAGGACATCGTCTGGAGAAGACACACAGATCAACTGTTGCTAGGAGCAGAGACAGCCACAGAGGCTCCAACGGCTGGTTGGCCTGAACTGTTTCCGGATGATACCGCAAACCAGCATCATTTGCCACAGTGCTCTTCTCCAACACAGGAAGTCAAAGTGACTGCTCCACCTGTGCAAACTCCTGACTTTCGACTGACACAGGCACCTTCTCCATCCAGGCCTGTGTCAATGCCTACTGCTGTGGAAGCCAGCGATGACCGCCGGTATCCTGTCAGAGAGCGGCGGCCTCCAAGACGCTTGGATCTGTAGGCTTAGTGACTTACCCACAAGACTGGGGCAGAATAAACCCCAGGGTAAAGTCAGGGTTTGAGGCAGTCGACCTCTACCCTAGGTTCGTTGAGTGCATTGAAAGTAACTTACCTGTTGAGGAATAATGTGGACCTTCCATTTAAGAGGGGAGGAAATGTTATGTATTGTGTGTTCTATTGTGTGTTCTCCTCCCACCTCTGGTGGCACTGTCACAGGAGATAAATGGTTGGGTGTTCTCTGTTAAGCTTAGCTCTCTTTGTTCAGAACTTTCCAGAACTTCCTTTCCTTCCAATAAAGCACTTCATGTTTGAATCTCTGAGTTCTGAGTCCTAAATTGTGTCTAGGTAGAAAGGTACCGACACAACATTGAGTACAAAAGTACAGAAGTTATGCTGAACCTTTATAAAACGCAGTTTAGGCCACAACTGGAGTATTGCATCCAGTTCTGGTCACCACACTTTAGGAAAGATGTGAAGGCACTTGAGAGGGTGCAGAGGAGATTTACCAGAATGGTTCCGGGGATGGGAGATCTTAGCTACAAGGACAGGTTGGAGAAGCTGGATTTGTTTTCATTAGAGCAAAGGAGGTTGAGGGGTGATTTGATAGAGGTGTACAAGATTATGACGGGTTTGGATAGGCTAGACGGGGAAAGGCTGTTCCCACTAGTTGATGGTACAAGGAACTAGGGGACACAGATTTAAGGTTTTGGGCAAGAGATACAAGGGGGATGTGAGGAAAAACTTTTTTACGCAGTGAGTGATGAGAACCTGCAACTCGCTGCCAACGGAAGTGGTGGAAGCAGAGACACTCAATGTTTTCAAGGGGAGACTGGATAGGCACTTGAGAGAAATAAACTTGCAGGGCTACGGGGATAGAGTGGCAGAGTGGAACTGACTGGATTTCTCTACAAAGAGCCGGCACAGACTCGATGGGCCGAATGGCCTCCTTCTGTGCCGTTATGACTCTATGAGACCGCATCGTGAGCAACGAATACACTTTACTAAATTGCAAGAAGTACAAGTAAATCGCTGTTTCACCTGGAAGGAGTGTTTGGGGCCCTGGACAGTGGGAAGGGAGGAGGTAAAAGGGCAGGTGTTGCATCTCCTGCACTTGCACAGGAAGGTACTGGGTGAAGGGGAAGGGGTGTTGGGGGTGATAGAGGAGTGGACCAGGGTGTTGCGGAGGGAGCAGCCCCTTCGGAATGCTGAAAGGGGAAGTGAGGAGAAGATGTGTTTGGTGGTGGGATCACGCTGGAGGTGGCGGAAATGGCGGAGGATGATCCGTTGAATGTGGAGACTGGTGGGGTGAAAGGTGAGCACAAGGGGAATCCTATGGTGGTTCTGGGAGGGAGCGGGAGGGGTGAGAGCAGAAGTGAGGGAAATAGAATGGACTACACTACATCTACTGATTCCCCGTTATCCACCCTGCTCGTTACATCCTCAAAGAATTCTAATAAATTTGTCAAACA
The DNA here is from genome assembly GCF_052327205.1 of Somniosus microcephalus. Lineage (NCBI taxonomy): Eukaryota > Metazoa > Chordata > Chondrichthyes > Squaliformes > Somniosidae > Somniosus > Somniosus microcephalus. The sequence continues at coordinate 64,755,509 of NC_140990.1, forward strand.
CGATTTCCCTTTCATAAAACCATGTTGACCCTGCTTGACTGTATTATGATTTTCTAAATGTCCTGCTACGACTTCCTGAATTATGGATTCCAGCATCTTCCCAGTGACAGATGTTAGGCTAACTGGCCTATAGTTTCCTGCTATCTGTCTCCCTCCTTTCTTGAATATGGGCGTTACATTTGCAGTTTTCCAATCTGCTGGAACCTTTCTAGGTCTAGGCAATTTTGGAAGATTACAACCAATGTATCCACTATCTCTGCAGCCACTTCTTTTAAGACCCCAGGATGCAGGCCATCAGGTCCAGGGGACTTGTCAGCCTGTAGTCCCATTAGTTTGCCTAGTACTTCTTCTCTAGTGATAGTGATTGTTTTAAGTTCCTCCCTCCCTTTTGCCCCTTGATTTTCCACTATTATTGGGATGCTTTTAGTGTCTTCTCCCGTGAAGGCAAATACTAAATATTTGTTCAAAGTCTCTGCCATTTCCTTGTTTCCCATTATTAATTCCCCAGTCTCATGCTCTAAGGGACCAACATTTACTTTAGCTACTCTCTTCCTTTTTATATACTTGTAGAAGCTCTTACTGTCTGTTTTTATATTTCTTGCTAGTTTACTCTCAATCATTTTTCTCCCTCTATTATTCTCCCTCCATTATTTTTTTAGTCATCCTTTGCAAGTCTCTAAAAAAAAATTCCAAATCTTCTGGCCTACCACTAATCTTCACAACATTGTAAGCCTTTTCTTTCAATTTGATACCCTCCTTAACATCCTTAGTTCATCCTTCTCAGAGTCTTTCTCACTGGAATATATCTTTGCTGTGAGTTATGAAATATCTCCTCAAAAGTCTGCCACTGCTTATCTACCGTCTTACCTTTTAATCTATTTTCCCAGTCCACTTTCGCCAACTCTGTCTTCATACCCTTGTAATTGCCTTTATTTAAGTTTAAGACACTAGCTTCAGACCCAAGTTTCTCACCGTCAGACTGAATGTGAAATTCTATCATGTTACGAGCAGGTTCCCTAGAGGATCCTTTACTATGAGATCATTAATTAATCCTGTCTCATTACACATTACCAGATCTAAAATAGCCTGTTCCCTGGCGGGTTCCACAACATATTTTTCCAAGAATCTGTCCTGAATACACTCTATGAACTCGTCCTCAAGGCTACCTTTGCCAATTTGATTTGAAGATTAAAATTGTAATGTATGTAACCTTAAGGGAGAGAACTACTTTTTACAGCTCCTGTATACTGTAGTACCGGCAGTGACCACACCTGTATATAAACCCTGAGTAGTGATCTGTAAAGTTAGGTATAGAGTAACCCTCATTCAGTAAACACCTGTTGAATCGTTCCCTGCAGTCTGTTGTCTGATTATTGAAGGACAAAACATTAAGATACACGGACATAACATTGGCGATGAGGCAGATTCGAACCTACCTGCAACTCTGCATCACGTCCCAGGGATTCGCTCCTGGAGATCAGTGGAAGAAGGTCGAGTCCAGAAGCATGGGTGTCGACCACAGGCAATCACCCAGTCATCCAGCGGAGATATGAGCATCGCAGGGGAGGCTGTCGAGAGCCAGGCTTGGATTTCCAGTCACGATGGTCCAGCAAAATAGGCTGGCAACAGGTACTGCGCAGACCCTTCCCGGACAGCGGTGGGCTAGAGCCCGACCGAGCAGCACAGAAAAAGGCCGAGCAGCGTCGACGGTGGAGAGAGAGAGGGCAGAGTGCACAGGGCGCAGCCGGTGTTCAGGATCGAGTGGCGTCAACGGGGGAGAGAGATGAGAGAGAGCAGAGCGCAGCCGGTGTTCAAGGGCTGAGCAGCGTCAACGGGGGAGAGAGGCATGCAGGGAAACGCGAGGCACTGCCATTGCCATGAGGACCGCAGAGAGCAGCGTTGGCAGCAGTGCAGGAGCAGCGCGCGAAACCAACAGGGTGTCGCCATTTGCCACGAGGACCGCCGAGAGCGGTGTTGGCAGCAGCGCGGGAGACGCCATTTTAAGCCGCAGCGGGGAAGAAAGGAAAGTGCGGGAGATGCCATTTTAAGCCAGCCTAACCACACCCAAAAATGCCGAAGAGTGGCAGTATCACAGCGTTCGACAATGAAGTCGAAGATTGGACGACATATGTCAAACGCATAGAAGTATACTGCAAGGTGAATGAAGTGCCAGATGACAAGAAAGCGCTGGTATTGTTGAATTCAATAGGTGCAAAAACGTATGGCTTACTACGAAACCTAGTAACCCCAGAGAAGCCAGTAGAAAAGGATTTTGAAAACATAGTGTCAATCCTACAGGACCACTTAAACCCCACACCGCTGCTGATAGCAGAAAGATATAAGTTTCACAAAAGGAACCAGCATAAAGATGAAAGTAATGCTGAGTATTTAACGGAACTGCGCAAGCTATCGAAACACTGCCAGTTTGGAACGGGACTAGCAGATACTTTAAGGGACAAGTTCGAGTGTGGGCTTCAAAGTGAAGGAACCCAGAAACGGCTTCTATCAGAAAAGGATCTTACGCTGGACAAGGCTTTCAGCATTGCAGTATCACATAAAGCAGCAGCACGGGGTGCTGCAGAGATATAACGGAGACCGCAAGAATATGGCACAAATGAAATGTCATACGGAACAGTGAAGTGCTATCGCTGCGGCAGAACAACACATGACCATAATGATTGCTGGTTCAAGGACAAAGTGTGCAGACAGTGTGGAAAAGTAGGACACATAGCAAGAGTCTGCAGGTCGGGAAAGAAAACCAGCAGCAAGAAATCTCCACAGGAGAAGTACAAGAAGGTACATAAGGTGACGGAGAGTAGTTCAGACGAACAGAAGAGTGATACAGACTCCGGAAGCAAGGAGCTGGGTTGTCTGAAACTACATAATGTGATCAAAACGGAGGATCACCAAACTATCTGGGTCACGCTCAAGATAGCAGGAGTCCAAGTGAAAATGGAATTGGACACAGGATCAGCCCTAACAGTCATAAACCGAAGGGACTACAAGCGGCTATTCTCACATATACCCTTGAGAGATACAAAGATTGTCTTGAAGACGTACACCGGGCAAAAAGTCTACCCCAAAGGAAAAATAAGGGTGAACGTTATATATAACGGCAAGGAAACACCAAAAATGGACCTATATGTATTGCCAGATGGAGGACCACCACTACTAGGATGTGAATGGATCCGGAAGATACAGCTAGATTGGCATTCCATACAAGCACTGACTGTAGATGCCAAAAAGGATGACGACGTCACACCTGGACAACTGTCAAAAAGGCTAACTGACGCACAAGAAGTGTTCCAGCAGGGACTCGGAACACTAAAAGGCATAACAGCAACGATCAAAATAGAGGAAAATGCAAGCCCAAAGTTTTTTAAGGCCAGACCAGTACCTTATGCGATACACCCAGTCGTCGAAGCAGAGCTGGAAGGTTTGGAATGTTCAGGAGTACTGTCCAAAGTGGACTGGAGTGAGTCGCAAAAAAGACAGATGATAGCTTGGTCTTTCAAGTGGCAGCATAGGGCTCCAGTCACGGGGAGGGAAAAGGCGCAGGAAACGTATGGGTGTCACCTTTTGCACGGAGTGGGCCTTTTGCGTAGCGGTAAGCATCCCCGCCGCTGGGCCAGATGGGGTAGGGTTTCGAACCCTGCTCCAGACAGTCCCGGCAAGTGGAGTCGGAGCTCCGGCTCTAAATTCTGGGTTGACATCCAGTGGGATATTTGCGTCCGTGGGTGTGGGTGGCCCACTCTCCTCATATAGCTTGTGGGAGCCTGTAAAACCCTACCGCCATTGGACTAACCACCCTAATGGCTGGTTCAAAGACGGTTACGGTTACGGAATGAGCATTAATCACGGCCATAAATCCTTCCACCACTTCATACAGTTCCCCAAAGGGAACAGTGTGAAGACACGTATGATGACGACGTTGCTAAATAAATAAATGGAATGAAAAAAATTCTTTCAGGGCTTTTAAAAGTCTTTAAATTACTTTAATTCTGTTTAAAACTACTTCAGATTCTTCAAAATAATGTAAACGCTTTTAAAAGTTTATAAAAGTTACCAAAAGCTTCATAAAAATACCAAAAACCTATTTGAAATGCTGCTCTGCATGTAAAAATGCTTTGCAGCTTGTGAGAAACATTGGGGGCGTGTCCTATTAAACTGAGACCTCAAGGGGCGTGTCTCAGTTGCACTGCGCGCTCCAGGCTTCGCGCTGGCTGCACTCCTGGGCGGCGTGACGTCAGACGCTGCCCGGGTTTCTTCTGTTTCAAAAAGGAATTCCAGGCATCCCTGGAGGTGAACGGCAGGCGCGTCGGGTAAGTGCAAATTGGGGGCTTGCATGCGCGGCAAGCCCCCGATCCGAATTTCTGCCCCATTATGTCTACACTGCTCTGAGACTTTCGATAAGGTCCCGCATAAGAGGGTCCGGTGAAGAATCACTGAAAAGACTACACGATAACATCAACAAGTTCCATCCCACCACCAAACTCACCATGGACTACTCCTCAGAATCGGTTTCATTCTTGGACACACGAATCTCCATCAAAGACGGACACCTCAGCACTTCACTCTACCGCAAGCCCACGGACAACCTCAGGATGCTCCACTTCTCCAGCTTCCACCCTAACCACGTTAAAGAAGCCATCCCCTATGGACAAGCCCTGCGAATACATAGGATCTGCTCAGATGAGGAGGAACGTGATGGACACCTACAGACGCCCTCATAAGAACGGAATATGATGCTCGACTCGTCGATCAACAGTTCCGACGGGCCACAGCAAAAAATCGCATAGACCTCCTCAGAAGACAAACACGGGACACAACCAACAGAGTACCCTTCATCGTCCAGTACTTCCCCGGAGTGGAGAAACTACACCATGTTCTTCGCAGCCTTCAACATGTCATCGATGACGATGAACACCTCACTAAGGCCATCCCCAAGCCTCCACTACTCACCCTCAAACAGCCGCCTAACCTCAAACAGACCATCGTTCACAGCAAATTACCCAGCTTTCAGGAGAACAGCGACCACGACACTACACAACCCTGCCATGGCAACCTCTGCAAGACATGCCAGATCATCAACACAGATACCATCATCACAAGTGAGGACACCACCCACCAGGTACATGGTACATACTCATGTGACTCGGCCAACGTTGTCTACCTCATACGTTGCAGGAAAGGATGCCCCAGAGCATGGTACATCGGCGAGACCATGCAGACACTGCGACAGCGGATGAACGGACACCGCACAACAATCGCCAGGCAGGAGTGTTCCCTTCCAGTCGGGGAACACTTCAGCAGTCAAGGACATTCAGCCTCCGATCTTCGGGTAAGCATTCTCCAAGGCGGCCTTCGAGACACACGACAATGCAAAATCGTCGAGCAGAAACTGATAGCCAAGTTCCGCACTCGGCCTCAACCGGGATCTTGGGTTCATGTCAAGCTACATGTAACCCCACCTGACGTAGGGTCACCTAGACTCGAGTCATCGTTGGCTTGTTCTCTCTACACAGATGCGGCTGGACCTGCTGTGATTTCCAGCAAAAAGTTTTTTGTTTGTTTCTCATACAGACCCCAGCATCTGCAACATTTGACCCCTTGTGACCCCACCTCATTGTTCTTTGATGTATTTCTTGAGGCTAAAGGGATCAAGGGATATGGGGAGAAGGCAGGGACAGGGTACTGAATTTGGATGATCAGCCATGATCTCATTGAATGGCAGAGCAGGCTCGAAGGGCCGAATGGCCTACTCCTGCTTCTATCTTCTATGTTTCTAATGTTTTCCTGACTAACCTGTTTGGACACCATTCACACCTTTGATTGCTGTGATTATCTTTCTGCTGAGGTGTGATAAATGGCAGTTAGAAAGATTACCTGTAATCATCTGGCATTATTCTCTGACTATATAAACTGTGTCTTTATGCATCACTCCACTTCACCTGATGAAGGAGCAGCACTCCGAAAGCTTGTGATTTCAAATAAAACTGTTGGACTATATTGAACATATTAGCATCGAGAGGGAGGAGGTACTAGCGGTTTTAGCAGGCCAAAAAGTGGATAAATCCCCAGGCCCGGATGAGATGTATCCCAGGCTGTTGTGTGAGGCAAAGGAGGAGATTGCAGGGGCTCTGACACAAATTTTCAGAACCTCTCTGGCCACAGGGGATGTACCAGAGGATTGGAGAACGGCTAACGTAGTACCATTATTCAAGAAGGGTAGCAGGGATAAACCAGGGAATTACAGGCCAGTGAGCCTAACATCTGTGGTAGGGAAATTATTGGAAAAAATTCTGAGGGACAAAATTAGTCTCCACTTGGAGAGGCAAGGATTAATCGGGGATAGTCAGCATTGCTTTGTCAGGGGTAAATCATGTCTGACCAATCTGATTGAATTTTTCGAGGGGGTGACTAGGTGTGTGGATGAGGGAAATGCTGTGGATGTGGTTTACATGGATTTCAGTAAAGCTTTTGACAAAGTCCCGCATAGGAGACTGGTCAAGAAGATAAGAGCCCATGGGATCCAGGGTGCCTTGGCGCATTGGATCCTAAACTGGCTGCGTGGCAGGAGGCAGAGGGTGATGGTCGAAGGTTGCTTTTGTGACTGGGAGCCTGTGTCCAGTGGGGTACCTCAGGGATCGGTGCTGGGACCCTTGCTGTTTGTGATCTACATAAATGATTTGGATGAGAATGTAAAAGGTATGATCAGTAAGTTCGCAGATGACACGAAAATTGGTGGGGTGGTAAATTGCGAGGAGGAAAGCCTCAGGCTACAGGACGATATAAACGGGTTGGTCAGATGGGCGGAAAAGTGGCAAATGGAATTTAACCCTGAGAAGTGCGAGGTGATGAATTTTGGACGGACAAATAAGGCAAGGGAATACACAATGAGTGGTAGGACCCTTGGAAGTACAGAGGGTCAGAGGGACCTTGGTGTACATGTACATAGATCCTTGAAGGCAGCGGAACAGGTAGATAAGGTGGTTAAAAAGGCATATGGGATACTTGCCTTCATTAGCCGAGGCATAGAATATAAGAGCAGGGAGGTTATGATGGAGCTGTACAAAACGCTGGTGAGGCCACAGCTGGAGTACTGTGTGCAGTTCTGGTCGCCTCACTATAGGAAGGATGTGATTGCTTTGGAGAGGGTGCAGAGAAGATTCACCAGGATGTTACCTGGGATGGAGCGCCTCAGCTATGAAGAAAGACTAAACAGGCTGGGGTTGTTTTCCTTGGAGCAAAGAAGGCTGAGGGGGGACCTGATTGAGGTGTGCAAAATGATGAGGGGCATAGATAGGGTAGATAAAGAGGAACTTTTCCCCTTAGTAGGGGGGTCAATAACAAGGGGGCATAGATTCAAGGTAAGGGGCAGGAGGTTTAGAGGGGATTTGAGGAGGAACTTTTTCACCCAGAGGGTGGTTGGAATCTGGAACTCACTGCCTGAAAGGGTGGTAGAGGCAGGAACCCTCATAACATTCAAGAAGCATTTGGATGAGCACTTGAAATGCCATTGCATACAAGGCTATGGACCAAATGCTGGAAAATGGGATTAGACTGGACAGGGATTGATGGTCGGCGCAGACACGATGGGCCAAAGGGCCTCTTTCTGTGCTGTATAACTCTATGACTCTATGACTCTATAACCTGGTGTTGTGTGATTTCTTACATTTTTTGACTGGAAACTTAAACCTGCTGTTTCACTTTCAGTTAGGAACAGATCGCAGTTTGACACCAATCTCTGATTTGACAGCACATTTCCAGCATTCACCGTTGTTCTTCCTGACTCTAAACACAGTTGTAAAGGAGCCTTCTGTTCCATGCCTAGGAGCTCTGAACCATGGCAGAGAGTGGCTGGGACACATTTCTTACATGCCTCAAGATTAGCTCGCACGGCGACTTTGCTGTCAGTGAAGGGAGACGAGAAAGACCAAAGTGCCGTTTGCCCCTCTCAGTGTGGCCCTGAAGGACTGTGTCCAGGCTGAAGTTCTGTTCCCGCCGTACGATCCTCCCCCAGATTGTCCTTTCTGAGCTCCAGCCAGGTGATGCTAAACACTCAGATGGGAAAGATGAAAAACTACAACAATGTGTTTAAAGCAAAGCTGATTTATCCAGAATATTAAACTCCAGCCCAGAATCACAGAATCACAGAATCCCCACAGTGCAGATAGAGGCCATTTCGGCCCATCGAGCCTGCACCGACACATATCCCACCCCATCCCCATAACCCCACGTATTTAATCCCCTAACACTAAGGGTCAATTTTATCATAGCCAAATCAACCTAACCCGCACATCTTTGGACTGTGGGAGGAAACCGGAGCAACTGGAGGAAACCCACGCAGACACAGGGAGAATGTGCAAACTCCACACAGACAGTCGCCCGAGGCCGGATTTGAACCCGGGTCCCTGGTGCTGTGAGGCAACAGTGCTAACACCTATGCCACTACTGAAGCACGGTGGCATAGTGGTTAACACTGTTGCCTCACAGCGCCAGGGACCCGGGTTCGAATCCAGCCTCGGGTGACTGTCTGTGTGGAGTTTGCACATTCTCCCCGTGTTTGCGTGGGTTTCCTCCAGTTGCTCCGGTTTCCTCCCACAGTCCAAAGATGTGTGGGTTAGGTTGATTGGCTATGATAAATTGACCCTTAGTGTTAGGGGGGGATTAAATACGTGGGGTTACGGGGATAGGGTGGGATATGTGTTGGGTTAGGGGTTACGGGAATCGGGTGGGATATGTGTCGGTGCAGGCTCGATGGGCCGAAATGGCCTCTATCTGCACTGTGGGGTTTCTATGATTCTGTGATTCTGTGATGTCAGGCTACCGGTCTGCAAACTAACTTGGCAGGGGGATGGGATACAGAGTGGAGCTATAATAGGGGGTGATGTACAGCCAAATATAGAGGAAAAAACAAGTCAGCTTGGAAGGCAGAGCAAATATGTAATGGCACAAGGGAATAGGGCAAGGCTGGATGGCATTTATTTTAATGCAAGGAGTCTTGCGAATAAGGTGGATGAACTGAAGGTGTTGATGAACACATGGGAGTAAGATATTGTTGCTATCACGGAGACATGGTTGAGGGAGGGGCAAGACTGGCAGCTCAATATTCCGGGGTGTAGAATCTTCAGGCGAGGCAGGGGGGGGGGCTAAAAGAGGAGGGGGTGTTGCAATATTAATTAAGGAGTCAATTACTGCTGTAAGGAGGGATGATATATTAACAGGTTCCTCTAATGAGGCCATATGGGTAGAACTTAAAAACAGAAAGGGGGCAAGCACTTTGCTGGGAGTGTACTATAGGCCCCCAAACAGTCAGGGGGGGATAGAGGAACAGATATGTAGGCAAATCTCAGAGAAATGTGAAAATAATAGGGTAATAATAGTGGGGGATTTCAACTTCCCCAATATTAACTGGGATAGTCAGAGTGTGAAAGGCTTAGAGGGTGCAGAATTCTTAAAGTGCATCCAGGAGAGCTTTTTGAGCCAGCATGTAGAAAGTCCTACTAGAGAGGGGGCGGTACTGGACCTAATTCTAGGGAATGTGGCCGGGCAAGTGGTAGAAATGTTAATAGGTGAGCACTTTGGTGACAGTGACCATAATTCGGTGAGATTTAAGGTAGTCATGGAAAAGGACAGAGATGGACCAGAAATAAAGGTTGTAAATTGGGGGAAGGCTGATTTTAATAAGATAAGGCAGGATCTGGCCAAAGTGGACTGGGATCAGCTGCTTGTAGGAAAATCCACATCGGAGCAATGGGAGTCTTTCAGAAAGGAAATTGAGAGAGTACAATGGCAACATGTTCCCGTAAAGGTCAAGGGTGGGACCAACAAGCCCAGGGAACCTTGGATGTCAAGGGATATACGAGAATGGATTTGGAAAAAAAGGGGGGCTTTTGGCAGATACAAAGGACTAAAGACAGAGGAAGCCCTAGAGGAGTATAAAAAGTGCAGGGGGATACTTAAAAAAGAAATTAGGAGAGCGAGGAGGGGCCATGAAATAACATTGGCGAGCAAAATAAAGGAAAATCCTAAGGTGTTTTATAAGTATATAGCTGGAGTGCCCAGCGGTGCCGAGGCTTTTTCGAGGGCATGTTGTTGTTGGAAGAGAGAGAGAGAGAGAGAGCGACTGGGGGGAAGAGAGAGAGCGACGGGGGGAAGGGGGGGAAGTGGGAGGAGGGGAGGGAGGGGGGAGGAGGGAGGGGGGTGAAGGAGGGGGGGCAGGGGCGGAGGGAGAGGGGAGGGGGGCGAGGGAGGGGGGGAGGGGGGAGAGGAGGAGGAGGGAGAGGGAGGGGGGAGGGAGGGGGACGGGGGGAGGGGGCAGGGGAGGGGGAGGGAGGGGAGGGGGGAGAGGGGAGGGGGGAGAGGGAGGGAGAGAGGGGGGAGGGAGGGAGAGAGGGGGGAGGGAGGGGAGGGAGGGAGAGAGGGGGAGGGAGGGAGGGGGGCAGGGAAGAGGGGGCAGGGAGAGAGGGGCGGAGGGAGAGGGAGCGGAGAGAGGGGGGAGAGAGAAGGATGGGGGGAGAGAGAGGGAGGGGGGGAGAGAGAGGGGGGAGGGAGGGGGAAGGAGAGAGGGAAGGAGGAAGAAACCGGGCAGCCCAGACTAAAGATGGTGCTGTTCGGGCCCACATTGAAGTTCCGCCATGATCAAAGATGGCGCCACGAGGAAATTGCCGTGCCGCCAGGATCAAATATGGTGCTGTGGTGTCGCTGCATTGAACTGCTGCCAGGATGAAAGATGGCCGGGCCCAGTTGCCGGGGTAACTCTCCTCCCCTCCCGATCTCCAGAGCCGGTTGCCGGGTTAACCCTTGTGGGGGGGGGGGGGGGGGAGAGGGGATAGGGGGCGGGGGCAGAAAGAAAAAAAGCTGTCTGCCAGCCTTCAGGGCGGGTGCGGCCAGCCTTGAAGGTGCGTGAAGAAGCCGGCGGCCATTTTCTCATGTCGGTTGGAAGCACGGAAAAAAAATTTACTTAATTAAAAACTGCAAAATGTCTTTACTTTAAAAAAAAAGTAGCTGCAAGGTACAAAATCGGAAATCTTCTAACTTTATATGTTCTTTCCTTAAAAACTTTCGGCTTTTGTATATCTTCTAACTTTATATCTTCTTTCGTGAAAAACTTTCGGTTTTTGTATATCTTCTAACTTTATATCTTCTTTCCTTAAAAAACTTTCGCCTTTTGTATATCTTCTAACTTTATATCTTCGCCTTTTGAAAACCGAAAGTTTTTTAAGGAAAGAAGATATAAAGTTAGAAGATATAAAAACTGAATTATTTATTCTCTATCTCTTCACTTACGTTGCAATAGTTGCTGCAGTCACTCCAGTGCTCGCGAAGACTACAGTAGCTTTTATTTATTCTGTCTTATTAAGCATCAGGCCCCGCCCACACATGCCATAGGATTGGTCAACCATCACGTGATGGGGGAGACCGAAGGGGGGGTGGTGAGGGGTGGGAGGAGCTTGCCACAAAACAATTGCCTAGGGTCCAGCATGGCTGGCAACAGACGCCCAGGCTTAGAGGCCTACCTGCAAAAATGGGGAAAGGTAGGAAAATTAATGAGATTAGATAAAAGATTTAGAAAGTAATTAACTTTTTTAAAAAACAATTTCTGAAAGTAATTAACTTTTTTTAAAAAGAATTTCTGTTTTAAAAGGAACTTTTTTTTTTAAAGACGCAGAAAGCGGGAAAAAGAAATGAAAAGTTTGGAATCAAGATGGCGGCGACTCACCTCGGTTCAGAACGATAAGGCCCGCCCACACAGGCACTGATTGGTGGACCGTCAGGTCACTGAAGCGTAGGATTGGTCAATCGTCCCGTCACTCGATTGTAGGAGGGCCCGGCCACACACGCCAGGAACCTGCCGTACAATTGGTCGACCTCGACGTCACTCGATGCTAATGAGCGGATAATGAGCGGAATGTTGAACGTTTTTTGGATACCGCGGGCGCAATTTTTGTCCGGCCGAAATGTAAATACACTTAGGACGGTTCTGGAATCGTCAGCTTTCTTTCAACGTAATGCACGTGTAGGTACGCTCTATAACTTTCGAGTTAATTCAAGACAGACAGACGGAATGACAGACAGAAGTATCCTTTTATATATATAGATTAAGGGCAAGAGGATAACTAGGGAAAGAGTAGGGCCCATTAGGGACCAAAGTGACAATCTGTGTGTGGAGCCAGAAGATGTAGGTGGGGTTTTAAATTAATTTTTTGCATCTGTGTTCACGATGGAGAAGGACGATGTAGACATAGAAATTGGGCAGGGGGACTCTGATATACTTGAACATGTTAGCATCGAGAGGGAGGAGGTACTAGTGGTTTTAGCAGGCTTAAAAGTGGATAAATCCCCAGGCCCGGACGAAATGTATCCCAGGCTGCTGTGTGAGGCAAAGGAGGAGATTGCAGGGGCTCTGACACAAATTTTCAAAACCTCTCTGGCCACAGGGGATGTGCCAGAGGACTGGAGAATAGTTAACGTAGTACCATTATTCAAGAAGGGTAGTAGGGATAAACCAGGGAATTACAGGCCAGTGAGAATTATAGGCCAGTGAGCCTAACATCAGTGGTAGGGAAATTATTGGAAAAAACTCTGAGGGACAGAATTAGTCTCCACTTGGAGGTCACGGTCCATCATCAAAGACCCTACCCACCCCAGCCACAGTCTGTTCACCCTCCTGCCATCTGGGAGACGCTACAGATGCATTCACACCCGTACGACCAGATTTAGGAACAGCTTCTTTCCCAGGGCTGTCATCCTACTGAATTCCACAAATAAACACTAAACCCTGCACATCTGCCAATGCACTTTATTATGGTTATATTTATGTTAATATACTACAAGCCAAATGTATGTTGAATGTTTAAATGTCTTAATCCAAATGTACACTCTCGGGAGCCGCAAGCCTACATTTTGTTGTACTGCACTTCTGCACTAACAATGACAATAAAAGTTGATTTGATTTGATTTGATTTGAGAGGCAAGAATTAATCAGGGATAGTCAGCATGGCTTTGTCAAGGGAAGATCATGTCTGACCAATTTGATTGAATTTTTCGAGGGGGTGACGAGGTGTGTGGATGAGGGTAGTGCAGTGGATGAGGTTTACATGGATTTCAGTAAGTCCCGCACAGGAGACTGGTCAAGAAGGTAAGAGCCCATGGGATCCAGGGTGCCTTGGCACATTGGATCCAAAACTGGCTTAGTGGCAGAAGGCAGAGGGTGATGGTCGAAGGTTGTTTCTGTGACTGGAAGCCTGTGTCCAGTGGTGTACTGCAGGGATCGGTGCTGGGTCCCTTGCTGTTTGTGGTCTACATTAATGATTTGGATGTGAATGTAAAAGGTATGATCAGTAAGTTCGCAGATGACACGAAAATTGGTGGGGTGGTAAATAGCGAGGAGGGTAGCCTCAGTCTGCAGGATGATATAGATGGGTTGGTCAGATGGGCGGAACAGTGGCAAATGGAATTTAACCCTGAAAAGTGTGAGGTGATGCATTTTGGAGGGACTAACAAGGCAAGGGAATACACAATGAACGGTAAGACCCTAGGAAAGACAGAGGATCAGAGGGACCTTGGTGTGCATGTACATAGATCCCCGAAGACAGCAGAACAGGTGGATAAGGTGGTTAAAAAGGCATATGGGATACTTGCCTTCATTAGCCGAGGCATAGAATATAAGAGCAGGGAGTTTATGATGGAGCTGTACAAAACGCTGGTTAGGCCACAGCTGGAATACTGTGTGCAGTTCTGGTCGCCACACTATAGGAAGGATGTGATTGCTTTGGAGAGGGTGCAGAGAAGATTCACCAGGATGTTACCTGGGCTGGAGTGCTTCAGCTATGAAGAAAGACTGGAGAGGCTGGGATTGTTTTCCTTGGAGCAGAGAAGGCTGAGGGGGGACCTGATTGAGGTGTACAAAATTATGAGGGGCATAGATAGGGTAGATAGAAAGGAACGTTTTCCCTTAGTAGAGGGGTCAATAACAAGGGGGCATAGATTCAGGGTAAGGGGCAGGAGGTTTAGAGGGGATTTGAGGAAGAACTTTTTCACCCAGAGGGTGGTTGGAATCTGGAACTCACTGCCTGAAAGGATGGTAGAGGCAGGAACCCTCACAATATTCAAGAAGCATTTGGATGAGCACTTGAAATGCCATAGCATACAAGGCTACGGACCAAATGCTGGAAAATGGGATTAGATTAGACAGGGCTTGATGGCCGGCGCAGATGCGATGGGCCGAAGGGCCTCTTTCTGTGCTGTATAACTCTATGACTTTATGTAATTCCCCATTTTCTCTCTACCACCCTTTTTGAATAATGGAGTAACATTAGCTACCCGCCAATCCATGGGTAAAGTTCCAGAGTCTATCGAATTTTGGAAGATGACCAGCAATGCATCTACTATTTCTAGGGCCACTTCCTTAAGTACCCTAGGATGTAGATTATCAGGCCCTGGGGATTTATCGGCCCTCAATCCCATCAATTTCCCTAACACCATTTCCCTACAAATATTGATTTCTATCAGTTCCTCCCTTTCATTAGACCCTATGTTCCCCAACATCTTTGGGAGGTTATTTGTGTCCTCCTTTGTGAAGACAGAACCAAAGTATATATTTAATTGGTCTGCCATTTCTTTGTTCCCCATTATAAATTCCCCTGATTCTGACTGCAAGGGACCTACGCTTGACTTCACCAATCTTTTTCTCTTCACATATCTATAAAAGCTTTTATAGTCAGTTTTTATGTTCCCTGAAAGCTTACTCTCATACTCTATTTCCCCCCTCTTAATTAATCCCTTTGTCCTCCTTTGTTGGATCCTAAACTGCTCCCAATCCTCAGGTTTACTGCCTTTTCTGGCCAATTTATATGTCCTCTCCTTGGATCTTATGCTATCCCTAGTTTCCCTTGTTAGCCACGGTTGAGTCAGCTTTTTTGTTTTATTTTTATGCCAAACTGGGATGAACAAATTCTGTAGTTCATCCATGCGATCTTTGAATGTTTGCCATTGCCCATCCACCATCAACCCTTTGAGTGACATTCCCCAATCAATCCTACCCAACTTGCACCTCATACCATCATAGTCTCCTTTATTTAAATTCAGGACCCTAGTCTCTGAGTCAACTATTTCACTCTCCATCTTAATGAAGAATTCGATCATATTATGATCGCTCTGACCCAAGGGGCCTCGCACAACAAGATTGCTAATTAATCCTTTCTCGTTGCATAATACCCAGTCTAAGATGGCCTGATCTCTAGTTGGTTCCTCAACATATTCGTCCAGGAAACCATCCCCTATACACTCCAGGAATTCCTCTTCCACAGTATTGTTACTAATTTGGTTAGCCCAATCTATATGTAGATTAAAGTCACCCATGATAACTGCTGTGCCCTTATTGCATGCTTCTCTAATTTCCCGATTAATGCCATCCCCGACCTCCGCATTACTGTTTGGAGGTCTATATACCACTCCCACTAACGTTTTCTGCCCCTTGGTATTTCTCAGTTCTACCCATATAGATCCCACATCATCAGAGCTAATATCCTTCCTTACAATTGTGTTAATCCCATCTTTAACCAGCAATGTTACCCCACCTCCTTTTCCTTTCTGCCTATCTTTCCTGAATATTGAATACCCCTGGATGTTGAGTTCCCAGCCTTGGCCACCCTGGAGCCATGTTTCCGTAATCCCAATCATATCATATTCGTTTACCTCTACTTGCACAGCTAATTCATCCACCTTATTGCGAATGCTCCTCACATTAAGACACAAAGCCTTCAGGCTTGTTTTTTTAACACTCTTAGATCTTTTAGAATTATTATTTACTGTGGCCATGTTTGATTTAAACCCTTGATTTCTCTGACTGCCACTTTTGTTTTTCTCCTTCCTGTCTTTTGCTTTTATCCTTGTTTCCCTTTCCTCTGTTTCCCCGCTCAGGTTCCCAACCCCCTGCCATTTTAGTTTAAACCCTCCCCCAGAGCACTAGCAGACACTCCCCCTAGGACATCGGTCCCTGCCCTGCCCAGCTGCAAACCGTCCGGCTTGAACTGGTGCCACCTCCCCCAGAACTGGTTCCAATGTCCCAGGAATTTGAATACCTCCCCCGGCACCATTCCTCTAGCCACGTATCCTTCTGAAATATCCTTCTATTTCTACTCTGACTAGCACGTGGCACTGGTAGCAATCCTGAGATTACTACCTTTGAGGTGCTGTTTTTAATTTACCTCCTAACTCCCTATATTCAGCTTTTAGGACCTCATCCCGTTTTTTGCCTATATCGTTGGTACCTGTATGCATCACGACAACTGGCTGTTCACCCTCCCCTTCCAAAATGTTCTGCAGCCGCTCTGAGACATCCTTGACCCTTGCACCAAGGAGGCAACACACCATCCTGGAGTCTCGTTTGCAGCTGCAGAAACGCCTATCTATTCCCCTTACAATAGAATCCCCTATTACTATAGCTCTACCCCTCTTTTTCCTCCTGTCCTGTGCAGCAGAGCCACCCCTGGTGCCAGGAAGCTGGCTGCTGCTGCCTTCCTCTGGTAAGCCATTCCCTGCATCTGTATCCAAAGTGGTGTATCTGTTTGAGAGGGGGATGGCCACAGGGGACCCCTGCACTACCTGCCTGTGCCTAGTTCTCTGTCTGTTGGTCACCCGTTCCCTTTCTGCCTGTCCAACCTTTATCTGCAGTGTGACCAACTGATTAAACGTGTTATTCACGACATCCTCAGCATCGCGAATGGTCCAGTATGTATCCAATCGCTGCTCCAGCACCTCAATGCGGTCTGCCAGTAGCTGCAGCTGGACACACTTCCTGCACACGTAGTTGTCAGGGACACAGGAAGTGTCCCTGAGTTCCCACATAGCACAGGAGGAGCATACCACGGCACCAGGCTGTCCTGCCATGACTTACCCTTTAATTAATTGAAATTAAATTAAATCAAATCAATCCCACCAATTACACTACAGATAAATGATATATTTTAGGGCCCTGGTTTACCAACAGTCCCCACTGCACCACAGAGACCCTAGAAACTATAAACCACAGAGTTAAAGTTTAAAAAAGAAAGAAATACTCACCAACCAATCACTTACCTGCTTTCTGGTGACATCACACTTCGATTACTTTTTACTTCTCTCCCTCTCTGAGATTGGAGATTGTTAAACCTACCTGGTCTCTGGGGCCTACCTGGTCTCTGGTGTCTTTTAAAGCCTCGCCGCTTGCGTTTCCCGCCGCACTGAGGCCTACCTGGTCTCTGGGGCCTACCTGGTCTCTGGTGTCTTTTAAAGCCTCGCCGCTCACGTTTCCTGCCGCACTGAGGCCTACCTGGTCTCTGGGGGCCTTTTAAAGCCTCACCGCTCGCATTTCCCGCCACTGATGCTGACACTGTGTGGCCTACCTGGTCTCTGGGGGCCTTTTAAAGCCTCGCCGCTCGCGTTTCCCACCGCTGCTGCCACTGACGCTGTGAGGCCTACCTGGTCTCTGGGGCCTTTTAAAGCCTCGCCGCTCGCGTTTCCCACCGCACTGAGGCCTACCTGGTCTCTGGAGGCCTTTTAAAGCCTCGCCGCTCGCGTTTCCCGCCACTGATGCTGATGCTGTGTGGCCTACCTGGTCTCTGGGGGCCTTTTAAAGCCTTGCCGCTCGCGTTTCCCATTGCCGCCGCTGCCGCTGACGTTGTGAGGCCTACCTGAGTCTCTGGGGGCCTTTTAAAGTCTCGCCGCTTGCGTTTCCCGCCGCTGCCACTGACGCTGTGAGGCCTACCTGAGTCTCTGGGGCCATTTAAAGCCTCGCCGCTTGCGTTTCCCGCCGCCGCTGACGCTGACGCTCGAGGGGCCAAATGGCCGACTCCTGCTCCTATTTCATATGTTCATATGATGAGCTCCTATTTGGTCGCTAATCGGCCCCACCATTCCTTTAACTATCCTTTTACGTTTCATATGTTTATAGAAGATTTTTGGGTTCTCTTTTATGTTACCCCCTAATCTTTTCTCATATTGTCTCTTTGCCCTTCTTATATCCTGTTACAATTTCCCCCGCACTCTCTGTATTCTGCCTGGTTTTTGACTGTATTCTGTACCTGACATTTGTCGTAAACCTCCTTTTTCTGTTTTATTCTAACCTTGATATCCTTTCTCATCCAGGGAGCTCGAGCTTTGGACGCTCCATCTTTCCTCCTTATGGGAATATGCTTGGTTTGTACCCGAACTATCTCAGCCTTGAAGGCCTGCCATTGGTCATTCACTGTTTTCCTGGACAATCTTTGTTTCCAGTCCACCTGTGCTCGATCCCTTCGCAAATCACTGAAATTGGCTCTCTTCCAGCTGGGTATTTTCACCATTGATTTTTCTTTGTCCCTTTCCATAACTACTTTAAACCTAATGATATTGTGATCACTGTTAACCAGATCCATAAGAACATAAGAAGTAGGAGCAGGAGTAGGCCATACGGCCCCTCGGGCCTGCTCCGCCATTCAATAGGATCATGGCTGATCCGAATCTAGACTCACGTCCACTTCCCTGCCCTGTCCCCGTAACCCCTAATTCCCTTAATTCCCTTATCTGCTAGGAAACTGTCTATCTCCGATATAAATTTATTTAATGTTGCAGCTTCCACAGCTCTCTGGGGTAGCAAATTCCATAGATTTACTACCCACTGAGTGAAGAAGTGTCTCCTCATCTCAGTTTTGAAAGGGCAGCCCCTTATTCTAAGATTATGCCCCCTAGTTCTAGTCTCACCCATCAGTGGAAACATCCTCACCGCATCCACCCGATCAAGCCCTGTCACAATCTTATATGTTTCGATAAGATCGCTTCTCATTCTTCTGAACTCCAATGAGTAGAGGCCCAACCTACTCAACCTTTCCTCATACGTCAACCCCCTCATCTCCGGAATCAACCGAGTGAACCTTCTCTGAACAGCCTCGAGAGCAAGTATATCTTTTCTTAAGTATGGAAACCAAAACTGCACGCAGTATTCCAGGTGTGGCCTCACCAATACCTTGTATAACTGCAGCAAGACTTCCCTGTTTTTATACTCCATCCCCCTCGCAATAAAAGCCAAGATTCCATTGGCCTTCCTGATCACCTGCTGCACCTGCATACTAACTTTTTGTGTTTAATGCACCAGGACCCCCAGATCCCTTTGTACTGTAGCACTTTGCAGTTTCTCTCCATTTAGATAATAACTTGCTCTTTGATTTTTTCTGCCAAAATGCATAACCTCACACTTTCCAATATTATATTTCATCTGCCAAATCTCTGCCCACTCACTTAGCCTGTCTATGTCCTTTTGCAGGTTTTTAATGTCCTCCTCACTCACTGCTTTCCCTCCCATCTTTGTATCGTCGGCAAACTTGGATATGTTGCACTCGTTAATATAGATTGTAAAGAGTTGGGGTCCCAGCACTGACCCCTGTGGAACACCACTAGTTACTGATTGCCAGCCCGAGAACGATCCATTTATCCCAACTCTTTGTTTTCTGTTAGATAGCCAATCTTCCACCCATGCCAGTATATTACCCCCAATCCCGTGATTTTTTATCTTGATCAGTAATCTTTTGTGTGGAACCTTGTCAAATGCCTTTTGGAAGTCCAAATACACTACATCCACTGGTTCCCCTTTATCCACCCTGTATGTTATGTCCTCAAAGAATTCGAGCAAATTTGTCAAACATGACTTCCCCTTCATAAAACCATGCTGACTCTGTCCTATTAAATTATGTTTATCCAAATGCTCTGTTACTGTTTCCTTAATAATGGACTCCAACATTTTACCAACCACAGATGTTAGGCTAACTGGTCTATAGTTTCCAGCTTTTTGTCTACTTCCCTTCTTAAATAAGGGTGTTACATTAGCAGTTTTCCAATCTGCCGGGACCTTTCCTGAGTCCAGGGAGTTTTGGAAAATAATCATCAATGCATCCACAATCCCTACCGCCACTTCTCTCAAGAACCTAGGATGTAGGCCATCAGGTCCGGGGGATTTATCCGCTTTAAGTCCCACTATTTTACCGAGAACCATCTCCTTAGTGATTTTAATCGTGTTTAGCTCCTCCCCCCCCATTGCCCCCTGTTTGTCCAGTGTTGGAATATTTTTAGTGTCCTCTACTGTAAAGACTGATACAAAATATTTGTTCAGCGTCTTTGCCATCTCCATGTTCCCCACCACTAGTTTCCCGGTCTCATCCTTTTAGGGACCAACGTTCACTTCAGCCACCCTTTTTCTTTTTATATAGCTGTAGAAACTCTTGCTTTCTGTTTTTATACTTCCCTCCTGCCCCAGGACCGATGAGAGACCCTTTAAATGTTCTGACTGTGTAAAGAGGTTTCAGCGTTCATCCAACCTGCTGAGTCACCAGCGAGTTCAAACAGATCCTCAAAAAAAGGAAGATGTTTTAGAAAGGCTGGCGGCACTAAAAGTTCGCAGCCATCTCAGAGTAGTGTCCCTTTAATTACAATCTCACAGAACAAGGAGAATCACTACCACAAATCCCTGTGTGGAGGAGAGGGGGAGATACAGTCTGTCCCAGTAACTGTCGCAGAACAGAATTAGCGACCCTGTACCATAAGGGCTTCACCCTCCCCCACTCCCTGCTTTTCCTCAAGTGTCTCATCCTTAAAATTCTTATCCTTGTTTTCAAATCCCTCCATGGCCTCGCCCCTCCCTATCTCTGTAATCTCTTCCAGCCCCTACAACCCCCCCCCCCCGAGATATCTGCGCTCCTCTAATTCTGGCCTCTTGAGCATCCCCGATTCTAATCGCTCCACCATTGGCAGCCATGCCTTCAGTTGCCTGGGCCCTAAGCTCTGGAATTCCTTCCCTAAACCTTTCCATCTCTCTACCTCTCTCTCCTTCTTTAAGATGCTCCTTAAAACCTACCTCTTTGACCAAGCTTTTGGTCATCTGCCCGAATATCTCCTTATGTGGCTCGGTGTCAAATTTTGTTTTATAACGATCCTGTGAAGAGCCTTGGGACGTTTTACTACATTAAAGGCGCTTTATAAATACAAGTGGTTGTTGTTGTTTCCTGAAACTAATAATAAATTCCCTAGAGGGAAAAAAAACTTGTACTTTTACTCCCAAATATTAAAAAGTTTGCTCTACAGAAGCACGGAGTTTATCTGCTTTTATTCATGAATTTAAAAAGTCTGTATTAAAACCTGAGCCAGGGTGTTGTGAGACAAAGAGCCTTGTGTCCAATAAGGGGAATAAAGGCCCACAGCCTCCCCTGGCCCCGGGCCCTGAACAAGGGACTGGAGAAACTCGCTGCCCTGCGGATCAGACTATCAGCCGGCGCTAGTCCCGCCCCTCGGGCTCCCCGATTGGTTGGAGGACCCGCCGCCAGCTCGCTCCTCCAGCCCCACCCTGCTCGCTCCCTATTGGTCGGAAGCTCCCATCAATCAGGCCACGGGCCCAGATCACATGTCCCTCACCGACTTTACAAAGAAAGTTTTTAATATCTCTTAATGTCTATTCACTTCTTTTGTTCCCTCCCCAGCCCTGCCTTTCGATCTATTTCATTTCCTTTCCAGTTTTGAAAAAGGGTTTGACCCGAAACGTCAACTCTAATTTCCCTCCACAAATGTTGCTTGGCCTGCTGAGTTTTTCCAGCATTTTCTGTTGTTATTTCGGATTTC
This sequence comes from Somniosus microcephalus, assembly GCF_052327205.1. Taxonomy (NCBI): domain Eukaryota; kingdom Metazoa; phylum Chordata; class Chondrichthyes; order Squaliformes; family Somniosidae; genus Somniosus; species Somniosus microcephalus. Next base: position 64,777,136 of record NC_140990.1, read on the forward strand.
CAGCATCTGCAGTATTTTGCGATTTTACAAAGAAAGCCTCGCGCAGTCGCCGGGCGGAGCTGCAGGTCGGCGGGAGCGGGGTCGGGAGATTAATAAACTGCGGGTAGGCCACGCCGCAGGGTCTATAAAGTTGGAGAATGGCCTGAGGCCCGTATGAGATCCAGCGGCCCGGTCTGTGTTCCGCCGGACGGCAGCGGCGAGCTTTTTCTTGGTGACAGGCCCGGGTTAGGTGCCGCCATCTTGGTGGAGGAAAGACGGACCGGTTCCACCTGCAGCACGGCGCATGCGCGGCCATCTTCGTACAGGAACAGTGAGTGGGTGGGGCTTCGGGGTCCCAGTGACCAGGAGAGACAATCATTGACTCATTGATTTTATTCTCACTCTGCACACAGCGGGTGTAGAACTGAACCCAACCAGAGTAGAGGGAGGGGGAAAGCTGGGAGTGGAGGAAAGAAATGTTGGAGATGGTGTGATGGGTTTGGATTTCAACACAGGGAGGAGGGAGAGTGTGTGGGACGGGTATTTACAGCTTTGGGGGAAGAAGAGAGGAAAGAATGTTCCATACAAACTAGAATTGTCTGTTTTGAATTTCTATCCTGTACTTACAGTGATGACTTTTGTAAACTCCTTTTACAGGGTATTAGAGGGGGAGGATTTGCAGACGAGAAAGTCAAACCAAACATCACAACAAGATCTGACAGAGTCACTCAATTCATCAGGACCTGAATATCATCGGCCTTTTTCTCTGTTCTGTCTGTGGGAAAAGATTTCAAATATCAATGTGACTGGAAAAGCACCAAGACACACACACCCGAGTGAGAGTGTTCCAGTGCACTGACTTTGGAAAGAGCTTTAACCAGTTACACAGCCTGAAAAATCATCACACCATTCACAGCGGGGAGAAACCGTACACGTGTTCTGCGTGTGGATGAGGCTTCAACCAATTGTCCAACCTGGAGGGACACAAGGACACCCACACCACGGAGAAACCATGGAAATGTGGGGACTGTGGAAAGGGATTCCGTTGCCCATCCCACCTGGAAACTCATTGACGCAGTCACACCGGGGAGAGGCCGTTCACCTGCTCCACGTGTGGGAAGGGATTCACTCACTCATCCTACCTGATCAGACATCAGCGAGTTCACACTGGAGAGAAACCGTTCTCCTGCTCCGTGTGTGGAAATGGATTCACTCATTCAAACACACTGCTGCAACACCAGCGAGTTCACACTGGGGAGAGACCGTTCACCTGCTCCGTGTGTGGGAAGAGATTCACTCAGTCATCCACCCTGCGGAAACACCAGCTTGTTCACTCTGATAAGAAACCTTTTAAATGTTCTAAGTGTGAGCTGAGCTTTAAAAGTGCAAGTTGTTTGCTGAGACACCAACGCACTCATACCAGGGAGAGGCCATTCACTTGCTCTGTGTGTGGGGCGGGATTCACTAACTCATCCAACCTGCTGACACACCAGTGAGTTCACACTGATGTGAGACCTTTTAAATGCCCAGACTGCGGGAAGTGCAATATAAGTTCCAGGGAACTGACATTCAATCAATGTGTTCACACTGATGAGAGACCATTCAGGTGCACTCACTGCGGGATTGGGTTCAGGCGATCATCTGAACTCACTGTACACCAGCGCACTCACACTGGAGAGAGACTGTTCACCTGCTCCGTGTGTGGGATGGGATTCACTGATTCATCCAACCTGCTGAAACACCAGCGAGTTCACACTGACAAGAGACCTTTTAAATGCTCAGACTGCGGGAAGTGCTATAAAAGCTCTGGGGAACTGATACACCATCAACGTGTTCACACCGATGAGAGACCATTCAGGCGCTCTCACTGTGGGACTGGGTTCAGGCAATCATCTGAACTCACTGTACACCAGCGAGTTTACACAAGTCGCATTGAGTTTAAGCAGAGTTTGGTAAGTGGCAGAAAAAGTCTTTTAAGTGCATTTACTGAATTTTAGTGAGTAAAAAAGTTAATTATTTGAAGGAATTAATTTTTTTTGGAGTAAATTAAGCTGTTGGGGAGTTTAAACCGGAAGTAGGATCCGGGTATAAAAAGGGGCGGGCTTAGTGCGGTAGGCTGAGTGCAAGTCGCATTGAGTTTAAGCAGAGTTTGGTAAGTGGCAGAAAAAGTCTTTTAAGTGCATTTACTGAATTTTAGTGAGTAAAAAAGTTAATTATTTGAAGTAAGTTAAAGTTTTTAGAGTAAATTAAGCTGTTGGGGAGTTTAAACCGGAAGTAGAATCCGAGTATAAAAAGAGGCGGGCTTAGTGCGGTAGGCTGAGTGCAAGTCGCATTGAGTTTAAGCAGAGTTTGGTAAGCGGGAGAGTTCAGGCAAGTGGGAGGTGAGGGGGTGCTTTTTGCTCTGTTTTGCTTCCCTCTCTCAGGCTAATCCAACACTGCAGAAGCAGAGCAGCGAGACAATTCAACCGGACAGGTCCCCCAGACAGCATTCACGAGGGAGGTTGGTGATCAGTTGGTTGGTAGGTCCTCTTCATTCTCTTCTATACCTTTAAGTTGGTAAGTCCTATTAAATAGTGGTGTAATATTATCATCTACATCGGGGCAGAGGGTATTCATAACTAATAATAAGAAATTTTATTAATTACATAGATATGGGTGAACAGGTGATGTGTCACTGTTGTGAAATGTGGGAGCTGGTGGACCCCATTGAGGCTCACGGTGATTACATTTGCGATAAGTGTTTGCTGCTAGAGGAACTCAAGCTCCATGTTAAAGAGCTTGAGACCGAGCTTCAGACACTGCGACACATCAGGGAGGGGGAGAAGTTCCTGGACTCTATGTTTCAGGAGGTGGTCACACCTATGAAATTAATTAATGCAGATGTAGTCTGTGGTCAGGGACAGGACGGTGTGACTACGAGTGAGGCAGGTACAGGGATCCAGGAGGTAGTGTTGAAGGAGCCACAGCCCTTGCTCTTGTCAAGCAGGATCGAGGTTCTTACTCCCTGTGAGGGCGGGAGCGGGGACTGCAGGGAGGATGAGCAACCTGGCCACAGCACCGTGGTACAGGGGGCCATTCAAGCGGAGGGAGTAAAAGGAAATGTTGTAGTGGTAGGGGATAGTATCATTAGGGGGATAGATAGGGTTCTCTGCAGTAGAGAGCGGGAGTCCCGAAGGCTGTGTTGCCTGCCCGGTGCCAGGGTTAAGGACATCTCTTCTGGGCTGAAAAGAAACTTGGAGTGGGAGGGGGAGGATCCAGTTGTCATGGTCCATGTTGGTACAAACGACGTAGATAGGACAAGGAAGAAGGTTCTGTTAAAGGAGTATGAGCAGCTAAGGGTCAAATGAAAAAACAGAACCTCAAGGGTAATAATCTCTGAGTTATTACCTGAGCCACGAGCAAATTTGGCTAGGGTAAATAAAATTAAAGAGTTAAATGCGTGGCTCAAAGACTGGTGTGGGAGAAATGGGTTTTGCTTCTTGGGACACTGGCACCAGTACTGGGACAGGAGGGAGCTGTTCCATTGGGATGGACTCCACTTGGCCAGTGCTGGGACTAGAGTCCTGGCGAATCATATAACTAGGGCTGTAGAGAGGGCTTTAAACTAATTAGTGGGGGGGAGGTTTCCAGAGAACAAATAATAGAAATGACAACGGAGAAGGTCATAGACTTAGGTAGCAGTGGGGGAATTAAAAAACAGAACGTGTCAGGAAGGGACAGAAGGTATGTAGTAAAAGGTAAAGTAGTAAAAGGGGAAAAAACAGGAACTAAGTGTCACAAAACATATTTGAAAGTTCTTTATCTGAATGCACGTAGCATTCGTAACAAAATGAATGAGTTAACGGCACAAATAACTACATATGGGTATGATCTTGGGGCCATTACAGAAACATGGCTGCAGGGTGACCATGACTGGGAATTAAACATACCAGGTTATTTAACAATCAGGAAGGACAGGCAGGAAGGGAGGGGAGGTGAGGTGGCTATGTTAATAAAGGAAGGAATCACTATAATACAGAGAAATTATATTGGGTCAAAGGAGCAGGATAGTGAATCAGTTTGGGTGGAGATAAGGAATAATAAGGGGAAAAAAACACTAGTGGGTGTAGTCTATAGGCCTCCAAACAGTTGCAACTCTGTTGGACGGAGTATTAATCAGGAAATAGTTGAGGCTTGTAATAAGGGAACAGCTATAAGTATGGGGGATTTTAACTATCATATTAACTGGACAAATCAAATTGGGCAGAGCATCCTTGAGGATGAGTTCATTGAGTGTATTAGGGGTGGGTTTCTTGAGCAGTATGTAACTGAACCGACCAGGGGGCAAGCAACTTTAGATTTTGTCCTGTGTAATGAGACAGGATTAATTAAAAATGTCCTAGTAAAGGATCCCCTTGGAATGAGTGACCATAACATGGTTGAATTCCATATTCAATTAGAGGGTGAGAAGGTTGGATCTCAAACAAGCATGCTGAGCTTGAATAAAGGAGACTATGAAGGTATGAGAGCGAAATTGATTAGAGTGGACTGGGAAAATAGATTAAAGGGTAAGATGGTACATGATCAGTGGTGTACATTTAAGGAGTTATTTTACAACTTCCAAAAAATATATATTCCACTGAGGAAAAAAGGGTGTAAAAGAAAAGATAGCCATCCGTGGCTAAGTAAAGTAATTAAGGATAGTATCTGACTAAAAACAAGGGCATATCAGGTAGCCAAATCTAGTGGGAGGATAGAAGATTGGGAAGTCTTTAAAAGACAGCAAAAAATAACTGAAAGATTGATTAAGAAAGGGAAGATAGATTATGAAAGTAAATTAGCAAAAAATATAAAAACAGATAGCAAAAGTTTCTATAGTTATATAAAAAGAAAAAGGGTGGCTAAAGTAAATGTTGGTCCCTTAGAGGATGAGACCGGGAAATTAATGGTGGGAAACATGGAGATGGCAAAAATATTTTGTATCAGTCTTTACGGTAGAGGACACTAAGAATATCCCAACACTGGACAAACAGGGGGCTCTAGGGGGGGGAAGAGCCAAATATGATTAAAATCACTAATGAAGTGGTACTTGGTAAAATAATGGGACGCAAGGCGGATAAATCCCCTAGACCTGATGGCTTACATCCTAGGGTCTTGAGGGAAGTGGCGGTAGGGATTGTGGATGCATTGGTAATAATTTTCCAAAACTCCCTGGACTCAGCAAAGGTCCCAGCAGATTCGAAAACTGCTAATGTAACACTCTTATTTAAAAAGGGCAGTAGGCAGAAGGCTGGAAACTATAGGCCTGTTAGCCTAACATCTGTGGTTGATAAAATGTTAGAGTCCATTATTACGGAGACAGTAACGGGACATTTGGATAAACATAATTTAATAGGACAAACTCAGCATGGTTTCATGAAGGGGAAGTCATGTTTGACAAATTTGCTTGAGTTCTTTGAGGAAGTAACATACAGGGTGGATAAAGAGGAACCAGTGGACGTAGTGTATTTAGACTTCCAAAAGGCATTTGACAAGGTGCCACACAAATGATTATTGCTCAAGATAAAAAATCACAGGATTGGGGGTAATATTCTGGCGTGGGTGGAGGATTGGCTCTCTAACAGGAAGCAGAGAGTTGGGATAAATGGTTCATTCTCAGACTGGCAATCAGTAACTAGTGGTGTTCCGCAGGGGTCAGTGCTGGGTCCCCAACTCTTTACAATCTATATTAACGATTTGGAGGAGGGGACCGAGTGTAACATATCAAAGTTTGCAGATGATACAAAGATGGGAGTGAAAGTAGTGAGTGAGGAGGACATAAAAAACCTGCAAGGGGACATAGACAGGCTAAGTAAGTGGGCAGAGATTTGGCAGATGGAATACAAAACTGGAAAGTGTGAGGTTATGCACTTTGGCAGGAAAAATCATAGAGCAAGTTATTATCTTAATGGCAAGAAACTGGAAAGTACTGTAGTACAAAGGGATCTGGGGGTCCTGGTGCACGAAACTCAAAATGTTAGTATGCAGGTGCAGCAAGTGATCAAGAAGGCCAATGGAATGTTGGTTTTTATTGCTAGGGGGATAGAATATAAAAACAGGGAGGTATTGCTGCAGTTGTACAAGGTATTGGTGAGGCCGCACCTGAAATACTGCATACAGTTTTGGTGTCCATACTTAAGAAAAGACATGTGGTATACATGGATTTCAGTAAGGCCTTCGATAAAGTCCCGCACAGGAGACTGGTCAAGAAGGTAAGAGCCCATGGAATCCAGGGTGCCTTGGCACATTGGATACAAAACTGGCTTAGTGGCAGAAGGCAGAGGGTGATGGTCGAAGGTTGTTTTTGTGACTGGAAGCCTGTGGCCAGTGGGGTACCACAGGGATCGGTGCTGGGTCCCTTGCTGTTTGTGGTCTACATTAATGACTTGGATATGAATGTAAAGGGTATGATCAGTAAGTTCGCGGATGATACAAAAATTGGTAGGGTGGTAAATAGCGAGGAGGGTAGCCTCAGTCTGCAGGACGATATAGATGGGTTGGTCAGATGGGCGGAACAGTGGCAAATGGAATTTAACCCGGAAAAGTGCGAGGTGATGCACTTTGGGGGGACTAACAAGGCAAAGGAATACACAATGAATGGAAAGACCCTAGGCAAGACGGAGGGTCAGAGGGATCTGGGTGTGCAAGTACACAGATCCCTGAAGGCGGCGGAACAGGTGGATAAGGTGGTAAAAAAGGCATATGGGATACTTGCCTTCATTAGCCGGGGCATTGAATATAAGAGCAAGGAGGTTATGATGGAGCTGTATAAAACACTGGTTAGGCCACAGCTGGAATACTGTGTGCAGTTCTGGTCACCACACTACAGGAAGGATGTGATCGCGTTAGAGAGGGTGCAGAGGAGGTTCACCAGGATGTTACCAGGGCTGGAGCGCTTCAGCTATGAAGAGAGACTGGGCAGATTGGGTTTGTTTTCCTTGGAGCAGAGGAGGCTGAGGGGGGACATGATTGAGGTGTACAAAATTATGAGGGGCATAGATAGGATGGATGCTGAGGAGCTTTTTCCCTTAGTAGAGGGGTCAATAACTAGGGGGCATAGATTCAAGGTAAAGGGCGGGAGGTTTAGAGGGGATTTGAGAAAGAACTTTTTCGCCCAGAGGGTGGTTGGAGTCTGGAACTCACTGCCTGAAAGGGTTGTGGAGGCAGAAACCCTCACAACATTTAAGAAGCATTTGGATGTGCACTTGAAATGCCATAGCATACAAGGCTACGGGCCAAATGCTGGAATATGGGATTAGATTAGACAGGGCTTGATGGCCGGCGCGGACACGATGGGCCGAAGGGCCTCTATCCGTGCTGTATTACTCTATGACTCTATGACTCTATGACTCTATACTTGCTCTCGAGTCAGTACAAAGAAGGTTCACTCGGTTAATCCCAGGGATGAGGGGGTGATCATATGAGAGATTGAGTAGATTGGGACTCTACTCATTGGAGTTCAGAAGAATGAGAGGCGATCTTATTGAAACATTTTAGATTGTGAACGGGTTTGATCGGGTGGATGCGGTGAGGATGTTCCCGATGATGGGTGAAACTAGAACTAGGGGGCATAATCTTAGAATAAGGGGCTGCTCTTTCAAAACTGAGATGAGGAGAAACTTCTTCACTCAGAGGATAGTAGGTCTGTGGAATTTGCTGCCCCAGAAAGCTGTGGAAGTTACATCATTAAATAAATTTAAAACAGAAATAGACAGTTTCCTAGAAGTAAAGGGAATTAAGTGTTGCGGGTAGCGGGCAGGAAATTGGACATGAGGCTAGGTTCGGATCGGTCATGGCCCTGTGGGTGGTGGAGCGGGCCCAGGGGCCGTGTAGCCTGATCCTGCTCCTACTTCTTGTGTTCTAATTCTGTGTTAGATTTCAGGAGATGGCTCTATTCACAGGGATTAGTGGAGACCTCGGGAACAGGCTGCCTGCTAGTAGTCCTTCAAGAGTAAATTGGGCATGTTTCTGGCTGGGGCGGAGATCACCTTTTACAGAAGGTAAGTACTGCAGGAAATACAGGGACAGAGTGATCTCCTGGACGAGTTTCGATCGCCTAGATGGGTCGGAGAGGAATTTCCCAGATTTTTTCCCCCATATTGGCCATTGGGTTTTTTACCTGGTTTTTCGCCTCTTCCGGGAGATCACATGGGTTCGGGTGGGATGGAGAGTGAAAGTAGATTTGAGGTTAGGATCAGATCAGCCATGATCTTATTGAATGGCGGCGCAGGCTCGAGGGGCCGATTGGCCTACTCCTGCTCCTATTTCTTCTGTTCTTATCTCCTCTGGAGATCTTCCCCCCACGGCCGCCAACCTCATAGTTCCCCAACCCCGCACAGCCCGCTTCTACCTCCTTCCCAAGATCCACAAACAGGACTGCCCTGGTACACCCATCATTTCAGCCTGTTCTTGCCCCACCGAACTTATCTCTTCCCATCTTGTTGTGGTGAAAATAAATTCATATCTAAACCGTGTAAAAGTAAAAAGATGCAGTTTATTATCAGAGCTCTGGGAGAAGAGTCTCAGACCCCGCGGTCTGTGCGAGCACCTTCTCGTTCTCTCTTGGTTGCTGCAGCTTTTTATTCTATTTTCATCCAATCACATTGTATTACAATAATCACCTGATCACATATGGATTCTTTTCAGTATTAGTAAAGGTTAGTTACATCTTACTATGCCTTTGGTTACAGGTCAAATTCCCATGACCCCTATATTCTGCTGTGTCTACAATTTTTAGCTAAAGCAGCATATTCCTTATCGCTTACGCAAAACGCACATATTCTGTCTGGTCCCACAACTGCGTCCTATCTTGGTTTTTCGAAGCTTCTCACATTGTTCTTTGTTTAGTTTTGCCTTTTTACATAAGTCAATTTTTATTGTGATATTTCTTATCTCAACCTGGTTTCTTTTAGTTACTTTCACATGACCCCACTCCTTTGTTCTGATTTTAATTTTCCTGGCATCACTTAAGTAGTGGTCACCTCGACTGTCCGAATTCTGAGAGGGTTCAATTTAACCCCTTCAATACAATAGCTAATTAATCCTCCCCTGCAATGATTCTGGCGGTTAGGCCCTCGTGACCCTTCTTGGTCTGCAATACTGGGCTGCAGGTCATAGGTTACAGTATTGTGGTAAACCACTGTTATTGTTGTTCACTGTTGTTGTTGTTGTTGCACACTGTTGTACCTATGCATGCCTCAGCATGTCTCTGCTGGCTCCGCCCCTGGCTCCACCCACAGGCCCAGGTACAAAGGTGATTGCCCTGCAGCCCTCGGCCTTCTTGGAACCCAGTCAACCACAAGAGGCATGCTCTGTTCTTTGCTAATAAAAGCCTTTAGTTACTCTCCTAACTCTCCGTCTTTTATGAGTAATTGATAGCGCATCAAGTATCAACAACTCGTTTGTAACTGAGCCCATTCTTTCTGTTCTGTTTCTTATCTCTGCCACCTGGATTATGACGTCTGGTTCTACAGGCTGCTAGACCATATTTGCTAGGCTGAGGCTTCTTTAATAATCTATGCAAGCCATTTTGTTTCTTTATGTTACTACTTTAAGTTTAGCTGATTTTATTAAATCTTTCTTACAGTTCAGCATTAGCTGTGTGTAGCTTGGTGGCTACGCCTTATCTTATTCTTGTAAGGCTCCATTGTATAAAGTCCTTGAGCTGGGCAGACATTTTATCGCCACCTGGCTTCTCCTCAGCTCTTAGTGATTTCACACATAACCCCTTTCTCTTTCCTTTGTCTAAAGTAATTTGTTTGCTCTGCATTTTAAACACTGAGAGGATTTGCTTTTAACCCTTTCAATCTCAACTCTATTTTTTTCTCCCCTTGTCCAGTCTCTTCCCACCTACATCCGTGACTCTTCTGACACCCTCCGCCACTTTAACAATTTCCAGTTTCCTGGCCCCAAACACCTCCTTTTCACCATGGACGTACAATCCCTCTACACCTCCATCCCCCACCAGGATGGACTGAGGGCGCTCTGCTTCTTCCTTGAACAGAGGCCCAACCAGTCCCCATCCACCACAACCCTCCTCTGCCTGGCTGAACTTGTTCTCACATTGAACAACTTCTCTTTTGACTCCACTTATTTCCTCCAAATCAAAGGTGTTGCTATGGGTATTCACATGGATCCTAGCTATGCCTGCCTTTTCGTGGGATATGTGGAACACTCTTTGTTCCAGTCCTACTCGGGTCCCCTCCCTCACCTCTTTTTCCGGTACATTGATGACCGTATCGGTGCCGTTTCCTGCTCTCGCCCTGAACAAGACAATTTCATTCACTTTGCCTCCAATTTCCACACTTCCCTCATCTTCACATGGTTCATCTCCGACTCTTCCCTTCCCTTCCTCGACTTCTCCGTCTCCATCTCTGGGGATAGGTTATTGACCAACATTCACTACAAGCCCACTGACTCCCACAGCTACCTGGCGGACTACACTTCCTCCCACCCCGCCTCCTGTAAGGACTCTATTCCATTCTCCCAGTTTCTCCATCTCCGCCGCATCTGCTCCGACGATGCCACCTTCCACACCAGTGCTTCCGACATGTCTTCCTTTTCCCTCAACCGAGGATTCCCCTCTACCGTGGTTGACATGGCCCTCGACCGGGTCCGTTCTATCTCCCATACTTCTGCCCTCACCCCTGCCCCTCCCTCCCGGAACCACGATAGGGTTCCCATTGTCCTCACCTTTCACCCCACCAACCTCCACATTCAACGGATCACCCTCCGCCATTTCTGCCACCTCCAACGTGATTCCCCACCAAATGCATCTTCCCCTCCCCTCCCCTTTCAGCATTCCGTAGGGACCGCTCCCTCCGAGACACCCTAGTCCACTCCTCTATCACCCCCAGCACCCCTTCCCTTTGCCTAGCACCTTCCCGTGCAAGCGCAGGAGATGCAACACCTGCCCTTATACCTCCCCGCTTCCCACTGTCCAGGGCCCCAAACACCCCTTCCAGGTGAAACAGCGATTTACTTGTACTTCTTGCAATCTAGTATACTGTATTCACTGCTCACGATGCGGTCTCCTCTACATTGGGGAGACCAAACGTAGATTGGGTGACCGCTTTGCGGAACACTTCCGTTCAGTCCGTAAGGGTGACCCCGAGCTTCCGGTCGCCTGTCATTTTAATTCACCGCCCCATTCCCCCTCAGACCTCACCGTCCTCGGGCTCTTGCATTGTTCCACGGAAGCTCACCGTAAACTCGAGGAACAGCAGCTCATCTTCCGATTAGGCACTTTACAGCCTTCCGGACTCAATATCGAGTTCAACAATTTCAGATCATAACCTCGGCCCCTATTACATTTACATATATTTTTTATCCACACCTTTGTTTTGTGCCCTTCCGCCTTGTTCTCTCTCCCACATGGCAGCTATCCCTCATTCTGCCAGCACATCTCACACCTAATCTAGAGCCGTCTTTTGTCTCCACTAGTCCTATCACCATCTCGTCTCATTTTGAATATCTCTTAATGTCTCTTCACTTCTCTTTTGTTCTTTCATCCCCATTTCCCAGCCCCCAAACTGGCCTTTTAATCGGTTTCATTTCCTGTGTTTTTCAGTCCTGACGAAGGGTTTCGACCTGAACTGTTGACTCTATTTCTCTCTCCACGGATGTTGCCTGGCCTGCTGAGTTTTTCCAGCATTTTCTGTTGTTTCTCCCGTCCCTTGTTCAGGGCCCGGGGCCAGGGGAGGCTGTGGGCCTTTATTCCCCTTATTGGACACAAGGCTCTTTGTCTCACAACACACTGGCTCAGGTTTTAATAGAGACTTTTTAAATTCATCAATAAAAGCAGATAAACCTGGATGCTTCTGTAGAACAAACTTTTTAATATTTGGGAGTAAAAGTACAAGTTTTTTTCCCTCTGGGGAATTTATTATTAGTTTCAGGAAACAACAACAACCACTTGTATTTATAAAGCGCCTTTAATGTAGTAAAACGTCCCAAGGCTCTTCGCAGGATCGTTATAAAACAAAATTTGACACCGAGCCACATAAGGAGACATTCAGGCAGATGACCAAAAGCTTGGTCAAAGAAGCAGGTTTTAAGGAGCATCTTAAAGAAGGAGAGAGAGGCAGAGAGATGGAGAGGTTTAGGGAAGGAATTCCAGAGCTTAGGGCCCAGGCAACTGAAGGCACGGACACCAATGGTGCAGTGATTAAAATCAGGGATGCTCAAGAGGCCGGAATTAGAGAAGCGCTAATATCTTGGAAGGTTGTGGGGCTGGAAGAGATTACAGAGATAGGGAGGGGCGAGGCCACGGAGGGATTTGAAAACAAGGATGAGAATTTTAAGGATGAGACACTTGAGGAAAAGCAGGGAGTGGGGGAGGGTCAAGCCCTTATGGGACAGGGTCATTAATTCTGTTCTGCGACAGTTACTGGGACAGACTGTATCTCCCCCTCTCCTCCACACAGGGATTTGTGGTAGTTAAAGGGACAGCGACTCTCCTTGTTCTGTGAGATTGTAATTAAAGGGACACTACTCTGAGATGGCTGCGAACTTTTAGTGTCGCCAGCCTTTCTAAAACATCTTCCTTTCTTTGAGGATCTGTGTGAACTCGCTGGTGACTCAGCAGGTTGGATGAACTCTGAAACCTCTTTACAGTCAGAACATTTAAAGGGTCTCTCATCGGTTCTGGGGCAGGAGGGATCTGGTTAACAGTGATCACAATATTAGGTTTAAAGTAGTTATGGAAAGGGACAAAGAAAAATCAATGCTGAAAATACCCAGCTGGAAGAGAGCCAATTTCAGTGATTTGAGAAGGGATCGAGCACAGGTGGACTGGAAACAAAGATTGTCCAGGAAAACAGTGAATGACCAATGGCAGGCCTTCAAGGCTGAGATAGTTCGGGGAAACATAGAAACATAGAAGATAGGAGCAGGAGTAGGCCATTCGGCCCCTCGAGCCTGCTCCGCCATTCAATGAGATCATGGCTGATCATCCAAATTCAGTACCCTGTCCCTGCTTTCTCCATATATCCCTTGATCCCTTTAGCCTTAAGAAATATATCCAACTCCTTCTTGAATATATTTAATGAATTGGCCTCGACTGCCTTCTGTGGTAGAGAATTCCACAGGTTCACCACTCTCTGGGTGAAGAAATTCCTCCTCATCTCAGTCCTAAATGGCTTACCCCTCATCCGTAGACTGTGACCCCTGGTTCTGGACTCCCCGACCATCGGGAACATTCAATGGTGTTCAATCCAAGCATATTCCCATAAGGAGGAAAGATGGGGCATCCAAAGCTCGAGCTCCCGATGACAAAGGATATTGAGGTTAGAATAAAACAGAAAAAGGAGGTTTACGACAAATGTCAGGTACAGAATACAGTCAAAAACCAGGCAGAATACAGAGAGTGCGGGGGAAAATGAAACAGGATATAAGGGCAAAGAGACAATATGAGAAAAGATTAGGGAGTAACATAAAAGAGAACCCAAAAATCTTCTATAAATATATGAAAAGTAAAAGGATAGTTAAAGGAATGGTGGGGCCGATTAGGGACCAAATAGGAGCTCATCATACGGAGGCAGAGGGCGTGGCTGAGGTACTGAATGAGTACTTAGCATCGGTCTTCACAAAAGAAGAGGATGAAGTTAATGTCACAGTAGAGGAGGGGGGAGTAGAGAAATTGGATAAAAATGGATAGAAAGGAGGTGCGAAATAGGTTGTCATCACTCAAAGTTAACAAGCCACCCGGTCCAGATGGGATGCATCCTAGATTGCTGAGGGAAGCTAGGGTGGAGATAGCAGAAGCTCAGACCACAATCTTTCAATCTCCCTCAGATATATGGGAGTGGTGCCAGAGGACTGGAGGATTGCAAATGTTACACCCTGTTTAAAAAAGGGGAGACGGATAAACCTGGTAACTACAGGCCAATCAGTCCAATGTCAGTGATGGGTGAACGACCAGAGACCATTGTCAAGGACAAAATTAATTCTCACTTGGAGAAGCATGGGTTAATAAGGGGCAGCCAGTATGGATTTGTTAAAGGTAAATCGTGTCTGACTAACCTGATTGAGTTCTTTGATGAAGTAACAGAGGGTTGATGAAGGTAGTGCAGCAGATGTTGTATACATGGACTTTCAAAAGGCATTTGATAAAGTACCACACAAGAGACTTACTCGTAAATAGAAGCAGAGGGAATTAAAGGGCTGATGGTAATTTGGGTATATAATTGGCTAAGGGAGAGGAGGCAGTGAGCAGTGCTGAGGGATGTTTTTCTGACTGGAGGGAAGTATGCAGTGGGTTCCCCCAGGGGTCGGGATTAGGACCACTGCTTTTCTTGTTATATATAACTGACCTGGACTTGGGGATAGGTGTACAAGTTCGAAATTTACGGATGATACAAAACTTGGCAACGTAGTAAATAGTGAGCATAGTAGTACAGGTAGACTTCCCTTTATCCGGACTTCCGAAAACCGAAACCCTCTAAAAACCGAAGGTTTTTTCATTCAGCGTAAGTCGTGCGTACGACTTACGCTGAACGAAAAAACCTTCGGTTTTTAGAGGGTTCCGGTTGCGGAAGTTCGGATAAAGGGTAAGTCGTGCGCACGACCCCGCCAGCCCCGCCAACCGCCGACCCCGCCAACCGCCGACCCCGCCAGCCCCGACAAACGCCGACCCCGCCAGCCCCGACAACCGCCGACCCCACCGTGGACCCCGCCAGCCCCGACAACCGCCGACCCCGCCAGCCCCGACAACCGCCGACCCCCCCGCGGACCCCGCCAGCCCCGACAACCGCCGACCCTGCCAGCCCCGACAACCGCCGACCCCGCCAGCCCCGACAACCGCCGACCCCCCCGCGGACCCCGCCGGCCCCGACAACCGCCGACCCCGCCAGCCCCGACAACCGCTGACCCCCCCGCGGACCCCGCCGGCCCCGACCCCCGCCGACCCCGACTGACTTACGCTGAGCGTCAGCGTAAGTCGTGCGCACGACCCCCCGCCGACCCCCCCGCGGACCCCCGCCGACCCACCTTCCGAAATCCGAAATTCTCCTTTATCCGAAACTCGGCTAGTCCCGAGGTTTTCGGATAAAGGATAGTCTACCTGTAGCAGACTTCAGAAGGACAGAGACAGACTGTGAAATGAGCAGACACAAGGCAGATGAAATTAAATGAGGATAAGTGAGAAGTGATGCACTTTGGGAGAAACAACAGGGAGAGGCCGTATAATCTAAATGGGACTATTTTGAGGGGGTGCAAGAGCAGAGGGACCTGGGGGTCCATATTCACAAATCTTTGAAAGTGCCACAGCAAGTTGGCGAGGCGGTTCAGAAAGCGTATGGGATACTTGGCTTTGTAAATAGGGCCATTGAATACAAAAACAAGGAAGTTACACTGAACCTTTACAAATCACTAGTTAGGAACATAGGACAGGAGGCCATTCAGCCCCTCAAGCCTGTTCCGCCATTCAATGAGATCATGGCTGATCTGCAATCTAACTCCATGCACCCGCCTTTGGCCCATATCCCTTAATACCTTTGGGTAACAAAAACCTATCAATCTCGATTTAAAATTAACAATTGATCTAACATCAGTTGCCCTTTGCGGAAGAGAGTTCCAAACTTCTACCACCCTTTGTGTGTAGAAGTGTTTCCTAATTTCACTCCTGAAAGGTCTGGCTCTAATTTTTAGACTATGTCCCCAGTCCTAGAATCCCCAACCAGCAGAAATAGTTTCTCTCTATCTACCCTATCTGTTCACCTTAATATCCTGAAAACTTCGATCAGATCACACCTTAACCTTCTAAATTCCAGGGAATACAACCCTAATTTGTGTAATCTCTCCCCGTAACTTAACCCTTGAAGTCCGGGTATCATTCTGGTAAACCTACGCTGCACTCCCTCCAAGGCCAATATATCCTTCCTAAGGTGTGGTGCCCAGAACTGCTCACAGTACTCCAGGGGTGGTCTAACCAGGGTTTTGTACAGCTGCAGGGTTTTGGCCTCAGCTGGAGTCTTGTGTAGCGTTGTGGGCACTACACTTTAGGAAGGATGTCAAGGCCTTGGAGAGGGTACAGAGGAGGTTGACCAGGACGGTACCAGGGATGAGGGACTTCAGTTATGTGGAGAGATTGGAGAAGCTGGGATTGTTCCCCTTAGAGCAGAGAAGGTTAAGAGGAGACCTAATGGAGGTGTTCAAAACGATGAAGGGTTTTGATCGAGCAAGTAGGGAGAAACTGTTCACTCTGGCAAGTGGGTCGGTAACCAAAGGTCACAGATTTAAAATAGTTGCTAAAACTAGAGGGAAATGAGGAGAATTGTTTTCACACAGAGGGTTGTTAAGATCTGGAACGCACCATCTGAAAGGATGCTGGAATCAGGTTCCACAGGAACTTTCAAATGGTAATTGGACATGTCCTTGAAGAGGACTAGTTTGCAGAGTTCTGGGGATAAATCTGGGGTTTGGGACTAAATTGGACAGCTCTTTCAAAGAGCCGGCACAGACACGATGGGCCGAATCACCTCCTTCTGTGCTGTTAGATTCGATGGTCAGTGTGAAGACGCTGGTGTCTGTAGTGTATGTACCTTTAAGGGGAGAACTACTTTTTACAGCTCCTGTATACTGTAGTACCGGCAGTGACCACACCTGTATATAACCCCTGAGTAGGGATCTGTATAGTTAGTTTTAGAGTAACCCTCATCCAGTAAACACCTGTTGATTGTTCCCTGCAGTCTCTTGTCTAGTTATTGAAGGACACACAACATCAAGATACACGGATCTAACATTGGCGACGAGAAGATTCAAACCTACCTGCAACTCTGCATCACCTCCCAGGGATTCGCTCCTGGAGAAAAGTGAAAGAAGAAGGCCGAGTCTAGAAGCACGGGCGTCGACCATCCAGCGGAGACTTGAGCATCGCAGGGGAGGCTGTTGAGAGCTGGGCTTGGTTCTCCAGTCACGGTGGTCCAGCGAAACGGGCTGGCAACAGGTACGGCGCAGACCCTTCCCGGACAGCGGTGGCTAGAGCCGACCGACGGCACAGAAAAAGGCCGAGCAGCGTCGACGGGAGAAGAGAGAGGGTAGAGCGCACAGGGCGCAGCCGGTGTTCAGGACCGAGCGGCGTCGACGGGAGAAGAGAGAGGGTAGAGCGCACAGGGCGCAGCCGGTGTTCAGGACCAAGCGATGTCGACGGGAGAAGAGAGAGGGTAGAGCGCACAGGGCGCAGCCGGTGTTCCAGGGCCGAGCAGCGTCAGCGGGGAAGAAAGGAAAGCGCGGGAGACGCCATTTTGAGCCGCAGCAGAGAAGAAGGGAGAGCGCGGGAGACGCCATTTCGAGCCGCAGCGGAGAAGGGAGAGCGCGGGAAAACGCAATTTTGAGCCAGTCTAACCACACCCAGGGATGCCGAAGAGTGGCAGTGTCACAGCGTTCGACAATGAAGTCGAAGATTGGACGACATATGTCGAACGCACAAAAGTGTACTGCAAGGCGAATGAAGTGCCAGATGAGAGGAAAGCGCTGTTATTGTTGAATTCAATGGGTGCAAAAACATATGGCTTACTGCGAAACCTAGTAACCCCAGAGAAGCCAGTGGAAAAGGATTTTGAAAACATAGTGTCAATCCTACAGGACCACATAAACCCCACACCGCTGCTGATAGCAGAAAGATTTAAGTTTCACCAAAGGAACCAGCATAAAGATGAAAGTAATGCTGAGTATTTAACGTAACTGCGCAAGCTATCAAAACACTGCCAGTTTGGATACTTTAAGGGACAAGTTTGTGTGTGGGCTTCAAAGTGAAGGAACCTAGAAACGGCTTCTATCAGAAAAGGATCTTACACTGGACAAGGCTTTCAGCATGGCAGTATCACACGAAGCAGCCGCACGGGGCGCGGCGGGTACAACGGAGACCGCAAGAATATGGCACCACTGAAATGTCATACGGAACAGTGAAGTGCTATCGCTGCGGCAGAACAACACATGACCATAATGATTGCTGGTTCAAGGACAAAGTGTGCAGTGTGGAAAAGTAGGACACATAGCAAGAGTCTGCAGGTCGGGAAAGAAAACCAGCAGCAAGAAATCTCCACAGGAGAAGTACAAGAAGGTACATAAGGTGACGGAGAGTAGTTCAGACGAACAGAAAAGTGACACAGACTCCGGAAGCAAGGAGCTGGGTTGTCTGAAACTACATAAGGTGATCAAAACGGAGGATCACCAAACTATCTGGGTCACGCTCAAGATAGCTGGAGTCCAAGTGAAAATGGAATTGGACACAGGATCAGCCCTAACAGTCATAAACCGAAGGGACTACAAGCGGCTATTCTCACATATACCCTTGAGAGATACAGAGATTGTCTTGAAGACGTACATGGGGCAAAAAGTCTACCCCAAAGGAAAAATAAGGGTGAACGTTATATATAACAGCAAGGAAACACCAAAAATGGACCTATATGTATTGCCAGATGGAGGACCACCACTACTAGGACATGAATGGATCCAGAAGATACAGCTAGATTGGCATTCCATACAAGCACTGACTGTAGATGTCAAAAAGGATGACGACGTCACACCTGGACGACTGTCAAAAATGCTAACTGACGCACAAGAAGTGTTCCAGGAGGGACTCGGAACACTAAAAGGCGTAACAGCGACGATCAAAATAGAGGAAAATGCAAGCCCAAAGTTTTTAAGGCCAGACCGGTGCCTTATGCAATCCGCCCAGCCGTCGAAGCAGAGCTGGAAGGTTTGGAACATTCTAGAGTACTGTCCAAAGTGGACTGGAGCAAGTGGGCTACACCCATCGTTCCTGTAATGAAGAGGTCGTTGAGTAATACGCCTGGGGAACCAAAGAAGGTTCGCATCTGTGGGGACTTTAAGGTGACAGTGAACCCAGTCCTTCACACGGTACAATATCCGCTTCCGCGGATTGAAGATATTTTCGCCTCGCTATCTGGAGGGAAGCGCTTCACTAAGATTGATCTGGCCCAGGCGTACCTGCAAATGGAGGTTGAGGAAGCCTCGAAACAGTACCTAACGATCAACACTCATAAAGGTCTCTACCAATACAACCGGCTGGTGTTCGGGGTAGCATCAGCTCCGGCTATTTGGCAAAGGGCAATGGATCAAGTCCTGCAAGGGATTCCAGGCACCCAGTGTTATTTGGACGACATCCTGGTCACGGGCGAAAAGTACAGTGATCACCTTGCCAACCTGGAGCAGGTGCTCACTAGATTGAAGGAATATGGGCTCCGAGCTAATCGCCACAAATGCGAGTTTTTCCAGAAGCAGATCTCGTATTGTGGCCACGTTATTGATGAAGAGGGGTTACATAAGTCCCCTGAAAAGATTGAGGCAGTAGTCAAGGCTCCAGCACCGGAAAATGTGTCACAACTGAGGTCGTTCCTCGGGCTGGTGAACTACTATCATAAGTTCTTGCCGAATTTTTCTACAGTACTACACCCACTGAACACCCTACTGCAAACGGGGGTACCATGGAAGTGGAATGACGAATGTAAACAAGCTTTCCAGAAGTGCAAAGAATTGATCACATCAAAAGAGGTGTTGGCTCATTTCAACCCAGCACTACCAATTCGGTTGGCGTGTGATGCATCACCCTATGGCATTGGAGCGGTGCTGTTGCACAAATTCCCGGACGGCTCGGAGAGGCCGGTAGCCTTTGCGTCTCGGTCACTAACCTCAGCCGAGCGTAACTATGCCCAGATTGACAGGGAGGCCCTCAGCCTAGTGTGGGGAGTGAATAAGTTCAACCACTATCTGCACGGGCAGAAGTTCACCTTGCTGACTGAACACCAACCACTTGTCTCCATCTTTAATCCAAAGAAGGGCGTTCCGGTGATGACTGCGCAACGGCTACAAAGATGGTCCCTTTTTCTAGGGACGAACCAATATGAAATAGAGTATAAGGGCACGAAACAGCATGGAAACGCTGATGGGCTATCACGCCTGCCACTGCCTACTGCGGAGGAAGCACCAGCAGTGGACACTGTTGAAATATTTTATTCGACTATAATTGAACGCTTGCCAGTAACTAACGTTGATATAGAGAAGGAGACCCGAAATGACCCGACACTGTCTCGGGTATATGACTTGACGGTGAAGGGATGGCCAACACATGGCGACTCACTGTTGCCAGCATTCTCATCCAGAAGAGAACAGCTGTCAGTATGCCAGGGCACCTTGATGTGTGGATCCCGAGTGGTAATTCCACCCAAGTTAAGGGAGAGAGTGCTCAATGAGCTTCACGAAGGCCATCTGGGAGGGGTGAAAATGAAAAGCCTTGCTAGGGCTTATGTGTGGTGGTCGGGGATCGATCAGCAAATCGAGGGCCTGATAAAGAGCTGCTCAGGATGCCAGAAGGTCCAAAATGCACCACCACATGCCCCTCTACACCCATGGGAGTGGCCCTCATCTCCATGGCAACGGGTGCATATTAATTTTGCTGGTCCATTCATGGACTCAATGTTTTTAATAGCCGTGGATGCGCACTCGAAATGGCCTGAGGTGATCAAAATGTCCTCCACCACCACGGAGAAAACTATTGCAGTCCTACGGACCATATTTGCCAGGAACGGCTTGCCAGGGCAGATATGCTCTGATAACGGACCACAGTTTGTGTCCGAAGAGTTTCGAAGATTCATGAAAAGGAATGGGGTTAGGCATTACACATCTGCCCCGTATCATCCAGCCACAAATGGATTGGCTGAGAGGTTCGTACAAACCTTTAAAAAAGCAGTAAGGGCCATGTGCGATTACGACATTCCACTGCAGCATAAGGTGGACAATTTCCTGTTAGCCTACAGAAATGCGACACATGCAGTCACCAACCAGACCCCGGCCATGATGTTCTTTAACCGAAGGTTGAGATCTCGTCTGGATTTGCTCAGACCAAATGTACGAAGAGACGTTGAGAATAAGCAATTCCAGCACATCAATGAGAAGCCGACAAGGAGCTTCAATGTAGGGCAACCAGTCTTGGCCCGCAACTACCGAACAGAGAAATGGCAACCAGGAACGATATGCACACGGCAGTAATGTACACAGTGGATGTTGGGGAGAACATTGTGAGACGCCATGTCGACCAGATCCTAGAGTCACAGGAACGAGTCAACCCCATGTCGCGCGTACCTGGTGATGAACCCGACATACAGGTAGCATCTACCCCAGAAACAGTAGCATCGGAAGCTGATGAACCAACCGACGACAGGGGTCCAGAATCGCCTCCGCACCAAGAGCAAGACACTCAGGAAAGGCGCTACCCAGAAAGGATCAGGAAGCCGCCCCAAAGACTGAATTTATAAATGGAATATTTTCAGTTAATGTTGCATGTTAAAAGTGTTAATTGTTAAATGAATGTTATGGTACTGTTAATCTAAAAGGGGAGGAATTGTAGTGTATGTACCTTTAAGGGGAAGAACTACTTTTTACAGCTCCTGTATACTGTAGTACCGGCAGTGACCACACCTGTATATAAACCCTGAGTAGGGATCTGTGCAGTTAGTTTTAAAGTAACCCTCATCCAGTAAACACCTGTTGATTGTTCCCTGCAGTCTCTTGTCTAGTTATTGAAGGACACACAACATCAAGATACATGGATCTAACAGTGTCCCTTAACGTTCTTAGAACTTTTAAAGCTCTTCCCACAGTCAGGACACTGAAATGGTCTCGCATCAGTGTGAACAAGCTGGTGTCCCTTCAGTTCCCCGGGGCTTTTAAAGCTCTTCCCACAGTTAGGACACTAAATGGTCTCTCGTTAGTGTGAACAAGCTGGTGTCCGTTCAGTTCCTGGGTGCTTTTAAAGCTCTTCCCACAGTCAGAACACTGAAATGGTCTCTCCCCAGTGTGAACAAGCTGGTGTACCTTCAGTTCCCCGGGGCTTTTAAAGCTCTTCCCACATTAGGACACTGAAATGGTCTCTCGTTAGTGTGAACAAGCTGGTGTTCCTTCAGATTCCTGGCGCTTTTAAAGCTCTTCCCACAGTCAGAACATTTAAAGGGTCTCTCGTCAGTGTGAACTCGCTGATGTGCCAGCAGGTTGGAGGACTGAGTGAATCCCTTCCCACACACGGAGCAGGTGAACAACCTCTCCCCAGTGTGAACTCGCTGGTGTTGCTTGAGCTCCATGGGGATTTTAAAGCTCTTCCCACACTCAGAACATTTAAAGGGTCTCTCGTTAGTGTGAAATCGCTGGTGTCCCGTCAGCTCCCCGGAGCTTTTAAAGCTCTTACCACAGTCAGGACATTTAAACGGCCTCTCATCAGTGTGAACTCGCTGGTGTTGCTTCAGATACTGGGGGCTTTTAAAGCTCTTCCCACAGTCAGAACATTGAAATGGTCTCTCATTCGTGTGAACTCGCTGGTGTCCCGTCAGCTCCCCGGAGCTTTTAAAGCTCTTCCCACAGTCAGAACAGTTAAATGGTCTCTCATCAGTGTGAACAAGCTGGTGTCGCTTCAGCTCCCCGGGGCTTTTAAAGCTCTTCCCACAGTCAGGACACTGAAATGGTCTCTCATCAGTGTGAACTCGCTGGTGTGTTTCCAGGTGGGATGAATAAACAAATTCCTTTCCACACACGGAGCAGGTGAGCGGACTGTCCCTGGTGCAACTGCGCTGTTGAACTTCCAATGCAGACGGGGAACTGAATCCCTTCCCGCCGTCCCCACCTTTACCCGGTTTCTCCCCGGTGTGATGGTGCACGTGTCTCACCAGGTCAGGCAATTGGCTGAATCCGCGTCCACACACTGAACACGTGTGCGGCTTGTAATCGCTGCGATCGCTGCTTTCTCCATCCATGTGCAAAGGCCGATGATATTCAGGTCCGGATGAATCGAGCGACTCTGTCAGATCTTGACTTGATGTTTGGTCTGAGCTTCCCGCCTGTAACTGATCCACTTCTATAACCCTGTAAATTGAGTTCAGAAAAGGATCAGAAGCAAATTGTTGTTTAATTATCCCCTTTCCGAACCTAGGGGCAGTGAAGCTGATTTTCAGGCCCCAGTTGCTGCACAGGTTGGTTGAAAGGATCAGCAGCAATGGCGGCTGGAATACCCACAAGCCCCGGCGCTCCAGAAAGCACTCTGTTGACACTGAGTCCTGCGCATGTGCTCATGGCCCCCGCGCTCTCCCTCCTGCTCCACAATCGCCCGTCCCGATCAGTCCACAACGCGCATGCTCAGCGCACAAAACCCCGCGGTTGGAACACTGGGCACGTATGCGGAGCCGCAACATCTGGTACGCGTGCGTGGCTCAGGTGGGGGCGAGTCGGTGTTTCGACTCAGCCGCCAGGGAGGTGCGCATGTACAGAATGACCCAACATTCTTCCTGTCAGCAATCACTGCCTCGTTTCTTTAATAAAAACAGAAAATGCTGGAAATACTCAGCAGGTCAGGCAGCATCTGTGGAGACAGAAACAGAGTTAACGTTTCAGGTCGATGACCCTTCATCAGAACTGCTTGTTCTTTAGTGTCAGCCAGTGGCTCAGTTGGTAGCACTCTTGCCTCTAAGTCAGAAAGTTGTGGGTTCACGTCCCACTCCAGAGACTTGAGCACAAAAATCTAGGCTGACACTCCAGTGCAGTGCTGAGGAAGTGCGGCACTGTCGGAGGTGTCGTTTTTTGGATGAGATGTTAAACTGAGGCCCCGTCTGCTCTCTCGGGTGGATGTAAAAGATCCCATGGAACTATTTCGAGAAAGATAGGCTTGCATTTATATAGTGCCTTTCATGACCAGCAGACGTCTTGAAGTGCTTTACAACCAACGAGGTACTTTTGGAGTGTAGTCACTGTTAAAATGTGGGAAAGAGCAGGGGAATTATCCCCGGTGTCCTAGTCAACGTGTATCCCTCAATTAACATAACAAAAAGATAGATTATCTGGTCATTATCACATTGCTGTTTGTGGGAGCTTGCTGTGCACTAACTGACTGCTGCGTTTCCTACATTACAACAGTGACTACACTTCAAACGGTACTTCATTGGCTGTAAAGCGCTTTGGGTTGTCCGGTGGTGGTGAAAGGCGCTATATAAATGCAAGTCTTTCTTTCTTCACTGGCCTCACCAGCGACCTCTTCTGGCTGATGGTTGATTGATAGCCAAGATCCAGCGCATGCGCACACGGGACGGCGGTTTGGGCCGAGCCCGGCACAGCGACCCCTCCCGGTCGCCAAGGGTAATAACCGCGCATGCCCAGAGGAGACCAACCCCCTCCCCCAGTCAGAGCTGCGCTTGCGTACTCGGATCCTGTCAGACGGAGTCGGCGCGGGGCATTCCGGGGACAGGCCTTGGTGTCGGTTCCAGAGTCGCGATCGGTGACGGAAAGTGAGTTTTCTCCGCTCCGATTGGGTGGAGAATCGCGCGGGGTGGGGGGGAGGGGTGGATCTGGAGAGAATAAAGAGAAATAGAAAAACCTGAGAGTCCGCGAGGCCCCGGACCGAGCGGCGTCAGTTGGACGGTTCACGTGATTTCGGGGACACGTGACCCGGGCACGCGGCCTGATTGACGTGACATTCCGACCAATAGGGAGCGGGCGGGGCTGGAGGAGCCAGCCGGCGGCGGGCCCTCCAACCAATCGGGGAGCCCGAGGGGCGGGACTAGCGCCGGCTGATTGTCTGATCCGCAGGGCAGCGAGTTTCTCCAGTCCCTTGTTCAGGGCCCGGGGCCAGGGGAGGCTGTGGGCCTTTATTCCCCTTATTGGACACAAGGCTCTTGTCTCACAACACACTGGCTCAGGTTTTAATACAGACTTAAAATTCATCAATAAAAGCAGATAAACCTCGTGGAACAAAATATTTAATATTTGAGAGTAAAAATACTGTTATTTTTCCTCTGTGGAATTTGTTAGTTTCAGACAATAACAACGATTTGTATTTATATAACATCTTTAATGTAGTAAAATGTCCCAACGCGCTTCACGGGAACGTTATAAAACAAAATTTGACACCGGGTACAAACCAAGCATATTCCCATAAGGAGGAAAGATGGGGCGTCCAAAGCTCGAGCTCCCGATGACAAAGGATGTAGAGATTAGAATTAAACAGAAAAAGGAGGTTTATGACAAATGTCAGGTACAGAATACCGTCAAAAACCAGGAGAATACAGAGAGTGCGGGGGAAATTGAAAAAGGATATATGAAAGAAAGACTTGCATTTATATAGCACCTTTCATGACCACCGGACGTCTCAAAGCTCTTTACAGTCAATGAAGTACTTTTGAAGTGCAGTCACTGTTGTAATGTGGGAAACACGGCAGCCAATTTGTGCTCAGCAAGCTCCCACCAACAGCAATGTGATAATAACCAGATTATCTGTTTTTGTTATGTTGGTTGAGGGATAAATATTGGCCAGGACACCGGGGATAACTCCCCTACTCTTCTTCAAAATAGTGCCATGGGATCTTTTACATCCACCTGAGAGAGCAGATGGGGCCTCAGTTTGAAGTCTCATCAGAAAGACAGCACCTCCGACAGTGCAGCACTCCCTCAGCACTGCACTGGAGTGTCAGCCTAGCTTTATGTGCTCAAGTCTAAAGGTGTGCGGGTTAGGTTGATTGGCTATGATAAATTGACCCTTAGTGTTAGGGGGATTAAATACGTGGGGTTACGGGGATAGGGTGGGATATGTGTTGTGTAGGGGTTACGGGGATCGGGTGGGATATGTGTCGGTGCAGGCTCGATGGGCCGAAATGGCCTCTATCTGCACTGTGGGGTTTCTGTGATTCTGTGTTTCTGTGAAGTCCCTGGAGTGGGAGTGGAACCCACAACCTTCTGACTCAGAGGCAAGTGTGCTACCCACTTTTTTTTTTATTATACTTTATTGAACATTAAGAACATTTACAACATCGTGATCATTACATTGTATGATACAAATCAATTCCACCGCTCTGCACAGCCATTCCGCCACCACATTTTAACATCAAAACCTGAAGCTTAATTTGTCACCTGTAACATATATTAATCGATTGTACTTTAAAAATTGGTTGTAAAATACTGTCCTTAAATTCCTTTCTGAATAAAACATCCACAGAGCCTTATAATGATCTTTTAGCTTATATTTAAAATACTCTTTTAGATTGATTCTCCTCCCCTTAAAAAACAGAGCATTCCTTCTTTGCACAATCACGAATCTAGCCAAACTGAACATTAAATTAATTGCCGCTCTGCTAGACTCTGGCAGACTCTCCTGCAATCCCCATCTCAAAATTGAGTCCCACGGGATTCCCATTCTCGCTCTTCGGTCCCCACCCAGCAAAAAAGCTTCACACAACTGTCAAACATAGTACTTAAAGTCATTTAACTGCGGACATAACACCAGTAAATGGGACAGAGTCTCATCCTGTGTCCCACACATTGGACAGTTGCCGCCTCCACTCGTCCAATCTTGCACAAGACCGTCATGGTAAAAATCCGGTTATGAGCCAATTTGAAATCCAGTTCAATCCATTCTGGGCATTTAAAATTCGCCCACACACCCTTCCAAATCCTGTTGAAGTCCAGCTGTGGGTATATACTCTGCCAAAACTCCTGACCAGCAGGTGTCTTGAATCTCCATTCTCTGAATACCTCATAGAAATCTCGAGTATTACAGTTGTCAAATTGGACCAACTCTTCCCTTTTCTCCAGTACAAAGCTTGGAAAAGCGGGACGCATTTTACTTCCTTTGGAGATTTCCGCATTTATTTCTTCCATCCAATCCTGTGGCATTGCCCTCACAATCTTCTCATACATGATTCCTATTGCTTTTCCTTCTACCTCCTGATCCTCCTCCCACACCATGTCCCTCACTATCGCTTCCGGCAACCAACCTGGAATCACCTCGTATAATACATCTTTCACAGATATAATCCCAGCTTTTATAAAAGCTTGATTAAATAAAACCTCTCCTTCGATGTTGACCCACCTATTCAAAAATAAGGGCTGTTCTAAAAATTCCTCAGCCCCCTTGGGCATATACTGCACACTTTTTAAAAATTGAGCCCAAGTCTCTACAATCCCCTTATAAAACCTAGGGAGAAGTTTAATTGATTTCAAAAACATATTATTGTATTCCATATACAATATCATCTGCCCTCCTATCCCACTTCATTTTAAAAAATGCTCAAAAGAACTTTTCCAAAAACTTGTATTTGGCTTCTGAAGAAATCTCTTCATCCATTTGATTCTAAAGGATTTTTTCTTCAAAGCAATATCTGGGAAATTGAGTCCTCCCTGATTTCTCCGTCCAATGATGGTATTGTAAGCCACCAAGGCTGGTTTCCCTTCCGATAAAAACCTCACACAAGCCTCTCGGATGGACTTTTCTGCCCACTCAGGAATATCCTCCACCGTCAATAAGTACCATAGCTTAGATAGCAGGAGAGCAGACACCACTGTCGCTCTTCCTTGCACTTTCAACCACCTTCTTTCCCATCTTCCCAAAATCTTTTTAATTTTCATAACCTTCGGTTCCCAATTTAATCGATCCACTTCTTCCCTGTCTTTCTTGCACTCCATACGCACCCCCAGAACTTCCAAAACCTCCACCACCTTAAAGGGACATACCCCCAACCATTCCCCCCTACCCCTCCCTGCAACCAGGCATTGGGACTTACTATAATTCACTCTGGCACCTGAAGCTCTACAATATTCCTCCACTACATCCGTAGCTTTCCTCACTGACTCCCCATTTCTCAATGTTAAGGTTGTGTCATCTGCATATTGGTGTATCACCGACACCAGCCCAGAACTGGGGACCACAATCCCAACTACACCTTGTTTCTTTCGCATCATGTAACCTAATGGTTCTGCTACCAATGTGTACAGCAATGGGGACAGGGGACAACCCTGTCTCACTGATCTCTGTATCAGAAAATACTTAGATAAAAAAACATTACATTTAACACAGCTAAATATGTTTGAATAAAAAATCCTTATCCACTGAATGAAATTTTCCTTGAAACCAAATGCTTCCAAAACCTTCAATAAAAACTCATGAGAGACCCTATCAAAGGCTTTCTCTTGATCTATCTTTAATACATAAGCCTCCCTCCCACTCTCTATCACATCTCGGATTGAGACCACAGAGTCTGCGATGTCCCGGCCTATGACTCCATAGGACTGAGAGGGCCAAACTATCTCCGGTAACACCTTCAAACGATTTGCCATAACCCTCGCCAAGATCTTATAATCCACATTTAATAGTGTGATGGGCCTCCAATTCTTCAGATACCGTCTATCCCCTTTATTTTTATAAGCTAAGCTTATGATACCTCTCCTCATAGATGGGGCCAGGCTTCCCTCAAATTTAATTTCCTTAAAAACTTCTAAGAGCAATGGACTTAAAATCTCAAAAAATTCCTTATAAATTTCTGCACTTAGTCCATCGGACCCTGGGCTTTTCCCCCCCTTCATTCCACTTATTGCTACTTTTATTTCCGCTAATCCTACTTCTTTATCACACATGCTTCTCTCATCCTCCTTTAAACCCTCTTCAATAAAAGCAGTAACCTTCTCCATCTCCAAATTGGAAATGTCTTCTTTTGTATATAGCTCTTGATAGAAGCTGCTAGCCGCCTCTAAAATCTCCTCACTTTCATGAATGATCTTCTCCCCAACCTTCAACTCCTCAATTAACGATAATCTCTGTCATAGAAACATAGAAGATAGGAGCAGGAGTAGGCCATTCGGCCCTTCGAGCCTGCTCCGCCATTCAAGGAGATCATGGCTGATCATCCAAATTCAGTACCCTGTCCCTGCCTTCTCCCCATATCCCTTGATCCCTTTAGCCTTAAGAAATATATCCAACTCTTTCTTGAATATATTTAATGAATTGGCCTCCACCGCCCTCTGTGGCAGAGAATTCCACAGGTTCACCACTCTCTGGGTGAAGAAATTCCTCCTCATTTCAGTCCTAAATGGCTTACCCCTTATCCTTAGACTGTGACCCCTGGTTCTGGACTCCCCGGCCATCAGAAACATCCTTCCTACATCTAGTCTGTCCAGGCGTGACAGAATTTTATAGGTTTCGATGAGATCCCCTCTCATTCTTCTAAACTCCAGTGAGCATAAGCCCAATCGACACAATCTTTCCTCATACGTCATTCCTGCCATCCCAGGTATCAGCCTGGTGCAGCTTCTCTTGCTCTAGAAAATATCTAGTGCATCTTTCGCCCTCCAATGCATCTCTAACCTTTGCACGGAGAATGGCCCCCTTGCATTTTTCAGCTTGCAATAATTCCCACTCTTCCTTTAGTACCCGGAACTTAGTCTCAGCTCCCTTATCCCCTCTGTCAACTGCTTTACAGACATCCGTAAACCTTTTGTTTATATTCTCTTCTCGATGCCGGTTAGCTACCACCCTCTTTTTCCCATAACAACCTCATATTTGAAATTGTCCCACCAAACTCTTCTTTCTTTCAAGAACAAAAGTTCCTTCCGAGCATTCTTTATTATATTTATAATCCCTTCTTTATAAGCAATTTCTTTCAGGTATTGATTGTTTAAAATCCACACCCCTGAACC
Organism: Somniosus microcephalus; assembly: GCF_052327205.1. Taxonomy (NCBI): domain Eukaryota; kingdom Metazoa; phylum Chordata; class Chondrichthyes; order Squaliformes; family Somniosidae; genus Somniosus; species Somniosus microcephalus. The sequence continues at coordinate 64,806,593 of NC_140990.1, forward strand.
GATCTTAACTCTGCTGTTCCTAATTCTAAGAACCAAAGCCGAGTGATCACTAAAAAATACTTTTTTATAATAAATCTCCATCACCTCCTAACTTAACCCTTCCTGCATTAACACAAAATCTATTCGGCTCTGTTTTAAAACATCACCCACCCAACCTGCTCTGGAGAACTCCCTTTTTATGGGGTTCCGGTCCCTCCGTAAGTCTCTCAAATTTAAATTTGCCATCATTTTTACAATCATCCCTCTGGAGTTATCATCTTTAAAGGTCATCTGGGCTGAAATGTCCATCCAAGATAAAAATACATTAAAATCCCCCACTATACAAGGATTTTCCACCTCTGCCACTTCAGTGAATAACCCCCGAAAAAACTCGCGACGCTTGCAATGGTCGTTCGGTGCATAGATATTAAAGAGATCACAATTAAATCCCTCCATTTTTACCCTTAGCCGTAAAAATCTCCCCTCAGGGTCCTTGTCCACCAAGGCAACATTCTCTTCTATGGACGAACTCACCAAAACAGCCACCCCTCTACGGTTATTGTTTGCACAACTTGCAAACACCTCTCCCTTCCAAACCTTCTGAACTCTTTCTAGAATATCCTCATCCCAAAAGGTTTCTTGCAAACACAACAAGTCCGTGCCTTTAAAACCCTGCAACAACTGCTGCAATTTCTTCTCATCCCTCAGTCCGTTCATATTAATTGAGACCAATGTAATCATGGCTCCAAAGAAGGGAAGTATGCCTGATAATCTCCCCATCATTTAATCTCTGGCTCTTCCCCCCCACTCATGCTCCTTCTCAACTTTTCGGACAGCTGTTGCTTTTTCCTGCAGCCTCCGGCTCTTTTTCACCTCCTGTTTGACCCCTCCCTACTGTTTCAGCCTCTTCCTTGCATTAAGTTTGGACCCAGGAGCTGCCCTTTCTCCCTCCTTCTGCCCCTCACTAACCTTTCCCTTTCCCATCCCCGACTTCCATGTCTCTGTCCCCCTCTAATTCCTCACTCTCAAGCTCTTCTGCAACCCCCTGTGCCTGCTCCCCGTCAGATACATAATCCTGCTCCCCGTCAGATGTGCTGCTCCCTTCGACCACATCACCTCTGACCCTTGCACCTTGTTCCCTCACTCCATGGGACAATGGTGCACCTAAATTGTTCCCTTCTGACGTCTCTATCTCGCCGATCCCATCCTGCTGTCCCTTTAAGGCTCCTGCTTCTTGCACCCTCTCCCCGCCCTGTCCCCTCCCGCTCACCAAAATATCCGACTCCCCGCCTTTCCCCGGAGCACTCACTTCCACCACACACCCCGCTCCTGCCTCCTCTCCCCCCGCAGACACCAGACTCCCCAGGGGGAGCCGAACTGCACTAAGGCTCGAGTCTGCACTCAACCCTCGCTGCCCGCTGCTGTCTTTGTTCCCCTCCAAAGCACTCGCCGTGTTTTCCGCCATCTCCATCTCCGCTCCACCATCCTCTGCCTCTTCCTGTGCTCCTTTTTCCTTCATTTTACCGGCTGTGTCCTCCGACTGCACCGCACCTCCGGCCGTTCCACACTCCTCTCCTGCTCCTTCTCCCATCTCCTCATCACTCATTTCGCTCCCTTCTGCCACACACTCACAGCGGGCGGGGCCTTTGTGACACACCCCACAGCTCTCCGCCTTGCTGCTCCGAGCGATATGTCCCGACTCACCGCAATTGTAACAATACAAATCAGGACAGTTTCTTACGAGATGGTCATGTCCCAGACAACAGTAACACACCTTTACTTGGTTACCGTGCAGCACACGAAAGTACTGCACTCCCTCCAGTCTCTCGAACTTCATACTGTACGGCAAAGACCTCACCCCCTCTGGGAACCGCACCTTTACATACCGGGTTCCGTCTGCTACCCGTGTTCCCGGATAGTACCTCCTCTTTATTTCAGAACAGATTTTAATGTCCCATGACTCCAACTTTTTGCTCAGCACTTCGTCCTCGATGTACACAGGCAAGTTCAAAAATGAAACCACCACCTCCTCTGAATATAGCAGTCACCTCCAAGAATTTCTCCCCAACTTTCAGACTGAGCAGCAGTTTTTCTACCTCCTCACGGCCACTGAACGTCACCTCAAATCCCACCACCAACTTTTTACAAAACTCCCTCCAACACCCAGCTGCAATTAGGCAACCAGTAACACCTGCTCACTCCTAGCCCCTCCCACCTAGAGAGTGCTGCCCACTGAGCCACAGCTGACACAAGGGAGAGAATACAAGAACAGATTAGTGGGTAACGGAAAAGGGAACCCAAAAATCTTTTATGAACATATCAAAAGTAAAAGGATAGTTAAAGGAATGGTGGGGCCGATTAGGGACCAAATAGGAGCTCATCATACGGAGGCAGAGGGCGTGGCTGAGGTACTGAATGAGTACTTAGCATCTGTCTCCACAAAAGAAGAGGATGAAGTTAATGTCGCAGTAGAGGAGGGGGGAGTAGAGAAATTGGATAAAAATGGATAGAAAGGAGGTGCAAAATAGGTTGTCATCACTCAAAGTTAACAAGTCACCCAGTCCAGATGTGATGCATCCTAGATTGCTGAGGGAAGCTAGGATGGAGATAGCAGAAGCTCCAACCACAATCTTTCAATCTCCCTCAGATATATGGGAGTGGTGCCAGAAGACTGGAGGATTGCAAATGTTACACCTGTAGGAACGGAAGTTCCTATCCGAATAATGAAGTTCGACGCAGTGAAACAAAATAACCAAGTTTAATAAACAAACAACTTAACTGGTAAAACTACAGGAGCAGATGTAAACAGGTCTGTGCAGCCTCACAGCCTCTCTAAGACTGCTACTAAATACTGGAAGCTGACGTCATGATGTCATTACGCTTTCTGCGCCAACTGGGGGTCACGTGATCGGCGTCATGACGTCACCACGCGAAAATGCAAGAAACTACATACAGTTTAAAGGTGCAGCCCACAGCTGCACTACATGGTAGTTAAAGGAATGATTACTGATTGCCCAGTGTCTCTTGGTGGCTCCGCCACAGGCGCCTCCCCCAGAATTCTCTTTAACAGACAGCGTCAAACGAACAGGAGGTTTAATGATTCTACCCGAACGACTACGAACTTCAGACGGTGGAACGTTGGGAGACGAGCCGGTGCTTGGCTGTGTCTGAAGCGGTGCATCTGAGGTGGAGGAAACAGTAGCAGAAGGTGTAGGCAAGGATGAGGCAGAAGCAGGCAGTTCAATGGTAGGCTGTTGCATAACTGGTCTAGCAGCCAACGGTGGTCGTCCACGGCGAGGTGGCTGAGCAGCAACCACTGGTTCACTCCGATCGAGATGGGCTGGTTTAAGTCGGTCGATAGAGATGGTATCGGACTTACCTCCCACTTCGTGAAAAATTTCTCTCCCGCTGAGATGACACGAAACGGTCCAGCATAAGGTGGTCTGAGTGTATCTCTATGAGCATCCTGCCGAATAAAAACGTAATCGGAACTCATAAGTTCTGCTGGAACATGAGGCCTCTGTAGGTTGTGATGCGAGGTTGGAATAGGCAGGAAATTCTTTGCCACCTCTTGATGCTGAAGGAGCTGCTGAGCAGGCGACCACGGTTCTGTATGTGGAGGGAGGAAATCCCCTGGTACTCGAAGTGCTTGACCGTAGACTAACTCAGCCGATGAAGCCTGGAGGTCATCCTTGGGGGCTGTACGGAGGCCTAGCATCACCCAAGGGAGTCTGTCCACCCAGTTGGGACCACGCAAGCTGGCACGGAGGGACGCCTTTAGAGACCGATGAAACCTCTCACATAGACCGTTCGCTTGCGGATGGTAAGCGGTGGTACGGTGCAGCTTGGTACCCAAGCCCTGTGCAACTGCATTCCACAACTCTGACGTAAATTGTGGACCTCGGTCAGAGGAGATGTCAGATGGCACCCCAAACCGGGCCACCCACGATGAAATAAACGCCCTGGATATGTCCACTGTAGTAGTAGCGACCAAGGGAATTGCCTCTGGCCACCTGGTAGTACGGTCCACCATTGTCAGGAGATGCATGAAACCCCGCGAAGTGGGGAGGGGACCCACTAAGTCCACGTGTACGTGATCGAACCGGCGTTCAGGCACCGGAAAGATGGCCACTGGAGCCTTAACATGACGATGGACCTTTGATTTTTGACAGTCCACGCAATTGTTTGTCCAGTCCCGAACGTCTGAATGCATTCCCTTCCAAACAAATTTGCGGGACATAAGTCGTTGTGAAGCTCGCATCCCCGGGTGTGATAAGCCATGTATAACCTGAAAAATCTTCTTACGCCATTCGACTGGCACAATGGGCCGGGGCACTCCCATGGATGTGTCACACAAGAGCGTGGTTCCTGCTGATTGGAACATAACATCAGCTACCTGCAAGCTAGAAGGCATGGTCCGATACGCCTGAACTTCGGGATCTGCCAGTTGTTCTTCCGCCAACCCGACGAAATCGATTCCCAGGTGAATTGCCTGGACTGGGGCACGCGAAAGGCAATCAGCCACGAGATTATCTTTGCCGGACACATGTCGTAAATCCGTCGTAAATTCAGATATAAATGTAAGGTGGCGCTGTTGCTGGGCTGACCACGGCTCCGCCGTTTTGGCCATTGCGAAAGTGAGCGGCTTATGGTCCATGAATACAGTGAATGGGCGCCCTTCTAGGAGAAAATGGAAATGCCAGATGGCCAAAAACAAGGCCAGCAACTCCCTGTCAAAAGTGCTATATTTTCACTCATTCTTGCGCAGTTGGTGGCTAAAAAAGGCCAATGGTTGCCAAGTCCCATCAACCCATTGTTCCTGAACCGCCCCGATGGCGTAATCGGAGGCATCGGTAGTAAGGGCGATGGTCGCGCCCAGGAGTGGTTGTGCAAGCATAGTTGCGTCTGCCAATGCCGCCTTGGCGTCCAGGAACGCCTGGTCCATCTGTGGTGTCCAAATGATAACATCTTTACCCGACTTCCCTTTGAGTGCTTCATACAGCGGCTGCATCAATTGGGCTGCCTTGGGGACAAAACGATGATAAAAATTTACCATCCCCAGGAACTCCTGAAGAGATTTGAGTGTGTGAGGCCGCGGGAATGCCGTAACTGCCTCTACCTTGGTGGCCAGTGGTACGGCGCCTTCTGAGGTGATCCTATGCCCCAGAAAGTCAATGCTGGTTAACCCAAACTGGCATTTGGCTAGGTTTATGATGAGGCCATGTTGGCTGAGACGGGCAAAGAGTGTACGTAAATGAGCCATGTGCTCCTCCTTATCCTTACTAGCGATGAGAATGTCATCCAAGTAAATGAAAATGAAGGGAAGATCCTGTAACACAGAGTCCATGAGTCGCTGAAAGGCCTGAGCCGCATTTTTCAATCCAAACGGCATGCGGAGGAACTCAAAAAGGCCAAACGGTGTGATGACCGCCATTTTGGGGACGTCTTGAGGGTGCACAGGAACTTGGTGATATCCACGGACGAGATCTACTTTGGAAAATACTGAGTTGCCAGCCAAATGAGCCGAAAAATCTTGTATATGCGGTATTGGATACCTATCCGGCATAGTGGCTTCGTTAAGGCATCTGTAATCCCCGCAAGGCCTCCATCCGCCACCTGGTTTAGGTACAATGTGTAGTGGGGAGGATCAAGGACTATCCGAGCGTCGGACAATCCCAAGGCGCTCCATGGTCTGAAACTCTGCCTTTGTGGCTGCAAGCTTTCCGGGTTCCAATCTTCGTGCCCGAGCGTAAACAGGCGATCCCGTTGTGGTGATGTGATGCGCCACACCGTGCCTCGCGACTGCTGCCGAGAATGTAGGCCTGGTGAGCCCCGGGAACTCGCCGAGTGGGCGCCTAAACCCGTCCTGCGATGGAACCGCACAGGCAACCGACCAGGAGACAGCGGTGCTGCGGTGGCAAGGCACCGCGTGGAAAGTAGACGCATTAATGAGTCGACAATGTTGGACGTCGACCAGAAAACCATAGACACAGAAAAAATCAGCCCCCAGGATGGCCTGTGATACTTTAGCCGTTATAAACTCCCACACAAAACGTTGACCTCCAAGAGTTAAATTAACTGTCCGTTTACCGAACGTGCGAATGGCCGCACCATTGGCTGCCTCGAGGGAAGGGCCGTGACCGCCGGATTGTAGATCTAGCTTTGAAACTGGCAATATACTGCACTGAGAACCAGTGTCACACAAGAATCGTCGCCCTGTCCTGGAATGAGTAATGTAGAGGCGTTTTCCCGCTGAACCGACTGCCATGGTGAACTGGGTGTGTTTGTCAGACCCTGTCATCCTCATCGATGTTTGCGAGCCTGCTGGAGATTTTTTTTCAGCGAAACTGCAGGGAGGACGGCAGCGTCGAGCCTTGGTGCCAAAACGGGCATTGTACACACACCAGCCTGCTGGAGGAGGGCTGGACTTTGCTCGCACAGGGGAAAGGCGCCTCGTGGCTGCACAACTCTGCTGTGTGACCGTAAAAATCTTGTCTGCCTCTGCAGCAAGCTCGGCACAGTCCGTAATCGTAGAACTGGCCAAGGCTGCCTGAACTGGCTCAGGTAGCTGGCAGAGGAAGAGTTCTCGAAACAAAAAACATTGGGGCTCCAAACCCAAAAGCGTGAGCATCTGGCTCATCAGTTCCGATGGTTTTGAGTCCCCGAGACCGGGCATAGCAATAAGCCTGCATGCACGCTCCGACTTATTTAAACCAAACACCTGTAGTAAACGAGTTTTTAGAGCTTCATACTTGCCCTCTGCTGGTGGATTGCCCAGGAGGCTGACGACCCGCGAGGCCGTGGCGCTGTCGAGAGCGGAAACCACGTAATAATAATGGGTCGAATCCGCTGTAATCTCCCGGAGTGCAAACTGGGCTTCTGCCTGGAAAAACCATGCTGCTGGTTGCTGTTCCCAGAACTGTGGCAATTTAAGGGCAACGGCGTTCGTGTTCATTATAAGTATCTCGCCGAAAGTTGTCCGACGAGATCGGGGTCACCAATGTAGGAACGGAAATTCCTATCCGAATAATGAAGTTCGACGCAGTGAAACAAAATAACCAAGTTTAATAAACAAACAACTTCACTGGTAAAACTACAGGAGCAGATGTAAACAGGTCTGTGCAGCCTCACAGCCTCTCTAAGACTGCTACTAAATACTGGAAGCTGACATCATGATGTCATCACGCTCTCCGCGCCAACTAGGGGTCACGTGATCGGCGTCATGACGTCATGACGGGAAAATGCAAGAAACTACATACAGTTTAAAGGTGCAGTCCACAGCTGCACTACATGGCAGTTAAAGGAATAATTACTGATTGCCCAGTGTCTCTTGGTGGCTCCGCCACACGCCCCTGTTTAAAAAAGGGGAGAGGGATAAACCTGGTAACTACAGGCCAATCAGTCTAATGTCAGTGATGGGTGTATGACTAGAGACCATTGTCAAGGACAAAATTAATTCTCACTTGGAGAAACATGGGTTAATAAGGGGCAACCAGTATGGATTTGTTAAAGGTAAATCGTGTCTGACTAAACTGATTGAGTTCTTTGATGAAGTAACAGAGGGTTGATGAAGGTAGTGCAGCAGATGTTGTATATATGGACTTTCAAAAGGCATTTGATAAAGTACCACATAAGAGACTTACTCAGAAAATAGAAGCACAGGGAATTAAAGGGCTGATGGTAATTTGGGTATATAATTGGCTAAGGGAGAGGAGACAGTGAGTAGTGCTGAGGGATGTTTTTCTGACTGGAGGGAAGTATGCAGTGGGTTCCCCCAGGAGTCAGGATTAGGACCATTGCTTTTCTTGTTATATATAACTGACCTGGACTTGGGTATAGGTGTACAAGTTTGAAGTTTACAGATGATACAAAACTTGGCAACTTTGTAAATAGTGAGCATAGTAGTAGCAGACTTCAGGAGGACAGAGACAGACTGTGAAATGAGCAGACACAAGGCAGATGAAATTAAATGAGGATAAGGGTGAAGTGATGCACTTTGGGAGAAACAACAGGGAGAGGTCGTATAATCTAAATGGGACTATTTTGAGGGGGTGCAAGAGCAGAGGGACCTGGGGGTCCATATTCACAAATCTTTGAAAGTGCCATGGCAAGTTGGTGAGGCGGTTCAGAAAGCGTATGGGATACTTGGCTTTGTAAATGGGGCCATTGAATACAAAAACAAGGAAGTTACACTAAACCTATTATGTCCGTGAATGATTGAGACACGGACAGCAGGAGTTGAACAAAACAAGTCTTTACTGATGGAAGTCAATAGTGAAACTGAAAACAACAGAGGCTCACTAGCGCCTTTTATACAGGGGTGGTCACTGCTGGTACTGCAGTCTGAGACCAGTTATTCTCTTAAAGGTACATACACAACAATTCCTCCCCTTTTAGATAAACAGTACATAACATTCATTTAACAACTAAGTGATAACTAATTACAATCACAATTACGGTTGCTAGATACATTGGTTAAGTTTAAGCAATTATAAGTTCAGTCTTTGAGGAGGCTTCCTGATTCTGTCTGGATAACGCCTCTTTGGGGTATCAGGTTCTTCTGGCAATGTTGAGTCGGGATCAATGTCGTTGTTTGGTTCATCTGCTTCCAATATCACCGGTTCTGCGGTAGCTGCAATTGGTATGTCGATTTCATTGCCAGGTGTATCAGATCGTGGTGTGGAGTTGACGTTTTCCAGTGACTCTAGAATCTGGTCAGCATGGCGTCTTACAATGCTCTCTCCAACGTCCACGGTATACATGAGAGGTCCTTGCCGTGTACAAATCGTTCCTGGCGGCCATTTCTCAGTGCGGTAGTCCCGGGCCAAAACTGGTTGACCTATCTTAAAACTCCTGGTCGGCCTTTCATTCATATTCTGAAACTGCCTGTTCTCCACATCTCTTCGGACGTTTGGCTTAACCAAATCCAAGCGGCATCGTAGTCTTCGATTGAAGAACATCATGGCTGGAGTTTGGTTGGTAACCGCATGTGTCGCATTCCGGTAGGCAAACAAGAAGTTGTCCACCTTGTGTTGTAGGGGTATATCTTCATTACACATTGCCTTGATAGCTTTCTTGAATGTTTGGACAAACCTCTCGGCCAATCCATTAGTGGCTGGATGATATGGGGCAGATGTGTAATGCTTAACACCATTGTTCTTTAAGAACCTCCGGAACTCTTCAGACACAAACTGTGGTCCATTGTCAGAGCAAATCTGTTCAGGCAGCCCATTCCTGGCGAATATGGTTCATAAAACTGTGATAGTTTTTTCCGTGGTGGTTGAGGACATTTTTATTACCTCTGGCCACTTTGAATGTGCATCCGCCGCAATTAAAAACATCGAGTCCATGAAGGGACCAGCAAAATCAATGTGCACCCTTTGCCATGGAGATGAGGGCCACTCCCATGGATGCAGAGGAGCTTGTGGTGGGGCGTTTTGGACCTTCTGGCATCCTGCACAGCCCTTGGTCATCTCTTCGATTTCTCTATCGATTCCCGGCCACCACACAAACGCTCTGGCTAAGTTCTTCATTTTTACCCCACCCAGATGACCCTCATGAAGCTCATTGAGCACTCTATCCGTCAACTTAGGTGGAATTACTACTCTGGATCCACACATCAAGGTTCCTCTGCACACTGACAGCTGTTCTCTTCTCGGCGAGAATGCTGGCAGCAGTGGTTCGCCATGTGCTGGCCATCCCTTCACTGTTAAATCATAGACCCGTGATAGTGTCGGGTCATTCCGTGTTTCCTTTTCTATGTTTGCATTCGTCACAGGGAGACATTCGACGATGGTCGAGTGGAATAACTCCATTGGATCCAATGCAAGGTCTTCTTCTTCCACCGTCGGCAACGGTAAGCGAGACAATCCATCAGCATTCCCATGCTGTTTAGTTCCTTTGTACTCGATGTCATATTGGTGTGCCCCTAGGAAAAGGGACCACCTCTGCAGCCGTTGTGCTGTCCTTATCGGAACTCCCTTCTGAGGGTTGAAAATGGAGACAAGAGGTTGATGATCGGTTAGTAGAGTAAATTTTTGACCGTGCAGGTAGTGATTGAACTTCTTCACCCCCCACACTAGGCTGAGGGCCTCTCTGTCAATCTGGGCGTAGTTACGCTCGGCAGAAGTTAACGAGCGTGACGCAAAAGCTATCGGCTTGTCTAAACCATCAAGGAATTTATGTGACAGTACCGCCCCAATGCCGTAGGGAGACGCATCACACGCCAGTCTGATCGGCAGTGCTGGGTTGTAGTGAGCCAATACTTCCCTTGAAGTGATTAAGTCCTTACTCTTCTGAAAGGCCCGCTTACAATCATCGCTCCATTTCCATGCTACCCCCGTTCGTAGCAGGGCGTTCAGTGGTTGCAGAATTGTCGACAAATTCGGCAAAAACTTATGGTAGTAATTCACCAATCCGAGGAATGCCTCAGTTGCGACACATTTTCAGGTGCTGGGGCCTTAACAACCGCTTCAATTTTGTCAGGGGACTTATGTAACCCCTCTTCATCAATCACGTGGCCACAATACGATATCTGTTTCTTAAAAAACTCGCACTTGGGGCGGTTGGCTCGTAGCCCATGTTCCCGTAGTCTAGTGAGCACCTGTTCTAGGTTGTTAAGGTGTTCACTGTCATCTTCACCAGTCACAAGGATGTCGTCCAAGTAACACTGAGTCCCCGGAATCCCTTGCAGGACTTGTTCCATCGCTGTTAGCCATATCGCCGGAGCCGATGCTACTCCGAATACCAATCGATGATACTGGTAAAGACCTTTGTGAGTGTTTATCGTGAGATACTTCCTAGAGGACTCTTCAACCTCCATCTGCAAATATGCTTGTGCTAGGTCAATTTTTGTAAAACGCTTCCCTCCAGACAGTAAGGCGAAGATGTCTTCTATCCTTGGAAGAGGATATTGTACTGTGTGAAGGACTGGGTTCACCGTCACCTTGAAATCCCCACAGATGCGAATCTTCCTTGGCTCCCTGGACTTATTGCTTAACGTTTTCTTCATGACAGGAACGATGGGTGTCGCCCACTCGCTCCAGTCGACCTTAGACAACACGCCTGCCTTCTCCAGATTCTCCAGCTCTGCCTTGACGGCTGGGCGAATTGCATATGGTACCGGTCTTGCTTTGAAAAACTTGGGAACTGCATTCTCTTCTATTTTTATCGAGGCGGTTACGCCTTTAAGCGTGCCCAGTTCTTGTTGAAATACCTCTTTGGCGTTAGCTAAGATTGTTGACAATCGTCCAGGAGTGACGTCTTCATCTTTTTTACCGTCCACCGTCATTGCATGAATGGAGTGCCAATCTAAGTTTATCTTCCTGATCCATTCACGTCCCAATAACGGTGGTCCACCATTTGGCAGTATGTAGAGATACAATTTCCGTATTTTCTTGCCGTTGTATTCGACAGGCACCCTTATTTTTCCTCGGGTATACTTTTTGCCCCATATACGTCGTCAAGACGATGGATGTCTCTCTCAAGGGTATGTGTGAGAATAGCCGCTCGTAGTCTCGTCGATTCATGACGGTTAGCGCTGATCCTGTATCCAATTCCATTTTAACTTGGGACCCTGCTATCGTGAGGGTGACCCAAATGGTTCGGTGATCCTCTTTTGCGATTACATTGTGAAGTTTGAGACAGCTTAGTCTCCTGTTCCCGGATTCACTATCGCTCATCTGGTCTTCGGAACTACTGTCCGTCATCTTTTGTACTTTCTTGTACGGTCCCTTAGTAGCCTTTTTGTTGTCGCTGCTCTTCTTCCCAGACTTGCAAACTCGTGCAATGTGTCCCATCTTTCCGCATTGCCTGCATATTTTGTCTTTGGACCAGCAGTCCTTCTGGTCATGGTTGGTTCTGCCGCAGCGATAACATTTTGCAAATCCCCGTGTCATTTCGTGGGTGCCGTATTCCTGTGGCTTTTGTTGAATTTCTGCAGCTCCCCTGGCTGCTGCTTCTAACGATACTGCCACGCTGAAAGCCTTATCTAGCGTCAGCTCTTTCTCTGAGAGTAACTTCTTCTGTGTTCCTTCACTCAGGAGTCCACAGACAAATTTGTCCCGTAGGGTATCTGCCAGTCCTTCTCCGAACTGGCAGCGCTTTGATAGCTTGCGTAGTTCCGTAAGGTACTCAGCATTGCTCTCATCTTTATGCTGAGTTCTCCTGTGGAATTTAAATCTTTCTGCTATCAACAGCGGTGCAAGGTTTAGGTGTTCCTGTAGGACAGCAACAATTTCGTTAAAATTCTTCGCCTTTGGTTTGGCTGGAGTAATCAGGTCCCGCAATAGGCTGTACGTTCTAGCGCCCATTACGTTTAGCAATACCGATGCCTTTTTCTCATCAGCTATTTCGTTTGCCTCGAAATATACCTCGACTCTTTCCACATACGTGGTCCAGTCCTCTATTGTATTATCAAAAGCAGTGATACAGCCAGTCTTCGGCATCTTGCAAATCTAAAATGGCGCCTCCCTCGCTTTGCCTTCTTCCCCGATTTAACAAAATGGCGCCTCCCGCGCTTTGCCTTATTCCCCGCTGATTAAGTTGGCGCCTCCCGCGCTTTGCCTTCTTCCCCGCTATTGCTAGCGCTGCTTTCCGCGGTTCCCGTTGCAACCTGCAGCTCCTCGCGGTTTCTTGTGCGTTTAATATATATATTTTTTAAATTATTTTCCCGTCGTGGGACTCTTGCCTCCCTCTTCTCGGGTCTATACGCAGCCCGGCTTCGTAGCACCGGCCGCGCCCTATGTGCTCCACTCTCTCTCTCTCTTGTTCCCGACAACGCTGCTCGGCCCCGTTGCAAGCCACCCGCTCGAGTTCGCGACCGCCGCAGCCCAGGAAGGATCAGTGTACTACCTGCCACCAGCCCGATTAGCTGAAGCACCGTTGACAGGAACCAGGCCCCGCTTTCGACAGCTTCTCCAGCAATCTTCAACTCCGCTAACACAGGGGCGGATGCCCACGGTCGCCGCCCGTTTCTACTGCCTCTTACTTTCTTTTCTTTCTGGCCTCGACCTCTGCTCACTTCGCTGTAGGAATGGATCCCAGGAGGTGGTGCAGACTGTAGGTAAGTTCGTATCTGCTCGTCGCCAGTATTATGTCCGTGAATGATTGGGACACGGACAGCAGGAGTTGAACAAAACAAGTCTTTACTGATGGAAGTCAATAGTGAAACTGAAAACAACAGAGGCTCACTAGCGCCTTTTATACAGGGGTGGTCACTGCCGGTACTGCAGTCTGAGACCAGTTATTCTCTTAAAGGTACATACACAACAAAACCTTTACAAATCGCTAGTTAGGAACATCGGAACAGGAGGAGGCCATTCAGCCCCTCGAGCCTGTTCCGCCATTCAATGAGATCATGGCTGATCTGTGACCTAACTCCATACACCCGCCTTTGGCCCATATCCCTTAATACCTTTGGGTAACAAAAGCCCATCAATCTCAGATTTAAAATTAACAATTGATCTCGCATCAATTGCCATTTCTGGAAGAGAGTTCCAAACTTCTACCACCCTTTGTGTGTAGAAGTGTTTCCTAATTTCACTCCTGAAAGGTCTGGCTCTAATTTTTAGACTATGTCCCCCGTCCTAGAATCCCCAACCAGCGGAAATAGTTTCTCTCTATCTACCCTATCTGTTCCCCTTAATATCCTGAAAACATTGAACAGATCACCCCTTAACCTTCTAAATTCTAGGGAATACAACCCTAATTTGTGTAATCTCTCCTCGTAACAACCCTTGGAGTCCGGGTATCATTCTGGTAAACCTACGCTGCACTCCCTCCAAGGCCAATATATCCTTCCTAAGGTGTCGTGCCCAGAACTGCTCACAGTACTCCAGGTGGGGTCGAACCAGGGTTTTGTACAGCTGCAGGGTTTTGGCCTCAGCTGGAGTCTTGTGTACAGTTCTGGGCACCACACTTTAGGAAAGATGTCAAGGCCTTGGAGAGGGTGCAGAGGAGGTTGCCCATGATGGTACCAGGGATGAGGGACTTCAGTTATGTGGAGAGATTGGAGAAGCTGGGATTGTTCCCCTTAGAGCAGAGAAGGTTAAGAGGAGACCTAATAGAGGTGTTCAAAATTACGAGGGGGTTTTGATCGAGCAAGTAGGGAGAAACTGTTCACTCTGGCAAGTGGGTCGGTAACCAAAGGTCACAGATTTAAAATAGTTGCTAAAAGAACTAGAGGGGAAATGAGGAGAATTGTTTTCACACAGAGGGTTGTTAAGATCTGGAACGCACCATCTGAAAGGATGCTGGAATCAGGTTCCACAGGAACTTTCAAACGGTAATTGGACATGTACTTGAAGAGGACTAGTGTGCAGAGTTCTGGGGATAAAGCTGGGGTTTGGGACTAAATTGGACAGCTCTTTCAAAGAGCCGGCACAGACACGATGGGCCGAATCACCTCCTTCTGTGCTATTAGATTCTATGATCAGTGTGAAGACGCTGGTGACTCTTAAGGTTCTTGGAGCTTTTAAAGCTCTTCCCACAGTCAGAACATTTAAAGGGTCTCTCGTTAGTGTGAACTCGCTGGTGTGACAGGAGGGTGGATGACTGAGTGAATCCCTTCCCACACATGGAGCAGGTGAACGGCCTCTCCCCAGTGTGGAGGAGCCAGTGTCTCTTCAGTTCCTCGGAGCTTTTAAAGATCTTTCCACAGTCAGAACATTTAAAGGGTCTCTCGTCAGTGTGAACTCGCTGATGTGCCAGCAGGTTGGATGATTAAATGAATCCCTTCCCACACACAAGAGCAGGTGAACGGCCTCTCTCCAGTGTGAACTCGCTGATGTGCCAGCAGGTGGGATGACTGAGTGAATCCCTTCCCACACACAGAGCAGGTGAACGGGCTCTCTCCAGTGTGAACTCGCTGATGTGCCAGCAGGATGGATGACCGAGTGAATCCCTTCCCACACACGGAGCAGGTGAACGGCCTCTCCCCAGTGTGTAGGTGTTGGTGTCCCTTCAGCTCCCCAGAGCTTTTAAAGCTCTTCCCACAGTCAGAACATTTAAAGGGTCTCTCGTCAGTGTGAACTCGCTGATGTACCAGCAGGTTTTGGGGCTGAGCGAATCCCTTCCCACACACGGAGCAGGTGAACGGCCTCTCCCCAGTGTGTAGGTGTTGGTGTCTCTCCAGCTCCCCGGAGCTTTTAAAGATCTTTCCACAGTCAGAACATTTAAAGGGGTTCCCTCCAGTGTGAATTCGCTGATGTTCCAGCAGGTGGGATGACTCAGTGAATCCCTTCCCACACATGGAGCAGGTGTACGGGCTCTCACCAGTGTGAACTCGCTGATGTTTCTTCAGCTCCCCGGAGCTTTCGAAGCTCTTCCCACAGTCAGAACATTTAAAGGGTCTCTCGTCAGTGTGAACAAGCTGGTGTGTCTGCACGGTGGATGACTGAGTGAATCCCTTCCCACACATGGAGCAGGTGAACGTCTCCTCCCCAGTGTGAACTCGCTGGTGTTGCTTGAGCTCCCGGGGGATTTTAAAACTCTTCCCACACTCAGAACATTTAAAGGGTCTCTCGTTAGTGTGAACTCGCTGGTGGCCCTTCAGATCCCCGGACCTTTTAACGCTCTTCCCACAGTCAGAACATTTAAAGGGTCTCTCCCCAGTGTGAACTCGCTGGTGTCCCTTCAGCTGCCCAGAGCTTTTAAAGCTCTTACCACAGTCAGAACAGTTAAACGGCCTCTCATCAGTGTGAGCTCGCTGGTGTTCCTTCAGATACTGGGGGCTTTTAAAGCTCTTCCCACAGTTAGGACACTGAAATGGTCTCTCATCAGTGTGAACAAGCTGGTGTCCCTTCAGATCCTGGGGGCTTTTAAAGCTCTTCCCACAGTCGGAACATTGAAATGGTCTCTCATCAGTGTGAACAAGCTGGTGTCCCTTCAGTTCCCCGGGGCTTTTAAAACTCTTCCCACAGTCAAGACAGTTAAAGGGTTTCTCGTCAGTGTGAACAAGCTGGTGTCCCTTCAGTTCCCCGGGGCTTTTAAAGCTCTTCCCACACTCAGAACAGTTAAAGGGTCTCACATCAGTGTGAACAGGCTGGTGTTTCTTCAGCTCCCCGGGGCTTTTAAAGCTTTTCCCACAGTCAGAACACTGAAATGGTCTCTCCCGAGTGTGAACTCGCTGGTGTGTTTGCAGGTGGGATGAACAAACAAATCCCTTTCCACACACGGAGCAGGTGAACGGACTGTCCCTGGTACGACTGCGCCGTTGAACTTCCAATGCAGATGGGTAACTAAATCCCTTCCTGCCGTCCCCACCTTTACCCCGGTTTCTCACCGATGTGACAGTGCACGTGTCTCGCCAGGTCAGGCGATCGGCTGAATCTGCGTCCACACACCGAACACGTGTGCGGTTTGTCATCGCTGCGATCGCTGCTTTCTCCTTCCATGCGCAAAGGCCGATGATATTCAGGTCCTGATGAATCGAGCGACTCTGTCAGATCTTGACGTGATCTTTGGTCTGAGCTTCCCGCCTATAACTGCTCCACTTCTATAACCCTGTAAATTGAGATCAGAAAAGGATCAGAGGCAAACTGTTGTTTAATTTTCCCCTTTCCGAACCTAGGGGCAGTGAAGCTGATTTTCAGGCCCCAGCTGCTGCACAGGTTGGTTGAAAGGATCAGCAGTAATGGCGGCTGTAATACCTACAATCCCCGATTATCAGATTGCTGTTTGTGGGAGCTTGCTGTGTGCTAATTGGCTGCTGCGTTTCCTACATTACAACAGTGACGACACTTCAAACGGTACTTCATTGGCTGTAAAGCGCTTTGGGACGTCCGGTGGTAGTGAAAGGCGCTATAGAAATGCAAGTCTTTCTTTCTTCACTGGTCTCACCAGCGACCTCTTCTGGCTGATGGTTGATTGACAGCCGAGAGTCCGCGCATGCGCAGGCGGGTCGGCGGTTTGGGTCGCGTCCGGCACAGCGACCCCTCCCGGTCACCACGGGTAATAACTGCGCATGCCCAGAGGATACCAACCCCCCTCCCCCACTCAGAGCTGCGCCTGCGCACTCGGATCCAGCTGGACGCAGTGGGTGCTGGGCATTCCGGGAAAAGGCCTTGGTGCGGTTACAGAGTCGCGATCGGTGACGCAAAGTGAGTTTTCTCCGCTCCGATTGGGTGGAGAATCGCGCGGTGTGGAGGGGAGGGGTGGATCGGGAGAGAATAAAGAGAAATAGAAAAACCTGAGAGTCCGCGAGGCCCCGGACCGGGGTCAGTTGGACGGCCATGTGATCTCCTCGGGGACACATGACCAGGGCCCATGGCCTGATTGATGGGAGCTTCCGACCAATAGGGAGCGAGCGGGGCGGGGCTGGAGGAGCGAGCCGGCGGCGGGTCCTCCAACCAGTCGGGGAGCCCGAGGGGCGGGACTAGCGCCGGCTGATTGTCTGATCCGCAGGGCAGCGAGTTTCTCCAGTCCCTTGTTCAGGGCCCAGGGCCAGGGGAGGCTGTGGGCCTTTATTCCCCTTATTGGACACAAGACTCTTTGTCTCACAACACACTGGCTCAGGTTTTAATAGAGACTTTTTAAATTCATCAATAAAAGCAGATAAAACCCGTGCTTCTGTGGAACAAACTTTCTAATATTTTATAGAATCATAGAATGGTTACAGCACAAAAGGAGGCCATTTGGCCCGTCGAGCCCGTGCCGGCTCTCTGCAAGACCACTTCAGCTAGTCCCACTCCCCGCCCTTTCCCCGTAACCCTGCAAATTTCATTACTTCAGGTACTTATCCAATTCCCTTTTGAAAGCCGTGATTGAATCTGCCTCCACCACCCTTTCAGGCAGTGCATTCCAGATCCTAACCACTCGCTGCGTAAAAAAGTTTTTCCTCATGTCACCTTTGGTTCTTCTGCCAATCACCTTAAATCTGTGTCCTCTGGTTGTCGACCCTTCCGCCAATGGAACAGTTTCTCTCTACCTACTCTGTCCAGACCCCTCATGATTTTGAACACCTCCATCAAATCTCAACCTCCTCTGCTCTATGGAGAACCACCCCAGCTTCTCCAGTCTATCCACGTAACTGAAGTCCCTCTTCCCTTATCCCTGGAACCATTCTTGTAAATCTTTTTTGCACCATCTCTAAGGCCTTCACATCCTTCATAAAGTGCGGTGCCCAGAATTGGACACAATACTCCAGTTGAGGCCGAACCAGTGTTTTATAAAGGTTCATCATAACTTCCTTGCTTTTGGACTCTATGCCTCTATTTATAAAGCCCAGGATCCCGTATGCTTTTTTAATCGCATTCTCAACCTGCCCTGCCACCTTCAACGATTTGTGCACACATACCCCCAGGTCTCTCTGTTCATGCACCCACTTTAGGATTGTACCCTTTATATTGCCTCTCCTCGTTCTTCCTACCAAAAGGTATCACTTCGCACTTTTCTGCATTAAATTTCATCTCCCACGTGTCCGCCCATTCCACCAGCCTGTCTATGTCCTCTTGAAGTCTATCACTATCCTCCCCACTGTTCACTATACTTCCAAGTTTTGTGTCATCTGCAAATTTTGAAATTGTGCCCTGTACACCCAAGTCTAAGTCATTAATATATATCAAGTAAAGCAGTGGTCCTAGTACCGACCCCTGGGGAACACCACTGTGTACCTTCCTCCAGTCTGAAAAACAGCCGTTCACCACTACTCTCTGTTTTCTGTCACTTTGCCAATTTCATATCCATGCTGCCACTGTCCCTTTTATTCCATGGGCTTCACCTTTGCTGGCAAGCCTCTTATATGGCTCTTTGTCGAACGCCTTTTGGAAATCCATGTACACCCCGTTAACCGCATTGCCTTCATCAACCCTCTCTGTTACCTCATCAAAAAGCTCAATCAGAATCAGAGCGGCCAGGGCCCCGGCTCCAGGAAACCCAGGGTGCAGCGCCTCCCCCATCTGAGCCGCCGCTTCCCGGTTTCTTCAGCCGGTTCCATCGAGTCCAACTCGGGGGTAAGGACAGGAGCCAGGCTCCCAGAATGGCCTGTGGCCCTGGGGAGCATGCGCACTCTCAGCGGGGAAATCAGCGCATTGGATAGAGCGGTTTCTGGGGCATGGGGAATTGTGGGTGCTGCGGCCGCCATTAGTCAGTGGCTGTGGGGAAGAGTTTTATTGCAGGCTGACGGAAGGTAGGTCCCTGGCCGCCTGTGTAGGTCTTTTTGTTGCTTCAGTTTGAGCTGGAGTGGAGATGGAGGAGAAGCTGCTGGGTTTAACCCCCAGGACTTCTGAGCCCAGGAGGACCCAACAATTTTCAATGTGAGACTGTCAAGGCAGGTGGATTCTGGGGGAGACTAGGTTGTTAAACAGACACTGTCCCTACAATATAAAGGAGTATTGTTTTAGGAACAAGTTTTTCTGTACAGGCTTTTAATCCAGTTTACATATACAGATTTGTTTTAATTCATTCTAGAGATGTGGGTGTCGCTCGCAAGAGCAGCAAATATGGCCAATCCCCAGTTGCCCATTGAGAAAGTGGTGGTGGGCCGCCTTCTTGAACCGCTGCAGTCCATGTGGTGAAGGTACTCCCACAGTGTTGTTAGATAAGGAGTTCCAGGATTTTGACCCAGCAACGATGAATATGTCTAAGTCAGGATGGTGTGTGACTTGGAGGGGAACTGGGAGATGATGGTGCTCCCATGCAACAGCTGCCCTTGCCCTTCTAGGTGGTGGAGGTTATGGGTTTGGGATGTTCTGTCAAAGTTCTGGTCGAGTTGCAGATGTATAAAGTTCCTTTCCTTCACCCCCTCCCACTCCCACCTCTCTCTCTCTCTCTCCTACCATAGAGGTCAGAGTCGTGTGTAGGATCAGACCAGGTGGCGGATTCCCTTCCCTGAAGGACATTAGTGAACCAGTTGGGTTTTTATGATAATCCAGCAGCTTTCATGGTCACTTTTTTCCAGTGCCAGCCCCACAAATGACCAGATTCATTGAGCTCAATTTCACAACCTGCCTTTGTTTTCTTGTGGGTTCTCTCTCATGCTCCCTGTTTTAAATTAATTTTACAGGGTATTAGAAGAGGAGGATTTACAGACAGGAAGCTCAAACCAAACATCACGTCAAGATCTGACAGTCACTCGACTCATCGGATCTGAATATCATCGGCCTCTGATCATGGAAGCAAAAAGCACCGTTCACAGCGGGGAGAAACCATACACATGTTCTGTGTGTGGACGAGGCTTCAGCCAATCCTTTGGCTTGGCAAAACACAAGCGCATTCACACTGGGGAGAGGCCGTTCACCTGCTCTGAGTGTGGGAAGGGATTCACTAATTCATCCCACCTGCTGAGACACCAGCGAGTTCACACTGATGAGAGACTATTTAAATGCTCGGACTGTGGGAAGTGCTATAAAAGCTCCTGGGATCTGACGTACCATCAAAGTGTTCACACTGACGAGAGACCGTTCAGGTGCTCTCACTGCGGGACTGGGTTCAGGCGATCATCTGAACTCACTGTACACCAGCACACTCACACTGGGGAGAGTCCGTTCACCTGCTCTGTGTGTGGGAAGGGATTCACTCGCTCATCCAACCTGCTGAGACACCAGCGAATTCACTCTGATGAGAGACCATTTAAATGCTTGGACTGTGGGAAGAGCTATATAAGTTCCGGGGAACTGACATACCATCAGAGTGTTCACACTGCGGAGAGGCCGTTCACCTGCTCCATGTGTGGGAAAGGATTCACTCAATCATCCACCCTGCTGAGACACCAGCGAATTCACACCGGGGAGAGGCCATTCAGCTGCTCCGTGTGTGGGAAGGGATTCACTCAATCATCCACCCTGCTGACACACCAGCGAGTTCACACTGGGGAGTGGCCGTACACTTGCTTTGAGTGTGGTAAGGGATTCAATCGGTCATCCCACCTGCTGAGACACCAGCGAGTTCACAATGGGGAGAGGCCATTCACCTGCTCTGTGTGTGGGAAGGGATTCACTCAGTCATCCCACCTGCTGAGACACCAGCGAGTTCACACTGGGGAGAGGCCGTTCACCTGCTCTGTGTGTGGGAAGGAATTCCCTCAGTCATCCAACCTGCTGACACACCAGCGAGTTCACACTGGGGAGAGGCCATTCACCTGCTCTGAGTGTGGGAAGGGATTCAGTCTATCATCCAACCTGCTGAGACACCAGCGAGTTCACAACTGACTGCAGAGGTTGGATTCTGCTGTTATTGCTGCTGTTAATCACATCCAGAACTGAACCATGATCATTCTGACAGTTGGGGTTTGTTTCTGCTGATGTTATTAACTCCTGTAACTGGGCTGGAATTTAATATTCTGGATAGATGTCAAATAAATCAGCTTTGTTTTAAACACATTGTTGCAGATTTTCTTCCTTCCCACCTGTGTGTTTAGCATCACCTGGCTGGAGCTCAGAAAGGACAATCTGGGGGAGGATCATACGGCGGGAACAGAACTTCAGCCTGGACACAGTCCTTCAGGGCCACACTGAGAGGGGCAAACGGCACTTTGGTCTTTCTCGTCTCTCTTCACTGACAGCAAAGGCTCCGTGTGGATTAATCTCGAGGCCTGTGAGAAACGTGTCCCAGCCGCTCTCTGCCATGGTTCAGAGCTCCTAGGCACGGAACAGAAGGCTCCTTTGGGAATGTATCCCAGTGCTTTTTTTGTTAATGGCCTTATTAACGTGTATCGCTACTTTTAGTGATTTGTATATCTGTATCCCTGGATCCCTCTGCTCCTCCAGCCCATTTCGACTCTTAGGGGGAAAAATTTGGTGGCGCCCCCTTTGGGTCGCTAATGTCACCGGGGCTAATTTTAGCACCCCGAAAAAGTTAGCGCCCCTGTGCATTAAATTCAGTGGTAGTGCCCCAGGCAGGAGGCGGGGTGCTACTGGAAGCGCTCCCCTTCCTCTTGAGGCGCTACCAGTGAATTTCATGACACTTCGTGTAACAGTGCCACGCCCGTCGGCACATAGCACTGTGTCATAGCAGACCTCCCTCCCCGATTAAAGGGGAGGAGCCTAGCACTGCGCACACCGGGGCCCTGCTGGACCACCGGGGAGCGGGGTGTCGGATCAAGAGGAGCGCCAGGCTGAGCGATCGCGGCCGACACCCCGAAGAAGAAAGGGGAAGGGGGCAGGTGCTTGCAGTTGGCCAAAATAAAAAGTTGCCGCCCGACACCTGCCCTTTAAGTGGCAACGCCGCGGCTGCAGGAAAGACCCCTGACCCTGTCGGACATATCGTCCGGCGATAGGTCAGGGGTCGCAACCCAAGGTTGCAGCCGGGGTGCTGCGCATGGCGATGACGTCATTGCCGGTGGTGCAGTGCCGCGGGGCGCTACCGGCTACCGCCACCGCTAACCTCCCGCTGAATATCGCGGGAGGCGCAAAGCAACCCAGTTTCACCCCCTTGTCCAAGTAGTGTGTGGCCTCCTTATTCTTCCCACCAAAACACACCACCTCACACTGATCTATAGTGAAATTCATTTGCCAATTACACTCTCATTCTGAAATTTATTAATGTCTTCTTGCATTTTGTCTTCCTCAATATTAACTCTACCTCCCAATTTGGTGTCATCGACAAACTTTGAAATTGTACTTCTGATTCCCGAGTCCAAATCGTTTATGTAAATGGTGAGCAACAGTGGTCCCAGCACCAATCCCTGTGGAACACCACTTCCCACCTTTTGCCCGTCTGAGTAGCTACTCCTAACCCCTACTCTCTGTTTCCTGTTTTCTAACCAGCTTGCTATCCATAACAGTTTGTAAGATCGACAAGATGACCCAGGTCAGGCCATGTGGAGTGAAGGGCCAGGCAGCAGAATGGATGGAAAGCTGGCTACAAAACAGAAATCAGAGGGTTGGAGTTAAGGGAAGTTTGTTGCGATCTTTCCATCCATTCTCTTACCTGGCCTTTGACTCCACACGGCCTGACCGTGGTCATCTTGTAGACTGTACATACTGCAGACACAGGGCACCAGTGGTGGAGGGGGTGGATATTGAGTCCTGTGGCAGGGGTGCTGATGAAGTGGATTTCTCTGTCCGTGAGTTTTGAGGCATCGCTAGTGGCGTTTTTCACCACTTTCCACCTTTAAAACAACCTTGCTGCCAGTTTATTAAAGCCATTAACTGCCGCTCGGTTGGGACACACCAATAACTGAGGCCTTGTTTCCCTCAGAATGACAGGCCTGGACCCGAG
This sequence comes from Somniosus microcephalus, assembly GCF_052327205.1. Taxonomy (NCBI): domain Eukaryota; kingdom Metazoa; phylum Chordata; class Chondrichthyes; order Squaliformes; family Somniosidae; genus Somniosus; species Somniosus microcephalus. The sequence continues at coordinate 64,829,729 of NC_140990.1, forward strand.
TTAGAAAACATTTAGTAATTAAACCAGACTGGGTGGGGCCTGAGGTGCGAGTTAGTAACGGAAAATTGGTGGCCAGCGTACTTCACACCAGGGCTGGGGACTCGGGTTTCTTTATCATTTATTGATTAATTTTGTTAATTGCCCAATCTCAATCAGACTGACGGGTCATCTTGCTGTCTGGCAGAGGCGAGGTTCCCCAATGGAGGGCTCTCTACGCGGGGGTCCTTCCCTGCACCATTGGGGATCTGGGGTGGAGACTGTTGCAGGGAGCTGTCGTGTGCAACAGTTTCTAAGCTCCTTTCCGGACTTCAAGGCCAGATGTGTTTTTTGCGGCCTAGAAGAGTCCATGGGCCGTGTATATATTCAGTGTGAGAGGTTGCAGCCCCTGTATAGTTATCTGAAGGGGCTGCTCCTCAACTCTTGGTTACACTTTAGCCCCACGCTCCTAATCTTTGCCCACTCGGTGCGGAGGGGGGTGGGTAAGTCGGAGGGTCTTCTCCTGAACCTGCTCTTGGGCCTGGCGAAAACAGCAATTTGTAGGCCCAGGATGGGTGGGGCCCCTGGGGGGGTCACTCTGGCTGCCTGCCTCTCTCCCGTGGTCTTGTCCCTGCCCGGGTGGCCCTGGTGAGGGAGCAGGCGGTGTCCACCGGTTCACTTGATACCTTCCTTGACCGGTGGGCACGGAAGGTATCAAGAGGCGATAATCGATCCTCACAATCACATTGTGATGTAATTATTAATTGTGTGTGTGTCACAAATATATTTCTTCTATTTTGGTACAAAAGCTCTACTAGACATGTTAAACTACTAGTATGATAGCAAAATACTGCAGATGCTGGAAATCCGAAATAACAACAGAAAATGCTGGAAAAACTCAGCAGGCCAGGCAACATCCGTGGAGAGAAATTAGAGTTAACGTTTCGGGTCCAAATCCTTTTTCAAAACTGGAAAGGAAATAAAATAGATCGAAGGCAGGGCTGCGATAGAACAAAAGAAGTAAAGAGACATTAAGAGGTATTCAAAACCAGACGAGATGGTAATAGGACAGTGGAGACAAAAGACGGCTAAGATTAGGTGTGAAATGTTCTGGCAGGATGAGAGACAGCTGCCGTGTGGGAGAGAGAAAAAAAGGAAAGGAGGGGGGAGGGAAGACCCAAAACAAAGGGGTAGAAAAAAATATAAGTAAAAATGTAATAGGGGCCGAGGTTATGATCTGAAATTGTTGAACTCGATATTGAGTCTGGAAGGCTGTAAAGTGCCTAATCGGAAGATGAGGTGCTGTTCCTCGAGTTTACATTGAGCTTCCGTGGAACAATGCAAGAGCCCGAGTACGGTGAGGTCTGAGCTGGAATGGAGCGGTGAATTAAAATGACAGGCGACCGGAAGCTCAGGGTCACCCTTACGGACTGAACGGTGGTGTTCCGCAAAGTGGTCACCCAATCTGCGTTTGGTCTCCCAATGTTGAGGAGACCGCATCGTGAGCAGCGAATACAGTATACTAGATTGCAAGAAGTACAAGTAAATCGCTGTTTCACCTGGAACGGGTGTTTGGGGCCCTGGACAGTGGGAAGGGGGGAGGTATAGGGGCAGGTGTTACATCTCCTGCGCTTGCTCAGGAAGGTGCCAGGCGAAGGGGAAGGGCTGTTGGGGGTGATAGAGGAGTGGACTAGGGTGTCTCGGAGGGAGCAGTCCCTATGGAATGCTGAAAGGGGAGGGGAGGGGAAGATGCGTTTGGTGGTGGTTATTTACTCAGGGCTGCAGCCGCTGAAAGGTTGACTGTACTGAGGTTTGTGGCCAGAGCTGGCAGACGTGTTGTTCTGAAGTCTGATGTCTCACACCTGAAGAGTTGGTTTATGTCGTGTTGTAATGACCTTTTTCTGTTGCCTGGTGTCAGAAATAGAAATCAAAGGGAGATGATGCCTCACTCTGTCAATCAACTCTTTGACACATTTCCATGCATTTCCTTTCTTAATTTACAAAGATCACAACTCCATTAGTGAACAATGGATTGCCAGTCTGCCACTTTTTAGTGAGGCTTGAAAGGATTCGCTGTGAAGCTACACCTGCCGATCTGTCTGTGTGTCACTGTGTTTGGATTGTGTTAGACAACAGTCCTAATATCTCGCCTACATCCATTACAATTTTTGAAATGTTAGATTGTACTTGGAAGAAGTTGAGTTTGAATCTGACAATTCTGAAATTGGGAGCTGTTAATGATTTCTGTTTTTCACATAACTATATAGTGATGTGATCAGTCAAAGCAAATTAAAAGATGCTACTATTTACTGAACACAACTGAATAATTCTACAAGGATGCTATTGCTGTCTTCCTCAGTATTAACTACACCCCCCAATTTAGTGTCATCAGCAAATTTTGAAATTGAACTTCTGATTCCCAAGTGCAAATCATTCATGTAAATGGTGAACAACAGTGGTCCCAGCACCGATCCCCGTGGAACACCACTTCCCACCTTCCGCCCATCTGAGTAAATATCTTTAACTCATCCCGTTACTATAACTGGACTTTTCTCGCCTTTGTTTTTCCTAACGTTTCACCCTGTAGGAAAGAGTCCGAGAGCGGGAGCAGTCAAACAACAACAACTGCGAAATCACTAAAGTGACGTCACAACCAGGGAAGGAGCTGATTGGTAAGTAGGACCTGGTGAGTATTTCTACAGACCATTCGTTAAAGTGAAAGTAAGGTCTCTAGAGTAAGTATTGTTTAAAGGGAAGTAAGGTCCCAAGTGTATTTAATATTCTTTAATTTAAAGGGAGTAAATTAAGGGTAGGACATGGCAGGGCAGCTCAGCAGTGTGGCGTGCTCCTCCTGTGCTATGTGGGAAGTCAGGGACACTTTCGGTGTCCAGGACGAACACATGTGCAGGAAGTGTCTCCAGCTGCAGCTACTCGAAATCCATGGATCGGAGCTGGAGCTGTGGCTGGAGTCAATGTGGAGCATCCGCGAAGCTGATTTCTTCGTGGATAGCACATTTAACGAGGTGGTCACACCGCAGGTAAAGAGTGCACAGGCAGACAGGAAATGGGTGATCGCCAGACAGAGGAAAAGAACTAGGCAGGTAGTGCAGGAGTCCCCTGAGTTCATCTCCCTCTCCGACAGATTTTCCGTTTTGGATACTGCTGGGGGAGATGGTTTCTCAGGGGAATGCAGCAAGAGCCAAGTCCGTGGCACTACGAGTGGCTCAGCTGCACAGGAGGGGAGGAACAAGAGTGGGAGAGCAATCGTGATAGGGGATTCTATCGTAAGGGGAACAGATAGACGTTTCTGTGGCTGCAGACATGACTCCAGGACGGTATGTTGCCTCCCTGGTGCCAGGGTCACGGATGTCACTGAATGGTTGCAGGACTTTCTGAAGGGGGAGGGAGAACTGTCAGAGGCCGTGGTTCACATTGGTACCAATGACATGGGTAGAAAGAGGGATGAGGTCCTGCAACAATAATTTAGGGAGCTAGGTAGCAGTGTGATGCATCACCCTATGGCATTGGAGCGGTGCTGTCGCACAAATTCCCAGACGGCTCGGAGAGGCCAGCAGCCTTTGCGTCTCGGTCACTAACCTCAGCCGAGCGTAACTATGCCCAGATTGACAGGGAGGCCCTCAGCCCGGTGTGGGGAGTGAAAAAGTTCAACCACTATATTCACGGGCAGAAGTTCACCTTGCTGACTGACCACCAACCGCTTGTCTCCATCTTTAATCCAAAGAAGGGCGTTCCAGTGATGACTGCGCAACGGCTACAGAGATGGTCCCTTTTTCTAGGGGCAAACCAATACGAAATCGAGTATAAGGGCACAAAACAACATGGAAACGCTGATGGGCTATCATGCCTGCCACTGCCTACTGCGGAGGAAGCACCAGCAGTGGACCCTGTCGAAATATTTTATTCGACTATAATTGAATGCTTGCCAGTAACTAACGCTGATATAAAGAAGGAGACCCGAAATGACCCGACACTGTCTCGGGTACATGACTTGACGGTGAAGGGATGGCCAGCACATGGCGACTCACTGTTGCCAGCATTCTCATCCAGAAGAGAACAGCTGTCAGTATGCCAGGGGACCTTGATGTGTGGATCCCGAGTGGTAATTCCACCCAAGTAAAGGGAGAGAGTGCTCAATGAGCTTCACGAAGGCCATCTGGGAGGGGTGAAAATGAAAAGCCTTGCTAGGGCTTATGTGTGGTGGCCGGGGATCGATCAGCAAATCGAGGACCTGACAAAGAGCTGCTCAGGATGCTAGAAGGTCCAAAATGCACCACCACATGCCCCTCTACACCCATGGGAGTGGCCCTCATCTCCATGGCAACGGGTGCATATTGATTTTGCTGGTTCATTCATGGACTCAATGTTTTTAATAGCCATGGATGCGCACTCGAAATGGCCTGAGGTGATCAAAATGTCCTCCACCACCACGGAGAAAACTATTGCAGTCCTACGGACCATATTTGCCAGGAACGGCTTGCCAGAGCAGATTTGCTCTGATAACGGACCACAGTTTGTGTCCGAAGAGTTTCAGAAATTTATGAAAAGGAATGGGGTAAGGCATTACACATCTGCCCCGTATCATCCAGCCACAAATGGATTGGCTGAGAGGTTCGTACAAACCTTTAAAAAAGCAGTAAGGGCCATGTGCGATGACGACATTCCACTGCAGCATAAGGTGGACAATTTCCTGTTAGCCTACAGAAATGCGACACATGCAGTCACCAACCAGATCCCGGCCATGATGTTCTTTAACCGAAGGTTGAGATCTCGTCGGGATATGCTCAGACCAAATGTACGAGGAGATGTTGAGAATAAGCAATTCCAGCACATCAATGAGAAGCCAACAAGGAGCTTCAATGTAGGGCAACCAGTCTTGGCCCGCGACTACCGAACAGAGAAATGGCAACCAGGAACGATATGCACACGGCAGGGGCCACTAATGTACACAGTGGATGTTGGGGAGAACATTGGCAGCACGGTGGCATAGTGGTTAGCACTGTTGCCTCACAGCGCCAGGGACCCGGGTTCGAATCCGGCCTCGGGCGACTGTCTGTGTGGAGTTTGCACATTCTCCCCGTGTTTGCGTGGGTTTACTCCGGGTGCTCCGGTTTCCTCCCACAGTCCAAAGATGTGCAGGTTAGGTTGATTGGCTATGATAAATTGATCCTTAGTGTTAGGGGGATTAAATACGTGGGGTTACGGGGATAGGGTGGGATATGTGTTGGTGTAGGGGTTATGGGGATCGGGTGGGATATGTGTCGGTGCAGGCTCGATGGGCCGAAATGGCCTCTATCTGCACTGTGGGGTTTCTGTGATTTCTGTGATTGTGAGATGCCATGTTGACCAGATCCTAGAGTCACAGGAACGAGTCAACCCCATGTCTCGCGTACCTGGTGATGAACCCGACATACAGGTAGCATCTACCCCAGAAACAGTAGCATCGGAAGCTGATGAACCAACCGACGACAGGGGGCCAGAATCGCCTCCGCACCAAGAGCAAGACACTCAGGAAAGGCGCTATCCAGAAAGGTCAGGAAGCCGCCCCAAAGACTGAATTTATAAATGGACTATTTTCAGTTAATGTTGCATGTTAAAAGTGTTAATTGTAATTAGTTGATATTTAATTGTTAAATGAATGTTATGGTACTGTTAACCTAAAAGGGGAGGAATTGTAGTGTATGTACCTTTAAGGGGAGAACTACTTTTTACAGCTCCTGTATACTGTAGTACCGGCAGTGACCACACCTGTATATAAACCCGGAGTAGGGATCTGTACGTTTAGTTTTAGAGTAACCCTCATCCAGTAAACACCTGTTGATTGTTCCCTGCAGTCTCTTGTCAAGTTATTGAAGGACACACAACCTCAAGATACACGGATCTAACAGTTTATATCAGACAGGAGGAGATTGGTGTCAGTGACTGTGGGGTTGGTTTATATCAGACAGGAGGAGATTGTTGTCAGTGACTGTGGGGTTAGTTGATATCAGACAGGAGGAGATTGGTGTCAGTGACTGGGGTTGGTTCATATCAGACGGGAGGAGATTGGTGTCAGTGACTGTGGGGTTGGTTTATATCAGACAGGAGGAGATGGGTGTCAGTGACTGTGGGGTTGGTTTATATCAGACAGGAGGAGATTGGTATCAGTGACGGGTTGGTTTATATCAGACAGGAGGAGATTGGTGTCAGTGACTGTGGGGTTGGTTTATATCAGACAGGAGGAGATTGTTGTCAGTGACTGTGGGGTTGGTTTATATCAGACAGGAGGAGATTGGTCTCAGTGACTGGGGTTGGTTTATATCAGACAGGAGATTGGTGTCAGTGACTGTGGGGCTGGTTTACATCAGACAGGAGGAGATTGGTGTTAGTGATTGTGGGGCTGGTTTATATCAGACAGGAGGAGATTGGTGTCAGTGACTGTGGGGCGAGTTTATATCAGGCAGGAGATTGGTGTCAGTGACTGTGGGGTTGGTTTATATCAGACAGGAGGAGATTGGTGTCAGTGACTGTGGGTTGGTTTATATCAGACAGGAGGAGATTGGTGTCAGTGACTGTGAGGCTGGTTTATATCAGACAGGAGGAGATTGGTGTCAGTGATTGTGGGGCTGGTTTATATCAGACAGGAGGAGATTGGTGTCACTGAATGTGGGGTTGGTTTATATCAGACAGGAGGTGATTGGTGTCAGTGACTGTGGGTTGGTTTATATCAGACAGGAGGTGATTGGTGTCAGTGACTGTGGGGCTGGTTTATATCAGACAGGAGGAGATTGGTGTCAGTGACTGTGGGTTTGTTTTATATCAGACAGGAGATTGGTGTCAGTGACACCAATCTCCTTTCTGATATAAACCAACACCACAGTTACTGACACCAATCTCTTCCTGCCTGATATAAACCAACACCACAGTCACTGACACCAATCTCCTTTTTTCTGATACAAACCAACCCCACAGGCCCAGAAAGATTAAACTCAGCCCATTACTTTGACTGGACTTGTCTCCATTCACGTGCCGAGGGGATTGCTGTACCAGATGGGAGGGGCAACACTTGGGGACTCTCGATTCTCCATCAATTCCCATTCCCCTTCTTTCTGGTGGATAATGGAGGTGCCACTGTGTGTAATGTGCAAGTCAGTAAGAATTGTCAGCAAGGATTAATCAGCACTTTCTAATTGGAGATGTTAAACAGTGGAACCTTTCAGAGACTGAATAATACCAAAGATTAATATAGGATTCAAGTAAAATGGATAATTTTATTGTTAATTAATTTCTGATGAGAGTTCCTGAATTAAGGGGAAAGATCACAGACAGCGGTTCTTAAAGGAACACTGCAGCCTCAAGAACACAATCAACTATATATCCAGAATATTAAGCTACAGCCAGTTATAGGGGTTATTAACATCAGCTGAAACAAACCCAACTATCAGAATGAACAAGGTTCAGTCCTGGATGTGATTAACAGCAGCAATAACAGCAGAATCCAACCCCTGCAGTCACATGTGAACTCGCTGGTGTGTCAGCAGGTGGGATGACTGAGTGAATCCCTTCACACACACGGAGCAGGTGAACGGCCTCTCCCTGGTGTGAACTCGCTGATGTGTCAGCAGGTGGGATGACCGAGAGAATCCCTTCACACACACGGAGCTGGTGAACGGCCTCTTCCCAGTGTGAACTCACTGGGGTGCAATGAGGTTGGATGGACAGGTGAAATCCCAAGCTTATAACTGAGACCTTCCCTGGATACCAAGGGTGGGAGAGGCACTCTGGAAGGTATGGGGAGCTGGGACTTTTCCATGAGAGTAACTGAAGGTATGAGAACTGAAATAATCTAAAGTTAGAAAGGAGAAAAGGCCCCAAAATGGAACAGCCTGCAACAGGACATCAATTAGTCTCCTTTTATCTTGGAGACATCAAATATCGCCACACTGTGTTATTTGAAATATCAAAATATTAAACTCCAACCCAGTTATAGGAGTTATTAACATCAGCAAAAACTAACTCCAACTGTCAGAATGAACATGGTTCAGTCCTGGCTGTGATTAACAGCAGCAGTAACAGCAGAATCCAACTTAGACAGTAACGTGTGAACTTGCTGGTGTCTTAGCAGGTCGGATGACTGAGGGAAATTCTTCCCACACTCAGAGCAGGTGAACGGCCTCACCCCAGTGTGAACTCGCTGGTGTTTCAGCAGGTTGGATGACTGAGCGAATCCCTTCCCACACTCAGAGCAGGTAAACGGTCTCTCCCCAGTGTGAACTTGCTGGTGTTTCAGCAGGTGGGATGACTGAGTGAATCCCTTCCCACACAGAGCAGGTGAATGGCCTCTCCCCGGTGTGAACTCGCTGGTGTTTCAGCAGTTTGGATGAACAAGTGAATTCCTTCCCACACGCTGTGCAGGTGAACGGACTCTCCAGTGTGAAATCGCTGGTGAGTTACAAGGAAGGATGACTGAGTGAATCTCTTCCCACACACGGAGCAGATGTTTGGCCTCTCCCCAGTGTGAACTCGTTGGTGTGTCAGCAGGTTGGATGAACAAGTGAATTCCTTCCCACACACTGAGCAGGTGAACGGTCTCTCTCCAGTGTGAATTCGCTGGTGAGTTACAAGGTGGGATGAATGAGTGAATCCCTTCTCACACATGGAGCAGGTGAATGGCCTCTCCCCAGTGTGAACTCACTGGTGTCTTAGCAGGTCGGATGACTGAGTGAATCCCTTCCCACACACGGAGCAGGTAAACGGCCTCTCCCCATTGTGACTGCGCCGATGGATTTCCAGCTGTGACGGGGAAATGAATCCCTTCCCACAGTCCCCACATTTCCATGGTTTCTCCATGGTGTGGGTGTCCTTGTGTCTCTCCAGGTTGGACGATCAGTTGAAGCCTCGTCCACACACAACACGTGTATGGTTTCTCCCCGCTGTGAACGGTGCAGTGTTTTTTCAGGCTGTGTAACTGGTTAAAGCTCTTTTCACAGTCAGTGCACTGGAACACTCTCATTCGGGTGTGTGTGTCTCGGTGCTTTTCCAATCACACTGATGTTTGAAATCTTTTCCCACAGACAGAAGAGACAAACATTTCTCCTTCCACATTCAAAGGCCGATGATATTCAGGTCCTGATGAAGCATGTGACTCTGTCAGATCTTGACGTGATGTTTGGTTTGGGTTTCCCATCTGCAAATCCTCCCCTTCTAATACCCTGTAAAAGGAGTTTACAAAAGTCATCACTGTAAGTGCAGGATAGAAATTCAGAACAGACAATTCTAGTTTCTGTGGAACATTCTTTCCTCTCTTGTTCCCCCAAAGCTGTAAATCCCCGTCCCACACACTCTCCCTCCTCCCTGTGCTGAAATCCAAACCCATCGCACCATCTCCAACATTTCTTTCCTGCACTCCCAGTTTTCCCCCTCCCTCTACTCTGGTTGGGTTCAGTTCTCCACCCGCTGTGTGCAGAGTGAGAATAAAATCAATGAGTCAATGATTGTCTCTCCTGGTCACTGGGACCCTGAAGCCCCGCCCACTCTCTGTTACTGCCCAAGATGGCTGTGCATGCGCCGTGACCCCGCCCTGTCCAAGATGGCGGCCAGTGGCCCCACTGACCCGGGCGGCCGGGCCTGTCACCGCGGAGCAAAGACGGGGCCTGTGGGCTTTTATTCGGGGCCTGAGGCCTAAACCGGGTGTTTAGAAAGCTTCCCAGCCCACCCGCGGGTCCAATTCCTCCCCGAGCCCACAATCTCCTACCGCCTCCCGATACCGTCTCTTCCGCTTCACTCCATCTCACGGATAAGTACTGCGCATGCTCAGAACACTGCCCCGTGCTGCGCCTGTGCACTGGGCTCCTGTGGTCATTGATAGGCACTTTCTGCCACGCGTGGGATGCCGGGTAAAAGCCCCCATTGGTGAACGGACAATTATGGTTTGACATCACAACCCAGATTGGGGCCAGAGGGGCAATACACAAAATAAATAAATAAATTATACAGAAATCTGAGTGCCCGGGTCCTCCTTCATGATGCGAAGTCTGCTAGCCGCCACATTTTCTTTCACACCCCAGGCCCCGCCCATGCTGGTTTAATCGCTAAATCTTTTCCAACTATGTTTTTTAACTCCTGTTCAGGACTGTAATTCTGAGGGAAACTTATGAGGCCTCGTTGATTATGTGTCCTGCTCGTGAGGCTGTAAAAGGGTTTAATAATTTGGCAACAAGTTTCTTATAAAGGTGGAAGGAGGTGTAAAACAACACCAGCGTTGCATCAAAACTCAAAGACAGAGAAGTTCACTTCATCAGCGCCCTGGCACAGGACTCAATATCCACCCCCTCCACCATTGGTGTACTGTGTCCACAGTAAGTACGATCTACAGGGTGACCAAGGTCAGGCCATGTGGAGTCAAGGTCCAGGTAGAAGAATGGGTGGAAAGATGGCGACAAAACAGAAATCAGAGGGTGGAAGTTAAGAGGAACTTCTCGGGCTGGCAGAAAGTGAGAAGTGGTGCCCCACACGGATCTGTGCTGGGACCACTGGTGTTCACTATCATTTGGACTCAGAAACTGGAGGTATGTTGTTGGAATTTACAGATTACACCAAGTGTCTTCACACTGTGCAAACGATCCATTGTGCTGAGTGTGATAGAATGTGAACAGACCTAGCAGCTCAAATCTGGGTACCCATAAGGCACTGAGGGCCATCAGCAGCATTCATCCATCCATAGGGGAGGGCCCCATAGGCACGAGCATTAATCCTCCTCTGGGGAGGGCCCATCGGCCCAAGCATTCTATTCAAGAAAGGAGGGAGAGCAAAAACTGGGAACTACAGGCCAGTAAGCCTGACATCAGTTGTCGGGAAAATGCTGGAATCCATTACTGAGGAAGTGGTAACAGGGCACTTAGGCAGAGTGAACATGGTTTCATGAAAGGGAAATCGTGTTTAACAAATGTATTCGATTTTTTAAGGATGTAACTGGCAGGGTAGATAAAGGCGAACCAGTGGATGTAGTATATTTGGAATTGCAAAAGGCATCGATAAGGTGCCACATAAAAGGTTGCTAAGCAAGTTACGGGCTCATGGGATTGAGGGTAATGTATTAGCTTGGAGAGAGGATTGGTTGACTGACAGAAAACAGAGAGTAGGAATAAACAGGTCAATTTCCGATTGGCAGACTGTAACTCGTGGGGTGCCGCAAGGATGCTTGGGCCTCAGCTATTTACAATCTATATCAATGATTAGATGAAGGGACATGGTGCAATGTATTCAGGTTTGTTGACAATATAAAGCTAGGTGGGAAAGTAAGCTGAGAGGAGGACACAAGCAGCCTGCAAAGGGATGTAGACAGGTTAGGTGAGGGGGCAATAAGACGGCAGATGGAGTATAATGTGGAGAATTGTGAGGTTATTCAGTTTGATAGGAAAAATAGGAAAACGGAATTTTTTTTAATATTGAGGAACTATTAAACGTTGGTGTTCAGAGAGATTTAGGTGTCCTCATACAGGAAACACAGAATGTTAGCATGCAGGTACAGCAAACAATTAGGAAGGCAAATGGCATGTTGGCCTTTACTGCAAGGGGGATGGAGTGTAAGAGTAAGGACGTCTTACTCCAATTGCACAGGGCCTTGGTGAGACCACACCTGGAGTACTGTGCACAGTTTGGCCGCCTTATCTGAGGAAGGACATACTTGCCTTAGAGGCGGTGCAACGAAGGTTCACTAGATTGATTCCTGGGATGAGAAATTGAGTAGGTTGTGCCTATACTCTCTGGCATTTAGAAGAATGAGAGGTGATCTAATTGAAACATACAAGATTCTGAGGGGGATTTACAGGGTAGATGGCGTGAGGTTGTTTCCCCAGACTGGAGAGTCTAGAACTAGGGGGCATAGTCTCAGGATGAGGCGTTGGCCATTTAAGGATGAGGAGAAATTTCTTCACTCAGAGTTCTGAATCTTTGGAATTCTCTACCCCAAATGGCTGTGGATGTTGAGTCATTGAGTATATTCAAGGCTAAAATGGATAGATCTTTGGATTCTAGGGGAATCAAGGAATATAGGGATCGGGTGGGAAAGTGGGGTTGAGGTCGAAGATCAGTCATGATCTTATTGTAAGAAGTCACACAACACCAGGTTATAGTCCAACAGCTTTATTTGAAGTCACAAGCTTTCGGAGTGCTGCTCCTTCATCAGGTGAAGTGGAGAGATGCATAAAGACACAGCTTATATAGTCAGAGAATAATGTCAGATGTTTACAGGTAATCTTTCTAACTGCCATTTATCACACCTCGGCAGAGAGATAATTACAGCAATCACAGGTGTGAATGGTGTCCAAACAGGTCAGTCAGGAAAACATTACATCAAAGAACAATGAGGTGGGGTCACAAGGGGTCAAATGTTGCAGATGCTGGGGTCTGTGTGAAGAACAAAAAAACAGACAAAAAACATTTTTTTTGCTGGAAATCACAGCAGGTCCGGCCGCCTCTGTGTAGAGAGAACAAGCCAACAACGACTCGAGTCTGGATGATTCTACGTCAGGTGGGGTTACATGTAGCGTGACATGAACCCAAGATCCCAGTTCAGGCCGTCCTCATGGGTGCGGAACTTGGCTATCAGTTTCTGCTCGACGATTTTGCATTGTCGTGTGTCTCGAAGGCCACCTTGGAGAATGCTTACCCGAAGATCAGAGGCTGAATGTCCTTGACTGCTGAAGTGTTCCCTGACTGGAAGGGAACACTCCTGCCTGGCGATTGTTGCGTGGTGTCCGTTCATCCGTTGTCGCAGTGTCTGCATGGTCTCGCCGATGTACCATGCTCCGGGGACGTCTCGGCACTCTACACCAGTATCCCCCATGATGACGGCATCGCTGCGACAGCCTCAGTACTCAACACCAACAACAGCCAATCTCCAGACGCCATCCTACAACTCATCTGCTTCATCCTTGACCACAATGTCTTCACCTTCGACAACCAGTTCTTTACCCAAACACACGGAACAGCCATGGGGACCAAATTCGCACCCCAGTACACCAACATCTTCATGCACAAGTTCAAGCAAGACTTCTTCGCTGCACAGGACCTCCAACCAATGCTATACACCAGATACATCGACGACATTTTCTTCCTATGGACCCATGGCGAAGAATCACTGAAAAGACTACACGATAACATCAACAAGTTCCATCTCACCATCAAACTCACCATGGACTACTCCTCAGAATCGGTTCCATTCTTGGACACACGAATCTCCATCAAAGACGGACACCTCAGCACTTCACTCTACCGCAAGCCCATGGACAACCTCACGAAGCTCCACTTCTCCAGCTTCCACCCTAACCATGGTAAAGAAGCCATCCCCTATGGAAAAGCCCTGCGAATACACAGGATCTGCTCAGACGAGGAGGAACGCGATGGACACCTACAGACGCTGAAAGACGCCCTCATAAGAATGGGATATGATGCTTGACTTGTTGATCGACAGTTCCGATGGGCCACAGCGAAAAATCGCATAGACCTCCTCAGAAGACAAACACGGGACACAACCAACAGCGTACCCTTCGTCGTCCAGTACTTCCCCGGAGCAGAGAAACTACGCCATGTTCTTCACAGCCTTCAACATGTCATCGATGATGACGAACAACTCGCTAAGGCCATCCCTAAGCCTCCACTACTCGCCTTCAAACAGCCGCCTAACCTCAAACAGACCATCGTTCGCAGCAAATTACCCAGCTTTCAGGAGAACAGCGACCACGACACCACACAACCCTGCCACAGCAACCTCTGCAAGACATGCCAGATCATCAACACAGATACCATCATCACACGTGAGGACACCATCCACCAGGTACATGGTACATACTCATGTGACTCGGCCAACGTTGTCTACCTCATACGTTGCAGGAAAGGATGCCCCGGAGCATGGTACATCGGCGAGACCATGCAGACACTGCGACAACGGATGAACGGACACCGCGCAACAATCGCCAGGCAGGAGTGTTCCCTCCCAGTCAGGGAACACTTCAGCAGTCAAGGACATTCAGCCTCCGATCTTCGGGTAAGCATTCTCCAAGGTGGCCTTTGAGACACACGACAACGCAAAATCGTCGAGCAGAAACTGATAGCCAAGTTCCGCACCCATGAGGACAGCCTGAACCGGGATCTTGGGTTCATGTCACGCTACATGTAACCCCACCTGATGCAGGGTCATCCAGACTCGAGTCGACATTGGCTTGTTCTCTCTACACAGATGCGGCCGGACCTGCTGTGATTTCCAGCAAAAAAAATGTTTTTTGTCTGTTTTTTTGTTCTTCACACAGACCCCAGCATCTGCAACATTTGACCCCTTGTGACCCCACCTCATTGTTCTTTGATGTAATGTTTTCCTGACTGACCTGTTTGGACACCATTCACACCTTTGATTGCTGTGATTATCTCTCTGCCGAGGTGTGATAAATGGCAGTTAGAAAGATTATCTGTAAACATCTGACATTATTCTCTGACTATATAAGCTGTGTCTTTATGCATCTCTCCACTTCACCTGACGAAGGAGCAGCGCTCCGAAAGCTTGTGACTTCAAATAAAGCTGTTGGACTATAACCTGGTGTTGTGTGATTTCTTACATTTGTCCTCCCCAGTCCAACTCCGGCATCTCCACACCATGATCTTATTGAATGGCGGAGCAGGCTCAAGGGGCCGTATGGCCGACTCCTGCTCCTAATTCTTGTGTTCTTATGTATGTTCTTAAAGCACCCCATGGGCAAGGGCCACATAGCTCTGAGCATTAATCAGCCCCAGGGCCCCGAGGGCCTGAGTATTAATCCACCCCAGGTCCCCGAGGGCCCGAGTATTAATCCACCCCATGGGCAAGGGCCACATAGCTCTGAGCATTAATCCACCCCAGGGCCCCGAGGATTAATCCACCCCAGGTCCCCGAGGGCCCGAGTATTAATCCACCCCAGGGCCCCGAGGGCCCGAGCATTAATCCACCCCAGGGCCCCGAGGGCCCCAGTATTAATCCACCCCTACTGTACATACATAGAATTGACAGCCTAGAAACAGGCCATTTGGCCCACCTGGTCTGTGCCAGTGTTTATACTCTACACGAGCCTCCACCCACTCTAATTACCTCTTCCTACCCTGCCCTCATATCCCTTTATTCCTTTCTCTCATAGATACATCAACCCTGCCCTTAAATGTACCATTGCTAACTGCTTCAGTCACTCAGTGTGGCAGGAGGTTCCACATTCTCACCACACTGTGTGTGAAGAACTTCCTCCGAACTTCTTTATTTGATCTGTTAGTGGCGATCGTATATTGCTGCCCTCTTGTCCTGACTCACCCAGAGGTGGAAACAGTTTCTCCAGATCTACCCTATAAACCCCCTCGTATCAATCAGGACTTCTCTCAGTCTTCTCTTTCCCAGAGAAAAGAGCCCAAACCTGCTCAATCGTGCCCGAGAGTTGCATCCTCTCAATTCAGGTAACGTTCTTGTGAATCTTTTCACCATTTTCTCCAGTGCTTCAATATCCTTTTGTAGAGTGAAGACCAGAACCGCTCACAGTGCTCCAACTGTGGTCTCACCAAGGTTCAATATAAATTGATCATTACCTCCCTGCTCTTGTATTATATTCCTCTAGAAATGGGCCCCAATACTTTCTTTGCACTCTTTATGGCCTGTTCAACTTGTGTTGCTACTTTTATGTGTCTGTAATCACAGATCTCTTTGCACCTTTATTCCATTTAATTCATTCCCTTCTAACAACAACAACAACAACTTGTATTTATATAGCGCATTTAACACAGTAAAACATCCCAAGGCGCTGCACAGGAGTATTTTAAGACAAAATATTTGACACCGAGCCACATACGAATAAATTAGGGCAGGTGACCAAAAGCTTGGTCAAAGAGGTAGATTTTAAGGAGCGTCTTAAAGGAGGAAAGATAGGTAGCGAGGCAGAAAGGTTTAGGTAGGCAATTTCAGAGCTTAGGGCCTAGGCAACAGAAGGCATGACCACCGAAGATTGAGCAATTATAATCAGGGATGCTCACGATGTGGTCTCCTCAACATTGGGGAGACCAAACACAGATTCGGCGACCGCTTTGCGGAACACCTCCGTTCAGTCCGTAAGGGTGACCCTGAGCTTCCGGTTGCCTGTCACTTTAATTCTCCGCTCCACTCCCACTCTGACCTCTCCGTCCTCGGCCTATTACACTGTTCCAATGAAGCTCAACGTAAGCTCGAGGAACAGCACCTCATCTTTCGATTGGGCACTTTACAGCCTTCCGGACTTAACATCGTGTTTAACAATTTCAGACTATAACCTCTGTCCCTATTTTTTTTTTCTCTCTCTCACAAGGCAGCTGTTAACCATCCTGCCATTGCCATTTACACTTCATCTACAGTCATCTTTTGTTTCTTAACTTGTCCCATTACCATCTCCTTTTGCCTCACACCATCATCCCTTTTGTCTTTTCATCTCTCCTGCCTTCCATCCTATCACAGACTCTCCCTTTTGTTCTTTCCTCCCCTCCCCCCTCTTCCAGCCCCTACACTTGCTCAAAAACCTGTTGCATCTCCAACTTTTTCCAGTTCTGACGAAGGGTCATCGACCTGAAACGTTAGCTCTTTCTCTCTCCACAGATGCCGCCTGACCTGCTGAATATTTCCAGCATTTTCTGTTTTTATTTCAGATTTCCAGCATCCGCAGGATTTTGCTTTTATGTCATGGTAAACAACACTAGTCCCCGCAGCACAGATCGCTGCGGGACACCACTTCTCACTTTCTGCCACACTGAGAAATGTTCTTAAACTTCAACCTCTGATTTCTGTTTTGTAGCCATCTTTCCATCTGTTCTGCTACCCAGCCCTTGACTCCACACAGCCTGACCTTGCTCATCTTGTAAACCGTACGTACTGCAGACACACGGCGCCAGTGGTGGAGAGGTTCAATGTTGAGACCTGTGGTAGGGGCGCTGATGAAGTGAATTTCTCTGTCCCCTGTGTTTAGAGGCATTGCCAGTGGTATTTTTAAACTCTTTCCATCTTTTAAAAACTCTTGTTGCCAGCTTATTTAACCTGTTAACAGCCTCTCAGATAGGACACACAGAAAATGAAGCCTCTAGAGTTTCCCTTTGAACAACAGTCATGAATTCGAGTTGAAAACACAGTTAGAAAACATTTAGCGACTAAACCAGGCTGCGAGGAACGGGCCAGAGAAAGATGTTGGTAACAGAAAAGTGGCACCCAGTCAGGTTTCTGTATAATTTCTTGATTGATTTTGTTTATTGCCTCTTCGCCCACAAGCTCGATGGGATGATGTCACCAATTGGAGCTTTCAATGGCGGGATGTATACCCAGAATCCACCGCGGGGCAGAATGTGTCCTATCAATGACTACAGGAGCCCAGTGCGCAGGCGCAGGACAGGGCATGCTCTGAGTATGCGCCGTGCGTGTGGTCTCATTGGTCTGAAGCAGAAGAGACGGTGTCGATGAGGCGGTAGGAGATTGTGGGCTCGGGGAGAAATTGGACCCGTGGTTGGGCTGGAAAGCTTCATAAACACCCGGTGCAGGCCTCAGGCCCCGAATAAGAGCCCACAGGCCCCGTGTTTGCCCTGCGGTGACAGGCCCGGCCGCCCGGGTCAGCGGGGTCACTGGCCGCCATCTTGGACAGGGCGGGATCACGGCGCATGCGCGGTTAACTTGGGCAGGAACAGAGAGTGGGCGGTGCTTCAGGGTCCCAGTGACCGGGAGAGACAATGATTGACTCATTTATTTTATTCTCACTCTGCATACAGCAGGTGTCTCACGATTTTCATAAAGGATTTCAGACATCAGTGTGACTGGAAAAGCACCGAGACACACACACCCGAGTGAGAGTGTTCCAGTGCACTGACTGTGGAAAGAGCTTCAACCAGTTACACAGCCTGAAAAAACATTGCACCGTTCACAGCGAGGAGAAACCGTACACGTGTTTTGTGTGTGGATGAGGCTTCAACTGATCATTCAACCTGGAGAGACACAAGGACACCCTCACCATGGAGAAACCCTGGAAATGTGGGGACTGCGGGAAGGGATTCAGGTGCCCATCCGAGCTGGAAACTCATCGACGCAGTCACACTGGGGAGAGGCCGTTCACCTGCTCCGTGTGTGCGAAGGGATTCACTAAACCTTCTGACACACCAGCGTATTCACACTGGGGAGAGACCGTTCACCTGCTCCATGTGTCGGAAGGGATTCACTCATTCTACCACCCTGCGGATACATCAACTTGTTCACTCTGACAAGAGACCTTTTAAATGTTCTAAGTGTGAATTGAGCTTTAAAAGTGCAAGTGGTCTGCTGAGACACCAACGCACTCACACCGGGGAGAGGCCATTCACCTGCTCCGAGTGTGGGAAGGGATTCACTAATTCATCCCACCTGCTGATACACCAGCGAGTTCACACTGATGAGAGACCTTATCAATGCCCGGACTGTGGGAAGTGCTACAAAAGTTCCGGGGAACTGATGTGCCATCAACGTGCTCACACTGACGAGAGGCCGTTCAGGTGCTCTCACTGTGGGACTGGGTTCAGGCGATCATCTGAACTCACTGTACACCAGCGCACACACACTGGGGAGAGGCCGTTCACCTGCTCCGTGTGTGGGAAGGGTTTCACTCAGTCAGGCCACCTCACTTCACACCAACTTGTTCACACCAGTAACAGACCTTTTCAATGTTCTAACTGTGAGAAGAGCTTTAAAAGGAGAAATGATCTGCTGAAGCACCAGCGAGTTCACAAGTGACTGCAGGGGTTGGATTCTGCTGTTATTGCTGCTGTTAATCACATCCAGAACTGAACCATATTCATTCTGACAGTTGGGGTGTGTTTCTGCTGACATTAATAACCCCTGTAACTGGGCTGAAGTTTAATATTCTGGATATTTGTCAAATAAATCAGCTTTGTTTTAAACACCTTGTTGTGGATTTCTCATCTCTCTTCACTGACAGCAAAGTCCCCGTGTGGGTTAATCTTGAGGCCTGTAAGAAATGTGTCTCAGCCGCTCCATGGTTCAGAGCTCCTAGGCACGGAATAGAAGGCTCCTTTACAACTTTGTTTAAAGTCAGGAAGAACAACGGTGAATGCTGGAAACGTGCTGTCAAATCAGAGATTGGTGTCAAACTGCGATCAGTTCCTGACTGAAAGTGAAACGGCAGGTTTAAGTTTCCAGTCTAAAAATGACTGCAGTAATTATTCTATGTAGATTTAACGTGTTTGTCTGACAGTCCTGAGTCTACCATTTTAAGGCAGACATTAACCCATTTAAAATAAACTCGTTTAAAATAAATTGGTTAAAGTCTGCTTTAAAATAGCAGAGGGAGGAGTTCACAGGAGCCTGTTAACTGCTGGTACAATTATACAACAGACATTTGATCTCCAGATAAAGAAGGACCTGCAGCGTGTTTCCAGGAATTCCGTGTGTTATTGATGTGTGTGTGTTAGTCACCAGGATAACTAAAAATACACATGGAACATTCACGGGGGTGCGATCCCGACAGTTACTCTGGGATCACTCCCGCTGTGGAACTCCACCACTGACCCTGTTGAAGGTTGTAGGCTCAGGGAGTGGGGCCTCCAGGAGTGGACGGTAAGAAAGCTGGGTTTTAGTATCCTGAGAAATATATGGCGAGAACCAGAGGAATCCTTATGAAGGAACCGTCTGGGGTTTTACCTGCCAGCGTAGGTCTTGGGGTGAATGATGCCTGACTCCCCAAACTGTCTTTCATTGAATCCAGTTTGGATCAAGATGAATTCAGTTTACAGGAGAATAGGGGCAAATATCACCCAGAATTGAGGGAGTCAAAAGCAGCCATTAGAGAAGCTCAGAGATCTTTGGAAAAGAAGATGCTGCACAATTGTGGTAATAATTGCAAAAGCTTTTCCAGCTATGTCAGGAGTCAGAAGACCATTAAAGTTGGTTTAAGGCCACTGAAAGACAGTTCAGGGCAGATTGGAACAGATTCCCAGGCTGTGACAGAGCTGTTGAATGACTATTTCACATGTGTCTACAGTCCTGTGGGTGATGCTCAGATTCCAGCTGTGGGATGTGCTGTCGACCATAACATCATTAATATTAAAATAGAAAGGGATTGTCACCTTGGATAAAATGGGGAATCTGAAATTAGATGGCACTCCAGGTCCAGATGATATCCACCCAAGGGTGTTTAAAGAGGTGGGACGGTGCTCTGTGAGCCCCTTACCTGTATCATCAACAGCTCCATAGAGTCAGGGATTGTTCCCTGAGATTGGAAGGCAGCTCACCTCATTCCCATTTTCCAAATCGGGGACAGATCAGAGCTGGGGAACGACAGGCCCATCACTGTGACCTCGATCACAGGGAAGATGCTTGAAGGGATCCTGAGAGATGCTGTTTGATGTATCCGGAAAGTGGACCTGGTGATATGCCAAGTCGACACTTAACCCTTTCCCCTGCAGAGCGGACTAAGTGATATACAAAGTCAACGCTCACTATGTACGGATGACAGACTTCGATTGGAGGTTCAAAACGGTCTTTATTCACAGGCCTGGGGGAAACCTTCTGAGACCCTTTTCAGATCCGACTCCACCGAAAGTTTAGTGAGTTACATTTTTATACATAATCTTATCAGTCACATCCTGCCCTAGGGGCGGGTACAAATCTATCAATCATAGTCTCTAGTATTCCATTATATCCATTGCTTCTACCGCGTGACATTTTTATGCTTCTCCCCATATCCCGCAGTTAATCATGTTTTTTGCTTGTTTGACTTATTCCAACTCCTCTATCACCGTGGCCTTCTTCCTATCTACTCTTGCAGCCTGGAGCCACAGTCGTCCATTGTCTCTGCCAGATGGTCCGGCTCAGTAACATGCTTTCACAAGATAACAGTTCTTGTTCAATCGGCCTACTGGTCCGAACTATCTCTGCAAAGCACAGATTCTACCTTGTAACCTGGTCATGTTACTTCTGCAAGGCAAGCATATTTGTAATTAGTTCCACCAGACTTTGATGTAAGCCATTTTGTCTTTTAGACAACCATGTTGTAGCTTCACAAACAAGCGAAGGCCGCCTTGTTACTCAATTCTTATGTATGTTATCTTGTACGTGTGTTGCCCTGTCTGGTTGAATAGGCATCCTCCCCAATCTTCCCACAAGCTGCAGTTGGCTTCGCAGTTTAATTTCCCATCACCTCAAGCTTAGCTGGATAAATACAATAAATACAGACCTATATACCGTTTAACTCAGGGTATGAATTAATTCACTACCCCCACCCTGTACATTGGTGCTACATTATACATATTCTAACATAAACTAAAGTATAATATTAATTTGTTTACTGCGGTCCCCCCTTATGCCCCATTGATCACCTTGACCCAATATGGCCATTATGCTACAGTTTAAGATTGTTTGCTATGAGTTCCCGTCGCCCTGGTGGTACCAGCCCAGGGTGTCTAGTCCTCATACTTCCACAATCCTAAACATAGTTTTCATAATCATTCTTCTCACGCCCTACCCCTTGTTTGTTAGTGGTTAGCAACAGTCTTTCTTTCTCTCCTTCCTTCTTTATTTGTTTGGTTACGGCTTGTGCAAGGTTTTGGTTCTTCTGCCACTGGCAATATCCACAAAGTAGTAACAAAAGGATCATTAATACGGCGCCTTGCACAACTACCAACACGTGTGATATGATCCTTATCCAGGGGAGTATATCGACATTTAGCCCCCAGTTCCAGATCTTGCTATACCAAGGCCATTCCCTTAGGTCATTTTCAATCTTGCTTAGTTGCTTTTTCAGATCACCCTCTATTTTATGATAATGTTTTAAGATCTCCCTCATTTCTTGCTGTAGTTTCTTCCACTTCTCTTGTTCCCATAATTTAGGAATTGCCTTTGGTTCTGGTATAACATAAGTTTCAATTATCCCGTTAAGCTCGGTATTGTTGAGGGAAAAGCTTTTCTCTTCCTGTGGTCTTGGTGGGTGTATATATTGGTGTCCTATCTGTGTAGGTATCTTTGGATCAAAACAAAAGTTTGGTTGGGGAATGGGACAAGTCAGATCTTGATATTCATATTTCTGTTCAGTTGTGGTGACACAAAATGTCCCGTTGTCCCCTGGTGCTACCCTTGTCCGGTGCATCCCCTTTGAATGTACCTCAAGGGTGCAATTGGGGGATTTTGTAAATCCACACTCGACTGTGTCTCCCTCGGTGGGGGGGGGGGTGTGTTCACATCCATGCCTTTCCCTTGTGGTGGCACCCGTCCATTACCACCCCCCTTAAGGTTCCATTCTTCTGGTTATTATCTTAATCCCTTTCCCAAAGCGCCTTGGTGGGGACATCATGATATTTAACCCAGCTCTCCCTTTGTACCTCTCCTATATTAATCACGTTGTATAGGGGCTGTCCCTCTTCTGGGAGTTGTGGGATGGCCAGTAAAAAGCCAATCACCTTAGTCCATGGGGTCAGACAATCGCCTGCCCGGTATACTTGTCCCATTTTACACCCCTTACATAGGCTTTTATTTGTGTCAATCCAAGGTTCCAGATCCTCATTAGTAATCCAATCAGGGATCTGTCCATTATTTATTTGCTTCATGTTATGCTGAGCATTCGACAGTAGCCATGAGCATACATGGCACATACTAATTCCTTATGGGTTTGGCGAGAAGCATTGTTAAGTCGATCAATAATTGTATTGATTGTTTCTGCATGGGGGGCTACTATCTCTTCCACCCCCAACAATTGTATTATCGTTTGTTTTCCTGCCAGTGCCAATTGCTGGCTATTTCCAGTGGCTTGTTTTAGTAACTTCTCTATCTTTGCTTGTAGTTCTTCTACTCCTTCATTTACCCTTCTATGTCCAGGTTATTAACTGTTGCTAACCCGGCCACATACCCTGCTCCGGCCATTTCCAATACTCCCCATTTCTTACATCTCTGTAAGATAGATTTTCCCTGTGGACCCTCTAATTGTTTTACCCACAGGGAGTCCCATAATTGTTTTGTATGATTGTTACACATCGCGGGCATCTCAAAAGTACTCCTATTAATGGCGAGCTCACGAACTCTGTGTTACACTAAAATACACCTCATCTTGTGTTTGTCTTGTTATTAAACCCCCTCGTGCTCCTTTCTCCATTGACGGGCACGTTAGTGGGTTGTGGATGGTGGCGGGATGGTTGTTGTACTTGTTATGTCTTCCACACAGAAGGTGCCGTTTAAACACACGCCCAGCAGTCAGGCAGAGATCCAACTTCGCTGGGAAGGCTGTGGAGAGCCGGGCTTGGTTCCCCAGCCACAACGAGCAGTAAGAGACCGACGACAGGTCCAGAGCAGACCCTTCCCGAGCAGCGGCAGCTGGAGCCGACCGATGGCAGAGAGAGGGAGCCGGGCAGCATCGACGGGGTAAGAAAGAGGGTGAAGAGAGCAGGGCTCAGCCGGGGGTTGATCACCGAGCGGCGTCGAGGAAAAATACTGCAAACCGGAGAGAGAGAGGGTAAGAAACAGCCGGGTTCTAGACTGAGCGGCGTCGACAAATATCAAGAGAAGAACGCGCAGAGCACAGCCAGGGATCACGGCTGATCAGGGTCCGCGGGCGATGCAAGGGGAGACGCCATTGAGCCGCGGAGAAGCAGGGAGAGCGCGGGAGGCACCATTGAGCCGCGGAGAAGAAGGAAAGCGCGGGAGACGCCATTTTGTGCCAGCGGAGAAGGAGGGGAAGCACGGAAGGTGGCATTGGTGATAGTTAACGCACAACCAAGGATGCCGTATCTCTATGTGGCAGTATCTCTATGTTCGACAATGAAGTCGAAGATTGGGTGACATATGTGGAACGTATTGAGGTGTACTGCAGGGCGAATGAAGTGCCAGATGCTAATAAAGCACTGGTTCTGTTAAATTCCATGGGTGCAAAAACTTATGGGTTACTGCGAAATCTAATAACCCCAGAGAAGACAGTAAACAAGAATTTTGAAAGCATAGTAGAAATCCTACAGGACCACTTAAACCCCACACCGCTGCTGATAGCAGAACGATTTAAGTTCCATAAAAGGAACCAACACAAAAACGAAAGCAATGCTGAGTACCTAACGGAACTGCGCAAGCTATCGAAATACTGCCAGTTTGGAGCGGGACTAGCAGACACGTTAAGGGACAAGTTTGTGTGTGGGCTTCAAAGTGAAGGAACCCAGAAACGGCTTCTATCAGAAAAGGACCTTACGCTGGACAAAGCTTTCAGTATGGCAGTATCACACGAAGCATCCGCAAGGGGCGCTGCAGAGATACAACGGAGACTGCAAGAATATGGCACCAACGAAATGACCTATGGAACAGGGAAGTGCTATCGCTGCGACAGAACAACACATGACCAGAAAGATTGTTGGTTCAAGGACCAAGTGTGCAGACAGTGTGGGAAAGCAAGACACATAGCAAGAGTCTGCAGGTCTGGGAAGAAAACCAACAGTAAGAAATCTCCACAGGAGAAGTACAAAAAGGTACACCAGGTGATGGACAGTGGTTCAGATGAACAGAAAAGTGACACAGACTCCGGAAGCAAGGAGCTGGGTTGTCTGAAACTACATAATGTAACCGAAATGGAGGATCACCAGACTATCTGGGTTACACTCAAGATAGACGGAGTCCAAGTGGAAATGGAATTGGACACAGGGTCAGCTCTAACAGTCATAAATCAAAGAGACTACAAGCGGCTATTTTCACACATACCCTTGAAAGCTACAGAGATTGTCTTGAAGACGTATATGGGGCAAAAAGTCTACCCCAAAGGAAAAATAAGGGTGAAAGTGACATATAAAGGTCAGGAAATACCTAAAATGGATATATATGTATTGCCAAATGGAGGACCACCACTGCTAGGACGTGAATGGATCCAGAAGATACATTTAGATTGGCATTCCATACAGGCACTGAAGGTGGAGGCCAAAAAGGATGACGATGTCACACCTGGACGACTGTCAAAAATGCTAACTGATGCAAAAGAAGTGTTCCAGGAGGGACTAGGAACACTAAAAGGAATAACAGCAACAATTAAAATAGAGGATAATGCAAGCCCAAAGTTTCTGAAGGCCAGACCAGTGCCTTATGCGATCAGACCAGCGGTTGAAGCAGAGCTGGAAGGGTTGGAACATTCAGGAGTATTATCCAAAGTGGACTGGAGCGAGTGGGCTACACCCATCATTCCTGTAATGAAGAGGCCGTTGAGTAATACGCCTGGGGAACCAAAGAAGGTCCGCATCTGTGGGGATTTTAAGGTGACAGTGAACCCAGTCCTTCACACGGTGCAATATCCGCTTCCACGAATTGAGGATATTTTCGCCTCACTATCTGGTGGTAAACGCTTCACCAAAATTGATCTAGCCTAGGCGTACTTGCAAATGGAGGTAGAAGAAGCTTCGAAACATTACCTTACGATCAACACCCATAAAGGTCTCTATCAATACAACCGGCTGGTGTTTGGAGTAGCCTGGGCTCCGGCTATCTGGCAAAGGGCGATGGATCAGGTCCTGCAAGGGATTCCAGGGACCCAGTGTTATTTGGACGACATCTTGGTCACGGGCGAAAATGATGGTGATCACCTCGCTAATTTGGAGAAGGTGCTCGCCAGATTAAAGGAATATGGGCTACGAGCTAATCGCCACAAGTGCGAGTTTTTCCAGAAACAGATCTCGTATTGCGGTCACGTCATCGATGAAGAGGGGTTACATAAGTCCCCTGAAAAGATAGAGGCAGTAGTCAAGGCTCCAGCACCGGAAAATGTGTCACAACTGAGGTCCTTCCTCGGGCTGGTAAACTATTACCACAAGTTCTTACCAAATTTGTCTACGGTATTACACCCGCTGAGCACCCTACTGCAAACAGGGGTACCATGGAAGTGGGATGACGAACGTAGATGAGCTTTCCAGAAGTGTAAAGAATTGATCACTTCAAAAGAGGTGTTGGCCCATTTCAACCCAGCACTACCAATTCGTTTGGCATGTGATGCATCACCCTACGGCATTGGAGCGGTGCTGTCGCACAAATTCCCAGGCGGGTTGGAGAGGCCAGTAGCCTTTGCGTCTCGGTCACTAACCTCAGCCGAGCGCAACTACACCCAGATTGACAGGGAGGCCCTCAGCCTAGTATGGGGAGTAAAAAAATTCAACCACTATCTGCACGGACAGAAGTTCACCTTGCTGACTGACCACCAACCACTTGTCTCCATCTTTAATCCTAAGAAGGGTGTGCCAGTAATGACTGCACAGCGGTTACAAAGATGGTCCCTGTTTCTAGGGGTGAATCAATATGAAATAGAATATAAAGGCACGAGACAGCATGGGAATGCTGATGGGCTATCGCGCCTGCCACTGACTACTGTGGAGGAAGCACCAGCAGTGGACCCTATCGAGATATTTTATTCGTCAATAATTGAACGATTGCCAGTAACAAACGTGGATATAGAGAAGGAGACCCGCAATGATCCAACGCTGTCACGGGTATATGAATTGACGGTGAGGGGATGGCCAACACATGGTGACTCACTGTTGCCAGCATTCTCATCCAGAAGAGAACAGCTGTCAGTATGCCAGGGGACAGTGATGTGTGGATCCAGAGTGGTGATTCCACCCAAGTTAAGGGAGAGAGTGCTAAATGAGCTACATGAAGGTCATCTGGGGGGAGTGAAAATGAAAAACCTAGCTAGGGCTTATGTGTGGTGGCCAGGAATCAATCAACAAATCGAAGACCCAACTAAGAGCTGCTTAGGATGCCAGAAGGTCCAAAATGCACCACCACATGCCCCCCTACACCCATGGGAGTGGCCCTCCTCTCCATGGCAACGGGTGCACATTGATTTCGCTGGTCCATTCATGGACTCAATGTTCTTAATAGCAGTGGATGCTCATTCAAAGTGGCCTGTGGTGATTAAGATGTCTTCAACCACTACAGAGAAACGATTGCAGTCCTATGGACCATATTTGCCAGAAACGGGTTGCCAGAGCAGATCTGCTCTGATAATGGACCACAGTTTGTGTCCGACGAGTTCCAAAAATTCATGAAAAGGAATGGGGTAAGGCATTACACATCCGCCCCGTATCATCCAGCCACCAATGGATTGGCTGAGAGGTTCGTACAAACCTTAAAGAAGGCGATAAAGGCCATGTGTGATGAGGAAATTCCACTACAGCATAAGATGGACAATTTCTTATTAGCCTACCGAAACGCGACACATGCAGTTACCAACCAGACCCCGGCCATGATGTTCTTTAACCGAAGGTTGAGATCTCGTCTGGACTTGCTCGGACCAAATGTGCGAAGAAATGTTGAGGACAACCAATTCCAGCACATCAACGAGAAGCCGACAAGGAGCTTCAATGTAGGGCAACCAGTCTTGGATTGGGACTATCGAACAGAGAAGTGGCAACCCGGAACAATATGTACAAGGCAGGGGCCATTAATGTACACAGTGGATGTCGGGGAGAACATTGTGAGATGCCACGTCGATCAGATCTTAGCATCACAGGAATGCGTCAACCCCATGTCTCGAGTACCTGGGGATGAACCCGACATACCGGTAGTATCTACTTCAGACCCAGTAGCAGTGGAACCCGATGAACTACCCGATGAAAAGGGGTCAGAATCGCCTCTGCACCAAGAAGAAGAACCTCCGGAAAGGCGCTATCCCGAAAGGGTCAGGAAGCAACCCCAAAGACTGAATCTATAAATGGACTTTTGTTATTGAATGTACATGTAAAAATGTAATTGTTATTTGAATATTAAGGGGGTATTATTAATCTAAAAAGGGAGGAATTGTAGTGTATGTGCTTTAAGTCAGAACTACTTTTACAGCTGCTGTATACTTTAGTACCAGCAGTGGCATAGTGGTTAGCATTGTTGCCTCACAGCGCCAGGGATCCGGGTTCGAATCTGGCCTCAGGTGACTGTCTGTGTGGAGTTTGCACATTCTCCCCATGTTTGCGTGGGTTTCCTCCGGGTGCTCCGATTTCCTCCCACAGTCCAAAGATGTGCGGGTTAGGTTGATTGGCTGTGATAAATTGACCCTTAGTGTTAGGGGGATTAAATACGTGGGGTTACGGGGATAGAGTGGGATATGTGTTGGTGTAGGGGTTACGGGGATCGGGTGGGATATGTGTCGGTGCAGGCTCGATGGGCCAAATGGCCTCTATCTGCACTGTGGGGTTTCTGTGATTCTGTGATTCTGTGACCACACCGGTATATAAGCTGTGCGCATGCCTCTGTACCCCAGTCTAGAGATTACCCTCCTCCAGTAAAGACCTGTTATTTGTTAATTTACAGCATCCGTGTAATTATTTATCCACCGAACCACGGATCTAACACCCCCTTCTACTCCAGGCTGCCATATAAGCATGTATACTATGCCAAAAGCATAGCAGCTATCGGTATAGATATACACCCGTTTTCCTTCTGCCAATTTTAAAGCCTCTGTCAATGCCGTTAACTCAGCAGCTTGAGCTGAACTACCCCCTGGTAATCTTCCTTCCCTCTGGACGGTGCCGTCTCCCGTCACCACAGCCCAACCTGTGCTGAACTACCTCCGGGTAATCTTCCTTCCCTCTGGACGGTGCCGTCTCCCGTCACCACGGCCCAACCTGTGCTGAACTACCCCCGGGTAATCTTCCTTCCCTCTGGACGGTGCCTTCTCCCGTCACCACGGCCCAACCTGTGCTGAAC
Source organism: Somniosus microcephalus (assembly GCF_052327205.1). NCBI lineage: Eukaryota > Metazoa > Chordata > Chondrichthyes > Squaliformes > Somniosidae > Somniosus > Somniosus microcephalus. The sequence goes on from NC_140990.1 coordinate 64,858,413, forward strand.
TACCCCCTGGTAATCTTCCTTCCCTCTGGACGGTGCCTTCTCCCGTTACCACGGCCCAACCTGTGCTGAACTACCCCCGGGTAATCTTCCTTCCCTCTGGACGGTGCCGTCTCCCATCACCACGGCCCAACCTGTGCTGAACTACCCCCGGGTAATCTTCCTTCCCTCTGGACGGTGCCTTCTCCCGTCACCACAGCCCAACCTGTGCTGAACTACCCCCGGGTAATCTTCCTTCCCTCTGGACGGTGCCGTCTCCCGTCACCACGGCCCAACCTGTGCTGAACTACCCCCGGGTAATCTTCCTTCCCTCTGGACGGTGCCTTCTCCCGTCACCACGGCCCAACCTGTGCTGAACTACCCCCGGGTAATCTTCCTTCCCTCTGGATGGTGCCGTCTCCCGTCACCACAGCCCAACCTGTGCTGAACTACCCCCGGGTAATGTTCCTTCCCTCTGGACGGTGCCATCTCCCGTCACCACGGCCCAACCTGTGCTGAACTACCCCCGGGTAATCTTCATTCCCTCTGGACAGTGCTGTCTCCCATCACCACAGCCCAACCTGTACTGAACTACCCCCGGGTAATCTTCCTTCCCTCTGGACGGTGCCTTCTCCCGTTACCACGGCCCAACCTGTGCTGAACTACCCCCGGGTAATCTTCCTTCCCTCTGGACGGTGCCGTCTCCCGTCACCACGGCCCAACCTGTGCTGAACTACCCCCGGGTAATCTTCCTTCCCTCTGGACAGTGCCGTCTCCCGTCACCACGGCCCAACCTGTGCTGAACTACCCCCTGGTAATCTTCCTTCCCTCTGGACGGTGCCTTCTCCCGTCACCACAACCCAACCTGTGCTGAACTACCCCCGGGTAATGTTCCTTCCTTCTGGACGGTGCCGTCTCCCGTCACCACGGCCCAACCTGTGCTGAACTACCCCCTGGTAATCTTCCTTCCCTCTGGACGGTGCCGTCTCCCATCACCACAGCCCAACCTGTGCTGAACTACCCCCGGGTAATCTTCCTTCCCTCTGGACGGTGCCTTCTCCCGTCACCACGGCCCAACCTGTGCTGAACTACCCCCGGGTAATCTTCCTTCCCTCTGGATGGTGCCGTCTCCCATCACCACAGCCCAACCTGTGCTGAACTACCCCCGGGTAATCTTCCTTCCCTCTGGACGGTGCCGTCTCCCATCACCACAGCCCAACCTGTGCTGAACTACCCCCGGGTAATCTTCCTTCCCTCTGGACGGTGCCGTCTCCCGTCACCACAGCCCAACCTGTGCTGAACTACCCCCTGGTAATCTTCCTTCCCTCTGGACGGTGCCTTCTCCCGTCACCACAGCCCAACCTGTGCTGAACTACCCCCTGGTAATCTTCCTTCCCTCTGGACGGTGCCGTCTCCCATCACCACAGCCCAACCTGTTCGTGGTGTTCCGTTTACATATTTACGGGACCCGTCCACATATAGCTCTAGGTCTGCCTCTGTCAAAGGTAATTCCCTGATCCTGTCTACATACTCTAATTCCTCTTCACCGGTGCAACAGTGTTCCTCTCCTTCCATTCCCATCATAGATGCAGGGTTCTGGCTCATATCTCTAACTATCTGTATGGATTTATCTTTGGGCAACAGGACAGCCTCCCAAGCAGCCTTCCGGCCGTTTGAGACAGTTTTTAATCATCCGGTGTTTAACAATTCCACTAAGGTGTGTTGTGTATGTAACACTATCTCCCCCATGATTACTACAGGTTCACTCACTTTGACTGACCATCGTGCACAATCAATCGCGGCGACACTTCTTGGCATATCGGCCACTATTGGGGATCTCCATGTCGAATAGTAGGCTACGGGTCTCATGTAATCCTCATGATTTTGTGCTACCACTGCACTATAATGCCCCCCGTGATTGTGACAAAAGATATGATATGGCACCCCCATATCGGGTAATCCCAAGGCTGGTGCGGCAGTCAGTGCTTGTTTTAATTTAGTAAAGGCTTCTGCCTGTAACTCTGTCCATTCGATGGGTTCTTCTGCTGCTTTTCCCCCTTTGGTCAATTCATACAAAGGTGCAGCTAGTTGTGAGAATCCTTCAATAAAATTTCTGCTATAATTGAATAGTCCCAGGACTTGTCGCACTCCCCTCACAGTTACAGGTTTGGGCATATTATTTGTGGCCCACTTCCAATCCTCTGGCATGGCTCTCTTGCCCATGCTGATGTTATATCCCAGATAGGTTACCTCTGATTTCCCTACTTGAGCTTTGGTGGGGTTTACTTTAAAGCCTGCATCCCGGAGTGCTTTCAGAATTTTGGACAATGCTTTAACATGCCCCTGAGTGTATCAGTAAATTGTCGACATACTGCAACACCGTCCTGCCGTCCTCCTCTAATTCTACTTCCTCCAGGGCCTTGGCCATGTGTTGGTGGAATATAGCTGGGCTATTATGGAACTCTTGGGGGACCCTCATCCAAGTATATTGTTTCCCATCTAGTGTGAATGCAAATTTCTCTTGCGATTCGTTGTCCAATGGTATGGACCAGAATCCGTTTGCAATATCTAGGACTGTAAAAATTTTGTGTTCTGGTTTTAGCCCATTAAAAATTGTAGCAGGACTTGCCACTATCGGGTATTCCTTTGGGGTCACCTTATTTAGTGCCGTATAATCTATTGTCAGTCGATATGATGCACCTGGTTTCCTTACTGGCCATACCAGGGAATTAGTTTCAGATACAGTTTCTCGTAAGATTCCCTGTTTGGTTAATTCCAACACGATGTCCCGTACTGCTGCTTTGGCTTCCTCCTTTAAAGGATATTGTTTATGTGGGCGATGCATTGGTCCCGGTATTTTTACCGGGGGGGTTCAGACTAATCCACAATCTTCTTTATGTGTTGCCCACACCCCAATATACTCTCTGCATGGGATCGCCCATAGTCCCTTCTTATCCCATTCCGGGTCTATAATCTTAATTGCTCCTACCCGATCTGTTTTGTTTCCCGGGGCCGTTTGTTTGTTTGACTTATGATCCGCTGGCCAGATCACTTTATTCGCTTTAGGGTCGATTAAAGCTCCTACTTCCCGCAGTAAGTCTATCCCTAGGATTGTTCCTTCAGTATTCTCGCATACCCACAAATGTGTAGATATTATTATACATCCAATTTCTAATAAAATTGTTTTGCTCTTATAAGCCTTAAGTCTTCTTCCCCCTATTCCCGCCACATTAATTGAAAGTTTAGTTCGGGGTAAGGGTAAACCTGTCAGTGAGATTGAGGCTCCGGTGTCTATCAACATTTTGCACTGCCGGCCCCCTACCAATGCGTTAACAAACATCCTCGGATCCTCCTCACCATTCTCCCCGAGGGCCGCTACCTTTCATTTAATATTCAACTTCTTCATCATGTCCCTGATTTGCCTCGTAGTGCATACATCGCCCTCTTCCCCGTCCTCTGATTCAGACCCATATCACCTCTCACCTCGGGTATTTTTCCAGTTACTATATTCCCTAAGCTCCCTTTCTTCCCTATCCCTTCATCGCTGTCTCTCCCTATCTCTATCTCTGTCTCTATCCCTTTCCTCCTGTTCCTCCTTTTCTTCCCTCATCCATCTTCTAAAAACCTCCTTCCCCCATTTCCTCCGGGCTGTCCTCTTTGGGGACCCCCCCCTTTGTTTTGGCTCCTGACCTTCCCTTCCTCCCCCTTTCTTCCAAGAGTCTGATTTCTTATGTCCTGGCTTGTTACAATTATAACAAGTTGGTTTTGGACCTGATGCTGGTCTGACATCTCTTCTCTGCTTCTGTTTGCATTCTTTAGCTAAATGTTCCTCTTCACCACAAGCATAACAGCTTGCTATCCCCACTGCTTCCTCTTGTTCCCCCAACTCCTCTGCGGCAGCTATCTTAGTCTTTTGCATGTTATCTACTTATGTCGCCCACCTAATTAAATCCTCATAGTTGTTCATTGTAACAATTCCTAATCGTATGGCTGCCTGATCTGCGGGGCCTAGTCTGGCTTTAAATGATTGCAGGAAACATTGGTTCTCTGTAGTCGGGTTTAGGATGCCGGAACATCGCACAAACCTTTCCCATTTCCGTTTACTATAGTCTACGGCAGATTCCCCCTTATCCCGAGTTATATTGGTTAAAGCTGCCCAATTTACCGGGGCCTGTCCCATAACCTCCTCTACTGCTCACTTGAAGGCCTCGTAGTTTTGGTCTGACTGTTGCGGGCAGGATTATATGCTAGGCACCAAGTTCCGTCCCTGAAATTCACGGGCAATTGGTCCCAACGGTCATCCGAAATTTTTGCTCGCACCAACTGGTTTATATCTAAATTATGACTGATCCTCAATTCCCTCATCTTTTGCCAAAATGGGTAGTTAATCCCCTGATCTTGCAGCTGGGGTAATTTATCTCTAATGGTTTGAAGGGCTGGTAGGTGGTTCGAATTATCTGGGGTCTTGCCGGAACTGCGGGGACTGCTGGGATTTCCGGGTTTCCTCTTGCCGCGGGGACTTTGGCGGTACCGGGGATCTCCGGGTGTCCTGGGATTACTTCAGTTTTTATCGGGGCCATTTTTACCGTGTGGTACACTGGATTATAGGGTGGTGGGAGATTATTTTCTTCTGGCCAGGGCAGTGGCTCCGGCCAGTCCCTCTCCTTACTGTCTCCTTTTCTAACCCACCCCCATCTATATTACCTTCTTCTGGTAGTTTTGGGTATACGGGCGTACTGCTGGAGCCGGCCGCTGCCACCGGGTGTCCCTTCCCTCTTGGTTTGGGAGTTGTTACTTCTTTCTCGTCCCTTTCCCCCTCTCCCTTCTGTTTCAACTCCTTACATTGTTTCTGGTAACAAGCTAAGATTACCATTCCCCCTTTTCCCTCTTTATCATTGGTTTGTCCCCTCCACCAAGCCCTTTGTCTTTCTGCACTGTCTTCTGGATCCCATCCTTTCTTTTTCATGAACTCGATAAGTTTCTGATTTTTATCTGCTACATAGCGAGTGATGGAGATGGGGTCTCCCCAAGGGGACGGTCCCTCCTCCTTTATCGCTGCATCCTTTTTAGGCATCCTATATAGCTTCTGACTTCTCAATGGTTCTTGTGTTACTCTATCATTCACCCACACACACTTATTTTGCGCACACTCACTCGTCATGGGAATGACGATCCTGTGGTGTTTATAGTTCCCTACATCTATTCGATCCAGACCATCACGTGGGAATATATTCATATTTCAGATGAATACATGGCTAGAGGAATGGTGCAAGGGGGAGGGATTCAAATTCCTGGGACATTGGAACTGGTTCTGGGGGAGGTGGGACCAGTACAAACCGGACGGTTTGCACCTGGGCAGGGCCGGGACTGATGTCATAGGGGGAGTGTTTGCTAGTGCTCTGGGGGAGGGTTTAAACTAAAATGGCAGGGGGTTGGGAACCTGAGCAGGGAGACAGAGGAAAGGGAAACAAGGATAAAAGCAAAAAATAGGAAGGAGAAAAACAAAAGTGCCAGTAAGAGAAATCAATGGTTTAAGTCAAACATGGCCACAGTAAATAATAATTCTAAAAGGTCTAAGAGCGTTAAAAAAACAAGCCTGAAGGCTTTGTGTCTTAATGCGAGGAGCATTCATAATAAGGTGGATGAATTAGCTGCGCAAATAGACGTAAAAAAATATGATTTGATTGGGATTACGGAAACATGGCTCCAGGGTGGCCAAGGCTGGGAACTCAACATCCAGGGGTATTCAATATTCAGGAAAGATAGGCAAAAAGGAAAAAGAAGTGGTGTAGCATTGCTGGTTAAAGAGGGGATTAACACAATTATAAGGAAGGATATTAGCTCTGATGATGTGGAATCTGTATGGGTAGAACTGAGAAATACCAAGGGGCAGAAAATATTAGTGGGAGCGGTATATAGACCTCCAAACAGTAATGCAGAGGTTGGGGATGGCATTAAAAGGGAAATTAGAGAAGCGTGCAATAAGGGCACAACAGTTATCATGGGTGACTTTAATCTACATATAGATTGGGCTAACCAAATTAGTAACAATACTGTGGAGGAGGAATTCCTGGAGTGTATACAGGATGGTTTCCTGGACCAATATGTCGAGGAACCAACTAGAGATCAGGCCATCTTAGACTGGGTATTATGTAATGAGAAAGGATTCATTAGCAATCTAGTTGTGCGAAGTCCCTTGGGTCGGAACGATCATAATATGATAGAATTCTTCATTAAGATGGAGAGTGAAGTAGTTGACTCAGAGACTAGGGTCCTGAATTTAAATAAAGGAAACTACGATGGTATGAGGCGCGAGTTGGGTAGGATTGATTGGGGAATATCACTCAAAGAGTTGACGGTGGATAGGCAATGGCAAACATTCAAAGACCGCATGGATGAACTACAGAATTTGTTTATCCCAGTTTGGCATAAAAATAAAACAAAAAAGGTGACTCAACCGTGGCTAACAAGGGAAATTAGGGATAGCATAAGATCCAAGGAGAGGACATATAAATTGGCCAGAAAAAGCAGTAAACCTGAGGATTGGGAGCAGTTTCGGATTCAACAAAGGGGGACAAAGGAATTAATTAAGAAGGGGAAAATAGAGTATGAGAGTAAGCTTGCAGGGAACATAAAAACTGACTGTAAAAGCTTTTATAGATATGTGAAGAGAAAAATATTGGTAGTCAAGCATAGGTTCCTTGCAGTCAGAATCAGGGGAATTTATAATGGGGAACAAAGAAATGGCAGGCCAATTAAATACATATTTTGGTTCTGTCTTCACAAAGGAGGACACAAATAACCTCCCAGAGGTGTTGGGGAATATAGGGTCTGATGAAAGGGAGGAACTGAAAGAAATCAGTATTTGTAGGGAAATGGTGTTAGGGAAATTAACGGGATTGAAGCCGATAAATCCCCAGGGCCTAATAATCTACATCCTAGGGTACTTAAGGAAGTGGCCCTAGAAATAGTAGATTCATTGCTGATCATCTTCCAACATTCGATAGAATCTGGAACAGTACCCATGGATTGGAGGGTAGCTAATGTTACCACACTATTCAAAAAAGGTGGTAGAGAGAAAACAGGGAATTACAGACCGGTAAGCCTGACATCGGTAGTGGGGAAAATGCTAGAGTCCATTATAAAAGATGTAACAGCAGAGCACTTGGAAAACAGTGACAGGATCGGACAAAGTTAACATGGATTTACAAAAGGTAAATCGTGCTTGACTAATCTACTGGAATTTTTTGAGGATGTAACTGGTTAAATAGATAAGGGAGAACCAGTGGATGTGGTGTATTTGGACTTTCAAAAGGCTTTTGATAAGGTCCTGCATAAGAGATTAGCGTGTAAAGTTAAGGCACATGGGATTGGGGGCAAGGTATTGACTTGGATAGAGAACTGGTTGGCAGACAGAAAGCAAAGAGTTGGAATAAACGGGTCTTTTTCCGAGTGGCAGCAGTGACTAGTGGGGTACCGCAGGGATCAGTCCTTGGACCCCAGCTATACACAATATATATTAATGATCTGGATGAGGGAACTAGATGTAATATCTCCAAGTTTGCAGACGACACAAAGCTGGGTGGGCATGTGTGCTGTGAGGAGAATGCTGAGAAATTCCAGTATGATTTGGACAGGTTGGGTGATTGGGCAGAAGCATGGCAGATGCAATATAACATGGATAAATGCGAGGTTATCCACTTTGGTGTCAAAAACAGGAAGGCAGATTATTATCTGAATGACAATAGATTGGAAGAAGGGGAAGTGCAACGAGACCTGGGTGTCCTTGTGCACCAGTCGCTGAAGGTAAGCATGCAGGTGCAGCAGGCGGTTAAGAAGGCAAATGGTATGTTGGCCTTCGTAGCGAGAGGGTTTGAGTACAGGAACAAGGATGTCTTGCTGCAGTTGTACAGGGCCTTGGTGAGACCACATCTTGAGTATTGTGTGCAGTTTTGGTCACCTTATCTGAGGAAGGATGTTCTTGCCATGGAAGGAGTGCAGCAACGATTCACCAGGTTGATACCTGGGATGGCAGGAATGACGTATGAGGAGAGATTCGGTCAATTGAGCTTATACTTATTGGAGTTTAGAAGAATGAGAGGGGATCTCATTGAAACTTATAAAATTCTGACAGAACTGGTCAGACTAGATGCAGGAAGGATGTTCCCGATGGTCGGGGATTCCAGAACCAGGGGTCACAGTCTAAGGATAAGGGGTAAGCCATTTAGGACAGAGATGAGGAGGAATTTCTTCACCCAGGGTGTGGTGAACCTGTGGAATTCTCTACCACAGAAGGCAGTAGAGGCCAGTTCATTAAATACATTCAAGAAGGAGTTAGATATATTTCTTAAGACTAAAGGGATCAAGGGATATGGGGAGAAAGCAGGGACAGGGTACTGAATTTGGATGATCAGCCATGATCGCACTGAATGGCGGAGCAGGCTCAAGGGGCCAAATGGCCTACTCCTGCTCCTATCTTCTATGCTTCTATGTTTCTATGTAAGTGATTAAATTCGAATTGCTTTTAAAGACGCTCCTAACTGATAAATAGCAAAGTGATTAATCACAGTTCAAGAAATAAACTGCAGATACAAAAAATGAATTCATTCATTCATTAATAAAGACCAGGCAGTGTGTGGGGATTGTAGTATGTGGGAGTTTGTGAACAACGAGACTGTCCCAGACAGCCACATCTGCAGCAAATGTCTCTGCCTCATGACATTCCAGCTCCGAGTCAGTGAGCTGGAGTCCGAGCTAGAGACACTCCGACATATAAGGGAGGAGCAGGAATTACTGGATAATTTACTCGAGTACAGTCACACACCAGAAGAAAGCACAGGTGCAGGAAGGGGAGAGTGTGACTGTCAGTCAGCCGGGTAAGGGGAACGTGGAGAAGTAGTGAAGGAAGGCCAGCAGACACGGCTCCTGTCGAACAGGTACAAAGTACTCAATACCTGTGAGGATAAGGAGAAAGACTGGGAAGGACAGCTGGAATGCTGCCCAAGGCATCATGGAACAGGAGGCTGTCCAAGTGGTGGAGAAGCAGATTGGAAAGATTGTAGTATAGGGGATTCTATAATTAGAAGGATAGATAGTAGTCTTTACGGTCAGGATCGAGAGTCCCGGAGGGTGTGTTACCTTTCTGGTGTCAGGGTAAGGGACATCTCAAAATGGCTGGAAAATAATCTGGACACCAAATCCAGGGACCACTTACACTGAGACACCAAATCCAGGGACCACTTACACTGAGACACCAAATCCAGGGACCACTTACACTGAGACACCAAATCCAGGGACCGCTTACACTGAGCCTATAAATGGAAATCAGAGAGCCTCAGTATGGTGAATGGCCATGGTGGTGAAACCTGCTCTAGTGAGGGCAAAAGGCAGGTAATGGATGAAGATATGACGGTGGAATCAGATGGTGACAGGTTATTTTCAGAAGCACTTTTCAGGCTGGCTTATGATTGGATGTAACCAGCCCAACACCTGGATCTGCCTGTTCTTGTCCCCAAATCCCAAAGTCTAATGTCCCTGATGTCTTTTTCTGTGAGAAATGTAGAGATGTTCGGGGAGTCCAGAACCAGGGGTCACAGTATAAGGATAAGGGGTGAGCCATTTAGGACAGAGATGAGGAGGAATTTCTTCACCCAGAGAGTGGTGAACCTGTGGAATTCTCTACCACAGAAGGCAGTGGAGGCCAACTCATTAAATAAATTCAAGAAGGAGTTAGATATATTTCTTAAGGCTAAAGGGATCAAGGGATATGGGGAGAAAGCAGGGACAGGGTACTGAATTTGGATGATCAGCCATGATCGCATTGAATGGCGGAGCAGGCTCGAGGGGCTGAATGGCCTACTCCTGCTCCTATCTTCTATGTTTCTATGTGAAAGAAGGGAAGGAATCAGGCTCCAGCCAGAAAGAAGGTTCCTCAAATGAACAATTCATGAGGCATTTTTCCGTCTCGTTCTGTGAGGTTAAAAAACATGAAATTAAAAAAGATGCACCCAGTGACACTGGTGTTGTTAATAGTGGTTTCTAACCCTAATCACTAACTCCTAAGCCTAACCTCCAATTGACTACCCCCAACCACTAACCCCAATCCTAACCAATATCCACTAGCCCCAACCACTAACCCCAATCCTAACCAATAACCACGAACCCCAACCACTAACCCCAATCCTAACCAATAACCACTAGCCCCAACCAGTAACCCCAATCCTAACCAATAACCATGAGCCCCAACCACTAACCCCAATCCTAACCAATAACCACGAGCCCCAACCACTAACCCCAATCCTAACCAATAACCACGAGCCCCAACCGCAAATGTAACACCTCTATTTAAGAAAAGAGGGAGACAGAAAGCAGGAAATTATAGACCAGTTAGCCTATCATCTGTTGTTGTGAAAATGCTGGAATCCTTCATTAAGGAAGCAGTAGCAGGGCATTTGGAAAATCATAATGCAGTGAAGCAGAGTCAGCATGGTTTTATGAAAGGGAAATCGTATTCAACAAATTTGCTGGAGTTCTTCGAGAATGTAACGAGCAGGGTGGACAAAGGTGAACCAGTAGATGTGGTGTATTTGGATTTCCAGAAGGCATTCGATAAGGTGCCACATAAAAGGTTACTGCATAAGATAAGAGCTCACAGAGTTGGGGGTAATATATTAGCATGGATAGAGAATTGGCTAACAGAAAGCAGAGAGTCGGGATAAATGGGTCATTTTCCGGTTGGCAAACAGAAACTAGTGGGGTGCCACAGGGATCGGTGCTGGGGCCTCAACTATTTACAATCTACATTAATGACTTGGATGAAGGGACCGAGTGTAATGTAGCCAAGTTTGCGGATGATACAAAGATGGGTGGGAAAGCAAGTTGTGCAGAGGACTCAAAGAATCAGCAAAGGGATATAGACAAGCTAAGTGAGTGGGCAAACATTTGGCAGATGGAGTATAATGTGGGAAAGTGCGAGGTTATACACTTTGGCAGGAAAAATAAAAAAGCAAATTATTATTTAAATGGAGATTACAAAATGCTACAGTTCAGAGGGACCTGGGGGTCCTTGTGCATGAAACACAAAAAGTTAGCATGCAGGTACAGCAAGTAATCAAAAAGGCAAATGGAATGTTGGCCTTTATTGCAAGGGGGCTGGAGTATAAAAGCAGGGAAATCCTGCTACAACTGTACAGGGCGTTAGTGAGACCACACCTGGAGTACTGCGTACACTTTTGGTCTCTGAACTGCATTGGAGGCAGTTCAGAGACAATTCACTAGGTTAATTTCTGAGATGAGGGGTTGACTTATGAAGAAAGGTTGAGCAGGTTGGGCCTATACTCATTGGAATTTAGAAGAATGAGAGGGGATCTTATTGAAACATATAAGATACTGAGGGGGCTCGACAAGGTAGATGCAGAGAGGATGTTTCCCCTCATGGGGAAATCTAGAACTCGGGGGCATAATTTCAGAATAAAGGGTCGCTCTTTTAGAACTGAGATGAGGAGGAATTTCTTCTCTCAGAGGGTCGTAAATCTGTGGAATTCTCTGCCCCAGAGAGCTGTGGAGGCTGGGTCATTGAATACATTTAAGGTGGAGATAGACACATTTTTGCAAGATAAGGGAGTGAAGGGTTATGGGGAGCGGGCGGGGAAGTGGCTTTGAGCCCAAGATCAGCCATGATCTTATTGAATGGCGGAGCAGGCTGGAGGGACCAAGTGGCCTATTCCTGCTCCTATTTCTTATTCACTAATCTGGTCTTTCAATGGGGGGGCCTTTACCCAGCATTCCCCGCGGTGGAGGATGTGCCCAGACTGCAGCAGCCCAGTGCGCAGGCGTGGTAGGGGAGGGTATATTGAGCATGCACAGTGCGACACAGGAGACGGACAGACTGAGAGGAACCGAAGCCGGGAACGCGATTCCACAGCGGGTAAGAATAGAGCAGCGCAGAAGAATAATGGTCCGGTAGGTAGGTGAGGCAGCTTTCTAAACAACTGGGGTAGGCCGGAAGCCCCGAATAATAATCTGAAAATCCCGTGTTTCCAGCTGCGGGGATTTCTTCAGCGAACAGGCCCAGGTTAACGGTCGCCATCATTGTAAAGGAGGGCGGAAAGTTACAGTGCGATGCCATTTTGATTCATTGTGTAACAGAGTGCATGCGTGGCCATCTTAGTACAGGAACATAGTGGGCGAGACTTCAGTGTCTGCTTCCATCCGGGTCCCAGTGCCTGGGAGAGACAATCAGTGCCTGAGTTATTTTATCCTCATTCTCCACACAGGGGATTTCTCACCATCTCTCCTGAAGGCGCTGGTAAGTGGCAAGCTTAGAGTTTACATGCCATAGAATTGTAAAAGAGCCCCAGAAGGTTGTGGGTTCAAAACCCACTCCAGAGACTTGAGCGCAAAAATCTATACTGACTCTCCAGTGCAGTGCTGAGGGAGTGCTGCACTGTCAGCGGTGCCATTTTACAGATGCAACGTTAAACCGAGGTCCCGTCTGCCCTCTCAGGTGGACGTAAAAGATCCCAGGACATTATTTCAAAGAAGAGCAGGGGAGTTAACCCGGTGTCCTGGCCAATATTTATCCCTCAATCAACACAATTAAAAAAAAACAGATTATCTGGTCATTATCACATTGCTGTTGGTGGGCGCTTGCTGTGCACAAACTGGCTGTCGCCTGTCCTACACTGAACAGTGACTACACTTCAAAAAATACTTCATTCGCTATAAAACGCTTTGGGAGGTCCAAGGTTGTGAAAGGCGCCATAGAAATGCAAATCTTTCGTTCTTTCAAAGCTGTGCCGCCATGTACAGTCCCAGGGTTAGAATCCCCATGTACGGTCCCAGGGTTAGAATCCCCATGTACAGTCCCAGGGTTAGAATAACCATGTACAGACCCAGGGTTAGAATTCCCATGTACAATCCCAGGGTTGAATCCCCATGTACAGTCCCAGGGTTAGAATCCCCATGTACAGTCCCAGGGTTAGAATACCAATGTGCAGTCCCAGGGTTAGAATCCCCATGTACGGTCCCAGGGTTAGAATCCCCATGTACAGTCCCAGGGTTAGAATAACCATGTACAGACCCAGGGTTAGAATTCCCATGTACAATCCCAGGGTTAGAATCCCCATGTACAGTCCCAGGGTTAGAATCCCCATGTACAGTCCCAGGGTTAGAATACGAATGCGCAGTCCCAGGGTTAGAATCCCCATGTACGGTCCCAGGGTTGAATCCCCATGTGCAGTCCCAGGGTTAGAATCCCCATGTACAGTCCCAGGGTTAGAATCCCCATGTACAGTCCCAGGGTTGAATCCCCATGTACAGTCCCAGGGTTGGAATCCACATGAACAGTCCCAGGGTCAGAATCCCCATGTACAGTCTAAGGGTTAGAATCCCCATATACAGTCCCAGGGTTAGAATCCCCATGAACAGTCCCAGGGTTAGAATCCCCATGTACAGTACCAGGGATGGAATCCCCATGTACAGTCCCAGGGTTAGAATCCCCATGGAGAATCCCAGGGTTAGAATTCCCTTGTACAGCCCTAGGGTAAGAATCCACATTTCCATTCCCAGGGTTAGAATCCCCATGTACAGTCCCAGGGTTAGAATCCCCATGTACAGTCCCAGGGTTAGAATCACCATGTACAGCCCCAGGGTTAGAATCCCCATGTACAGTCCCAGGGTTAGAATCCCCATGTAAAGTCCCAAGGTTAGAATCCCCATGTACAGTCCCAGGGTTAGAATCCCCATGAACAGTCCCAGGGTTAGAATCCCCAAGTACACTCCCAGGGTTAGAATCCCCATGTCAAGTCTCAGGGATAGAATCCCCATCTACAGTCCCAGGGTTAGAATCCCCATGTACAGTCTCAGGGTGAGAATCCCCATGTACAGTATCAGGGTTAGAAACCCCATGTACAGTCCCAGGGTTAGATTACCCATGTACAGTCCCTGGGTTAGAATCTCCATGTACAGTCCGAGGGTTAGAATCCTCATTTACAGTCCCAGGGTTAGAATCCCCATGTACAGTCCCAGGGTTAGAATCCCCATGTACAGTCCCAGGGTTAGAATCCCCATGTACAGTCCCAGGGTTAGAACCCCTGTGTACAGTCCCAGGGTTAGAAACCCCATGTACAGTCCCAGGGTTAGAATCCCCATGTTCAGTCCCAGGGTAAGAATCCCCATGTACAGACCCAGGGTTAGAATCACCATGTACAGTCCCAGGGTTAGAATCCCCATGTACAGTCCCAGGGTTAGAATCGCCATGTACAGTCCCAGGGTTAGAATCCCCATGTACAGTCCCAGGGTTAGAATCACCATGTACAGTCCCAGGGTTAGAATCCCCATGTACAATCTCAGGGTTAGAATCCACATGTACAGTCCCAAGGTTAGAATCCCCATGTACAGTCTCAGAGTTAGAATCCCCATGTACAGTCCCAGGGTTAGAATCACCATGTACAGTCCCAGGGTTAGAATTCCAATGTAGAGTCCCAGAGATAGAATCCCCATGTAGAGTCCCAGGGTTTGAATCCCCATGTAAAGTCCCAGGGTTAGAATCCCCATGTACAGTCCCAGGGTTAGAAACCCCATGTACAGTCCCAGGGTTAGAATCCCCATGTACAGTCCCAGGGTTAGAATCCCCATGTACAATCCCAGGGTTGGAATCCCCAGGTACAGTCCCAGGGTTAGAATCCCCATGTACAGTCCCAGGGTTAGAATCACCATGTACAGCCCCAGGGTTAGAATCCCCATGTACAGTCCCAGGGTTAGAATCCCCATGTAAAGTCCCAGGGTTAGAATCCCCATGTACAGTCCCAGGGTTAGAATCCCCATGAACAGTCCCAGGGTTAGAATCCCCAAGTACACTCCCAGGGTTAGAATCCCCATGTAAAGTCTCAGGGATAGAATCCCCATCTACAGTCCCAGGGTTAGAATCCCCATGTACAGTCTCAGGGTTAGAATCCCCATGTACAGCATCAGGGTTAGAAACCCCATGTACAGTCCCAGGGTTAGATTACTCATGTACAGTTCCTGGGTTAGATTCTCCATGTACAGTCCGAGGGTTAGAATCCCCATTTACAGTCCCAGGGTTAGAATCCCCATGTACAGTCCCAGGGTTAGAATCCCCATGTACATTCCCAGGGTTAGAAACCCCATGTACAGTCCCAGGGTTAGAATCCCCATGTACAGTCCCAGGGTTAGAGTCCCCATGTACAGTCCCAGGGTTAGAATCCCCATGTACAGTCCCAGGGTTAGAATCCCCATGTACAGTCCAATGGTTAGAAACCCCATGTAGAGTCCCAGGGTTAGAATCCCCATATACAGTCCCATGGTTAGAATCCCCATGTACAGTCCCAGTGTTAGTATCCCCATGTACAGTCCCAGGATTAGAAACCGCATCTGCAGTCCCAGGGTTAGAATCCCCATGTACAGTCCCAGGGTTAGAATCCCCATGTACAGTCCAAGGGTTAGAATCACCATGTACAGTCCCAGGGTTAGAATCCCCATGTACAGTCCCAGTGTTAGAATCCCCATCTACAGTCCCAGGGTTAGAATCCCCATGTACAGTCCCAGGGTTAGAATCCCCATGTACAGTCCCAGGGTTAGAATCCCCCTGTACAGACCCAGAGTTAGAATCCCCATGTACGGTCCCAGGGTTAGAATCCCCATGTACAGTCCCAGGGTTAGAATCCCCATGTACAGTCCCAGGGTTAGAATCCCCATGTACAGTCCAAGGGTGAGAATCACAATGTACAGATCCAGGGTTAGAATCCCCATATACAGTCCCAGGGTTCGAATACCCATGTACAGTCCCAGGGTCAGAATCCCCATTTACAGTCCCAGGGTTGGAATCCCCATGTACATTCCCAGGGTAAGAATCCCCATATACTGTCCCAGGGTTAGAATCCCATGTACAGTCCCAGGGTTAGAATCCCCATGTACAATCCCAGGGTTGGAATCCCCAGGTACAGTCCCAGGTTTAGAATCCCCATGTACAGTCCCAGGGTTAGAATCCCCATATACAGTCCCAGAGTTAGAAACCCCATGTACAACACAGGGTTAGAATCCCCATGTACAGTCCCAGGGTTAGAATCCCCATGTACAGTCCCAGGTTTGGAATCCCCATGTACAGTCCCTGGGTTGGAAACACCATGTACAGTCCCAGGGTTAGAATCCCCATGTACAGACCCAGGGTTAGAATCCCCATGTGCAGTCCCAGGGTTAGAATCCCCATGTACAGTCCCAGGGTTAGAATCCCCATGTACAGTCCCAGGGTTAGATTCCCCATGTACAGTCCCAGGGTTAGAATCCCCATGTACAGTCCCAGGGTTGAATCCCCCTGTACGGTCCCAGGGTTAGAATCCCCATGTGCAGTCCCAGGGTTAGAAACCCCATGTACGGTCCCTGGGTTAGAATCCTCATGTACAGACCCAGAGTTAGAATCCCCATGTACAGTCCCAGGGTTAGAATCCCCATGTAGAGTCCCAGGGTTGTAATACCCATGTACAGTCACAGGGTTAGAATCCCCATATACAGTTCCAGGGTTAGAATCCCCATCTACAGTCCCAGGCTAAGAATCCCCATGTACAGTCCCAGGGTTAGAATCCCCATGTACAGTCCCAGGGTTAGAAACCACATATACAGTCCCAGGGTTAGAATCACCATGTACAGTCCCAGGGTTAGAAATCCCATGTACAGTCCCAGGGTTAGAATCCCCATGTATAGTCCCAGGGTTAGAATCCCCGTGTAAAGTCCCAGGGTTAGAATTCCCATGTACAGTCCCAGGTTTAGAATCCCCACGTACAGTCCCAGGGTTGCAATCCCCATGTACAGACCCAGAGTTAGAATCCCCATGTACAGTCCCAGGGTTAGATTCCCCATGTACAGTCCCAGGGTTAGAATCCCCATGTACAGTCCCAGGGTTAGAATCCCCATGTACAGATCTAGGGTTAGAATCCCCATGTACAGTCCCAGGGTTAGAACCCCCATGTACAGATACAGGGTTAGAATCCACATGTACATTCCCAGGGTTAGAATCCCCATGTACAGTCCCAGGGTTGGAATCCCCACGTACAGTCCCAGGGGTTTGAATCCCCATGTTCAGTCCCAGGGTCGGAATCCCCATGTACAGTCCCAGGGTTAGAATCACCCATGTACAGTCCCAGGGTTGGAATCCCCATATACGTTCCCAGTGTTGGAATCGTCACGTTCAGTCTCAGGGCTGTAATCCCCATGTACAGTCCCAGGGTTAGAATCCCCATGTACAGTCCCAGGGTGAGAATCCCCATGTCCATTCCCAGGGTTAGAATCCACATGTACAGTCCCAGGGTTAGAATCCCCATGTACAGCCCCAGGGTTAGAATCCCCATGTACAGTCCCAGGGTTAGAATCCCCATGTACAATCCCAGGGTTGGAATCCCCAGGTACAGTCCCAGGGTTAGAATCCCCATGTACAGTCCCAGGGTTAGAATCCCCATGTAAAGCCCCAGAGTTAGAAACCCCATGTACATCCCAGGGTTAGAATCCCCATGTACATTCCCAGTGTTAGAATTCCCATGCACTGTCCCAGGGTTGGAATCCCCATGTACAGTCCCAGGGTTGGAATCCCCATGTACAGTCCCAGGGTTGGAATCCCCATGTACAGTCCCAGGGTTAGAATCCTATGTACAGACCCAGGGTTAGATTCCCCATGTACAGTCCCAGGGTTGGAATCCCCATGTACAGTCCCAGGGTTAGAATCCCCATGTACAATCTCAGGGTTAGAATCCACATGTACAGTCCCAAGGTTAGAATCCCCATGTACAGTCTCAGAGTTAGAATCCCCATGTACAGTCCCAGGGTTAGAATCACCATGTACAGTCCCAGGGTTAGAATTCCAATGTAGAGTCCCAGAGATAGAATCCCCATGTAGAGTCCCAGGGTTTGAATCCCCATGTAAAGTCCCAGGGTTAGAATCCCCATGTACAGTCCCAGGGTTAGAAACCCCATGTACAGTCCCAGGGTTAGAATCCCCATGTACAGTCCCAGGGTTAGAATCCCCATGTACAATCCCAGGGTTGGAATCCCCAGGTACAGTCCCAGGGTTAGAATCCCCATGTACAGTCCCAGGGTTAGAATCACCATGTACAGCCCCAGGGTTAGAATCCCCATGTACAGTCCCAGGGTTAGAATCCCCATGTAAAGTCCCAGGGTTAGAATCCCCATGTACAGTCCCAGGGTTAGAATCCCCATGAACAGTCCCAGGGTTAGAATCCCCAAGTACACACCCAGGGTTAGAATCCCCATGTAAAGTCTCAGGGATAGAATCCCCATCTACAGTCCCAGGGTTAGAATCCCCATGTACAGTCTCAGGGTTAGAATCCCCATGTACAGCATCAGGGTTAGAAACCCCATGTACAGTCCCAGGGTTAGATTACTCATGTACAGTCCCTGGGTTAGATTCTCCATGTACAGTCCGAGGGTTAGAATCCCCATTTACAGTCCCAGGGTTAGAATCCCCATGTACAGTCCCAGGGTTAGAATCCCCATGTACATTCCCAGGGTTAGAAACCCCATGTACAGTCCCAGGGTTAGAATCCCCATGTACAGTCCCAGGGTTAGAGTCCCCATGTACAGTCCCAGGGTTAGAATCCCCATGTACAGTCCCAGGGTTAGAATCCCCATGTACAGTCCAATGGTTAGAAACCCCATGTAGAGTCCCAGGGTTAGAATCCCCATATACAGTCCCATGGTTAGAATCCCCATGTACAGTCCCAGTGTTAGTATCCCCATGTACAGTCCCAGGATTAGAAACCGCATCTGCAGTCCCAGGGTTAGAATCCCCATGTACAGTCCCAGGGTTAGAATCCCCATGTACAGTCCAAGGGTTAGAATCACCATGTACAGTCCCAGGGTTAGAATCCCCATGTACAGTCCCAGTGTTAGAATCCCCATCTACAGTCCCAGGGTTAGAATCCCCATGTACAGTCCCAGGGTTAGAATCCCCATGTACAGTCCCAGGGTTAGAATCCCCCTGTACAGACCCAGAGTTAGAATCCCCATGTACGGTCCCAGGGTTAGAATCCCCATGTACAGTCCCAGGGTTAGAATCCCCATGTACAGTCCCAGGGTTAGAATCCCCATGTACAGTCCAAGGGTGAGAATCACAATGTACAGATCCAGGGTTAGAATCCTCATATACAGTCCCAGGGTTCGAATACCCATGTACAGTCCCAGGGTCAGAATCCCCATTTACAGTCCCAGGGTTAGAATCCCCATGTACAGTCCCAGGGTTGAATCCCCCTGTACGGTCCCAGGGTTAGAATCCCCATGTACAGTCCCAGGGTTAGAATCCCCATGTACAGTCCCAGGGTTAGATTCCCCATGTACAGTCCCAGGGTTAGAATCCCCATGTACAGTCCCAGGGTTGAATCCCCCTGTACGGTCCCAGGGTTAGAATCCCCATGTGCAGTCCCAGGGTTAGAAACCCCATGTACGGTCCCTGGGTTAGAATCCCCATGTACAGACCCAGAGTTAGAATCCCCATGTACAGTCCCAGGGTTAGAATCCCCATGTAGAGTCCCAGGGTTGTAATACCCATGTACAGTCACAGGGTTAGAATCCCCATATACAGTTCCAGGGTTAGAATCCCCATCTACAGTCCCAGGCTAAGAATCCCCATGTACAGTCCCAGGGTTAGAATCCCCATGTACAGTCCCAGGGTTAGAAACCACATATACAGTCCCAGGGTTAGAATCACCATGTACAGTCCCAGGGTTAGAAATCCCATGTACAGTCCCAGGGTTAGAATCCCCATGTATAGTCCCAGGGTTAGAATCCCCGTGTAAAGTCCCAGGGTTAGAATTCCCATGTACAGTCCCAGGTTTAGAATCCCCACGTACAGTCCCAGGGTTGCAATCCCCATGTACAGACCCAGAGTTAGAATCCCCATGTACAGTCCCAGGGTTAGATTCCCCATGTACAGTCCCAGGGTTAGAATCCCCATGTACAGTCCCAGGGTTAGAATCCCCATGTACAGATCTAGGGTTAGAATCCCCATGTACAGTCCCAGGGTTAGAACCCCCATGTACAGATACAGGGTTAGAATCCACATGTACATTCCCAGGGTTAGAATCCCCATGTACAGTCCCAGGGTTGGAATCCCCACGTACAGTCCCAGGGGTTTGAATCCCCATGTTCAGTCCCAGGGTCGGAATCCCCATGTACAGTCCCAGGGTTAGAATCACCCATGTACAGTCCCAGGGTTGGAATCCCCATATACGTTCCCAGTGTTGGAATCGTCACGTTCAGTCTCAGGGCTGTAATCCCCATGTACAGTCCCAGGGTTAGAATCCCCATGTACAGTCCCAGGGTGAGAATCCCCATGTCCATTCCCAGGGTTAGAATCCACATGTACAGTCCCAGGGTTAGAATCCCCATGTACAGCCCCAGGGTTAGAATCCCCATGTACAGTCCCAGGGTTAGAATCCCCATGTACAATCCCAGGGTTGGAATCCCCAGGTACAGTCCCAGGGTTAGAATCCCCATGTACAGTCCCAGGGTTAGAATCCCCATGTAAAGCCCCAGAGTTAGAAACCCCATGTACATCCCAGGGTTAGAATCCCCATGTACATTCCCAGTGTTAGAATTCCCATGCACTGTCCCAGGGTTGGAATCCCCATGTACAGTCCCAGGGTTGGAATCCCCATGTACAGTCCCAGGGTTGGAATCCCCATGTACAGTCCCAGGGTTAGAATCCTATGTACAGACCCAGGGTTAGATTCCCCATGTACAGTCCCAGGGTTGGAATCCCCAGGTACAGTCCCAGGGTTAGAATCCCCATGTACAGTTCCAGGGTTAGAATCCCCATGTACAGTCCCAGGGTTAGAAACCCCATGTACAGTCCCAGGGTTAGAATCACCACATACAGTCCCAGCGTTGTAATCCCCATGTACAGTCCCAGGGTTAGTATCCCGATGTTCACTCCCAGGGTTGGAATGCCCATGTACAGTCCCAGGGTTAGAATCCCCATGTACACTCCCAAGGTTAGAATCCCCATGTACAGTCCCAGGTTTAGAATCCTCATGTACACTCCCAGAGTTGGAATCCTCATGTACAGTCCCAGAGTTAGAATCCCCGTGTACAGTCCCAGGGTTAGAATCCCCATGTACAGTCCCAGGGTTGGAATCCCCACTTACAGTCCCAGGGATTGAATACCCGTGAACAGTGTCAGGGCTAGAATCCCCATGTGCAGTCCTAGGGTTAGAATCCCCATGTGCAGTCCCAGGGTTAGAAACCCCATGTACAGTCCCAGGGTTAGAAACCCCATGTACAGTCCCAGGGTTAGAATCACCACATACAGTCCCAGCGTTGTAATCCCCATGTACAGGCCCAAGGTTAGAATCCCCATGTACAGTCCCAGGGTTGAATCCCCCTGTACGGTCCCAGGGTTAGAATCCCCATGTGCAGTCACAGGGTTAGAATCCCCATGTACTGTCCCTGGGTTAGAATCCCCATGTACAGTCCCAGGGTTAGAATCCCCATGTACAGTCCCAGGGTTAGAATCCCCATGTAGACTCCCAGGGTTGTAATACCCATGTACAGTCACAGGGTTAGAATCCCCATATACAGTTCCAGGGTTAGAATCCCCATGTACAGTCCCAGGCTGAGAATCCCCATGTACAGTCCCAGGGTTAGAACCCCCATGTACAGTCCCAGGGATAGAATCCCCATATACAGTCCCAGGGTTACAATCCCCATGTACAGTCCCAGGGTTGGAAACCCCATGTACAGTTCCAGGGTTAGAGTCCCCATGTATAGTCCCAGGGTTACAATCCCCGTGTACAGTCCCAGGGTTAGAATCCCCATGTACAGTCCCAGGGTTAGAATCCCCATGTACAGTCCCAGGGATAGAATCACCATGTACAGTCACAGGGTTCGAAACCCCATGTACAGTCCCAGGGTTAGAATCCCCATGTACAGTCCCAGAGTTTGAATCCCCATGTACAGCCCCAGGGTTAGAATCCCTATGTACAGTCCCAGGGTTGGAATCCCCATGTACAGACCCAGAGTTAGAATTCCTTTGTACAGTCACAGGTTTAGAATCCCCATGTACAGATCTAGGGTTAGAATCCCCATGTACAGTCCCAGGGTTAGAATCCCCATGTACAGTCCCAGGGTTAGAATCCCCATGTACAGTCCCAGGGTTAGAATCCCCATGTACAGATCTAGGGTTAGAATCCCCATGTACAGTCCCAGGGTTAGAACCCCCATGTACAGATACAGGGTTAGAATCCCCATGTACATTCCCAGGGTTAGAATCCCCATGTACAGTCCCAGGGTTGGAATCCCCACGTGCAGTCCCAGGGGTTTGAATCCCCATGTACAGTCCCAGGGTCGGAATCCCCATGTACAGTCCCAGGGTTAGAATCCACATATACGTTCCCAGTGTTGGAATCGTCATGTACAGTCTCAGGGCTGTAATCCCCATGTACAGTCCCAGGGTTAGAATCCCCATGTACAGTCCCAGGGTGAGAATCCCCATGTCCATTCCCAGGGTTATAATCCCCATGTACAGTCCCAGGGTTAGAATCCCCATGTACAGCCCCAGGGTTAGAATCCCCATGTACAATCCCAGGGTTGGAATCCCCAGGTACAGTCCCAGGGTTAGAATCCCCATATACAGTCCCAGGGTTAGAATCCCCATGTAAAGTCCCAGAGTTAGAAACCCCATGTACATCCCAGGGTTAGAATCCCCATGTACAGTCCCAGGGTTAGAATCCCCATGTACAGTCCCAGGTTTGGAATCCCCATGTACAGTCCCAGGGTTGGAATCCCCATGTACAGTCCCAGGGTTAGAATCCCCATGTACAGACCCAGGGTTAGAATCCCCATGTACAGTCCCAGGGTTGGAATCCCCAGGTACTGTCCCAGGGTTAGAATCCCCATGTACAGTCCCAGGGTTAGAATCCCCATGTACAGTCCCCGGGTTAGAAACCCCATGTACATTCCCAGGGTTAGAATCACCACATACAGTCCCAGGGATGTAATCCCCATGTACAGTCCCAGGGTTAGTATCCCGATGTACACTCCCAGGGTTGGAATGCCCATGTACAGTCCCAGGGTTAGAATCCCCATGTACACTCCCAAGGTTAGAATCCCCATGTACAGTCCCAGGGTTAGAATCCCCATGTACACTCCCAGGGTTGGAATCCTCATGTACAGTCCCAGAGTTAGAATCCCCGTGTACAGTCCCAGGGTTAGAATCCCCATGTACAGTCCCAGGGTTGGAATCCCCATGTACAGTCCCAGGGATTGAATACCCGTGAACAGTGTCAAGGTTAGAATCCCCATGTACAGTCCCAGGGTTTGAATCCCCATGTACAGGCCCAAGGTTAGAATCCCCAGATACAGTCCCTGGGTTAGAATCCCCATGTACAGCCCCAGGGTTAGAATCCCCATTCACTGTCCCAGGGTTAGAATCCCCATGTACATTCCCAGGGTTAGAATCCCCATGTACAGTCGCAGGGTTAGAATCCCCATGTACAGTCCCAGTGTTAGAATCCCCATGTACAGTGCCAGGGTTAGAATCTCCATGTACAGCCCCAGGGTTAGAACCCCCATGTACAGATACAGGGTTAGAATCCCCATGTATATTCCCAGGGTTAGAATCCCCATGTACAGTCCCAGGGTTGGAATCCCCACGTACAGTCCCAGGGGTTTGAATCCCCATGTACAGTCCCAGGGTCGGAATCCCCATGTACAGTCCCAGGGTTAGAATCACCCATGTACAGTCCCAGGGTTGGAATCCCCATATACGTTCCCAGTGTTGGAATCGTCATGTACAGTCTCAGGGCTGTAATCCCCATGTACAGTCCCAGGGTTAGAATCCCCATGTACAGTCCGAGGGTGAGAATCCCCATGTCCATTCCCAGGGTTATAATCCCCATGTACAGTCCCAGGGTTAGAATCCCCATGTACAGCCCCAGGGTTAGAATCCCCATGTACAATCCCAGGGTTGGAATCCCCAGGTACAGTCCCAGGGTTAGAATCCCCATATACAGTCCCAGGGTTAGAATCCCCATGTAAAGTCCCAGAGTTAGAAACCTCATGTACATCCCAGGGTTATAATCCCCATGTACAGTCCCAGGGTTAGAATCCCCATGTACAGTCCCAGGGCTAGAATCCCCATGTACAGTCCCAGGGATAGAATCACCATGTACAGTCACAGGGTTCGAAACCCCATGTACAGTCCCAGGGTTAGAATCCCCATGTACAGTCCCAGAGTTTGAATCCCCATGTACAGCCCCAGGGTTAGAATCCCTATGTACAGTCCCAGGGTTGGAATCCCCATGTACAGACCCAGAGTTAGAATTCCTTTGTACAGTCACAGGTTTAGAATCCCCATGTACAGATCTAGGGTTATAATCCCCATGTACAGTCCCAGGGTTAGAATCCCCATGTACAGTCCCAGGGTTAGAATCCCCATGTACAGTCCCAGGGTTAGAATCCCCATGTACAGATCTAGGGTTAGAATCCCCATGTACAGTCCCAGGGTTAGAACCCCCATGTACAGATACAGGGTTAGAATCCCCATGTACATTCCCAGGGTTAGAATCCCCATGTACAGTCCCAGGGTTGGAATCCCCACGTGCAGTCCCAGGGGTTTGAATCCCCATGTACAGTCCCAGGGTCGGAATCCCCATGTACAGTCCCAGGGTTAGAATCCACATATACGTTCCCAGTGTTGGAATCGTCATGTACAGTCTCAGGGCTGTAATCCCCATGTACAGTCCCAGGGTTAGAATCCCCATGTACAGTCCCAGGGTGAGAATCCCCATGTCCATTCCCAGGGTTATAATCCCCATGTACAGTCCCAGGGTTAGAATCCCCATGTACAGCCCCAGGGTTAGAATCCCCATGTACAATCCCAGGGTTGGAATCCCCAGGTACAGTCCCAGGGTTAGAATCCCCATATACAGTCCCAGGGTTAGAATCCCCATGTAAAGTCCCAGAGTTAGAAACCCCATGTACATCCCAGGGTTAGAATCCCCATGTACAGTCCCAGGGTTAGAATCCCCATGTACAGTCCCAGGTTTGGAATCCCCATGTACAGTCCCAGGGTTGGAATCCCCATGTACAGTCCCAGGGTTAGAATCCCCATGTACAGACCCAGGGTTAGAATCCCCATGTACAGTCCCAGGGTTGGAATCCCCAGGTACTGTCCCAGGGTTAGAATCCCCATGTACAGTCCCAGGGTTAGAATCCCCATGTACAGTCCCCGGGTTAGAAACCCCATGTACATTCCCAGGGTTAGAATCACCACATACAGTCCCAGGGATGTAATCCCCATGTACAGTCCCAGGGTTAGTATCCCGATGTACACTCCCAGGGTTGGAATGCCCATGTACAGTCCCAGGGTTAGAATCCCCATGTACACTCCCAAGGTTAGAATCCCCATGTACAGTCCCAGGGTTAGAATCCCCATGTACACTCCCAGGGTTGGAATCCTCATGTACAGTCCCAGAGTTAGAATCCCCGTGTACAGTCCCAGGGTTAGAATCCCCATGTACAGTCCCAGGGTTGGAATCCCCATGTACAGTCCCAGGGATTGAATACCCGTGAACAGTGTCAAGGTTAGAATCCCCATGTACAGTCCCAGGGTTTGAATCCCCATGTACAGGCCCAAGGTTAGAATCCCCAGATACAGTCCCTGGGTTAGAATCCCCATGTACAGCCCCAGGGTTAGAATCCCCATTCACTGTCCCAGGGTTAGAATCCCCATGTACATTCCCAGGGTTAGAATCCCCATGTACAGTCGCAGGGTTAGAATCCCCATGTACAGTCCCAGTGTTAGAATCCCCATGTACAGTGCCAGGGTTAGAATCTCCATGTACAGCCCCAGGGTTAGAACCCCCATGTACAGATACAGGGTTAGAATCCCCATGTATATTCCCAGGGTTAGAATCCCCATGTACAGTCCCAGGGTTGGAATCCCCACGTACAGTCCCAGGGGTTTGAATCCCCATGTACAGTCCCAGGGTCGGAATCCCCATGTACAGTCCCAGGGTTAGAATCACCCATGTACAGTCCCAGGGTTGGAATCCCCATATACGTTCCCAGTGTTGGAATCGTCATGTACAGTCTCAGGGCTGTAATCCCCATGTACAGTCCCAGGGTTAGAATCCCCATGTACAGTCCGAGGGTGAGAATCCCCATGTCCATTCCCAGGGTTATAATCCCCATGTACAGTCCCAGGGTTAGAATCCCCATGTACAGCCCCAGGGTTAGAATCCCCATGTACAATCCCAGGGTTGGAATCCCCAGGTACAGTCCCAGGGTTAGAATCCCCATATACAGTCCCAGGGTTAGAATCCCCATGTAAAGTCCCAGAGTTAGAAACCTCATGTACATCCCAGGGTTATAATCCCCATGTACAGTCCCAGGGTTAGAATCCCCATGTACAGTCCCAGGGCTAGAATCCCCATGTACAGTCCCCGGGTTAGAAACCCCATGTACATTCCCAGGGTTAGAATCACCACATACAGTCCCAGGGTTGTAATCCCCATGTACAGTCCCAGGGTTAGTATCCCGATGTACACTCCCAGGGTTGGAATGCCCATGTACAGTCCCAGGGTTAGAATCCCAATGTACACTCCCAAGGTTAGAATCCCCATGTACAGTCCCAGGGTTAGAATCCCCATGTACACTCCCAGAGTTGGAATCCTCATGTACAGTCCCAGAGTTAGAATCCCCTTGTACAGTCCCGGGTTAGAATCCCCATGTACAGTCCCAGGGTTGGAATCCCCATGTACAGTCCCAGGGATTGAATACCCGTGAACAGTGTCAGGGTTAGAATCCCCATGTACAGTCCCAGGGTTTGAATCCCCATGTACAGGCCCAAGGTTAGAATCCCAAGGTACAGTCCCAGGGTTAGAATCCCCATGTACAGCCCCAGGGTTAGAATCCCCATTCACAGTCCCAGGGTTAGAATCCCCATGTACAGTCCCAGGGTTAGAATCCCCATGTACAGTCGCAGGGTTAGAATCCCCATGTACAGTCCCAGTGTTAGAATCCCCATATACAGTGCCAGGGTTAGAATCTCCATGTACAGTCCCAGGGTTAGAATCCCCATATACAGTCTCAGGTTTAGAATCCCCACGTACAGTCCCAGAGTTGGAATCCCCATGTACAATCCCAGGTTTAGAATCCCCATGTACAGTCCCAGGGTTAGAATCCCTGCATACAGTCCCAGGTTTGGAATCCCCATGTACAGTCCCAGGGTTAGAATCCCCATTTACAGTCTCAGGGTTAGAATCCCCATATACAGTCCCAGGGTTAGAATCCCCATGTACAGTCCCAGGGTTAGAATCCCCATGTACAGTCCAAGGGTTGGAATCCCCATGTACAGTCCCAGGGTTAGAATCCCCATGTACAGTCTCAGTGTTAGAATCCCCATGTACAGTCCCAGGGTTAGAATTCCCATGTACAGTCCCAGGGTTCGAATCCCCATGTACAGCCTCAGGGTTAGAATCCCCATGTACAGTCTCAGGGTTAGAATCACCATGTACAGTCCCAGGGTTAGAATCCCAATGTACAGTCCCAGGGTTAGAATCCCCATTTACATTCCCACAGTTAGAATCCCCATGTACAGTCCCAGGGTTAGAATCCCCATGTACAGTCTCAGGGTTAGAATCCCCATATACAGTCTCAGGTTTAGAATCCCCATGTACAGTCTCGGGGTTAGAATCCCAATGTACAGTCCCAGGGTTAGAATCCCCATGTACAGTCCCAGGGTTAGTATCCCCATGTACGGTCCCAGGGTTAGAATCCCCATGTGCAGTCCCAGGGTTAGAATCCCCATGTACAGTCCCAGGGTCAGAATCCTCATGTTCAGTCCCAGGGTTAGAATCCCCCTGTACAGTGCCAGGGTTAGAATCCCCCTGTACAGTCCCAGGGTCAGAATCCTCATGTACAGTCCCAGGGTCAGAATCCTCATGTTCAGTCCCAGGGTTAGAATCCCCATGTGCAGTCCCAGGGTTAGAATCCCCATGTACAGTCCCAGGGTCAGAATCCTCATGTACAGTCCCAGGGTCAGAATCCTCATGTTCAGTCCCAGGGTTAGAATCCCCATGTACGGTCCCAGGGTTAGAATCCCCATGTGCAGTCCCAGGGTTAGAATCCCCATGTACAGTCCCAGGGTCAGAATCCTCATGTACAATCCCAGGGTTAGAATCCCCCTGTACAGTCCCAGGGTTAGAATCCCCCTGTACATTCCCAGGGTTAGAATCCCCCTGTACAATCCCAGGGTTAGAATCCCATGTACAGTCCCAGGGTCAGAATCCTCATGTACAGTCCCAGGGTTAGAATCCCCCTGTACCGTCCCAGGGTTAGAATCCCCCTGTACATTCCCAGGGTTAGAATCCCCATGTACAGTCCCAGGGTTAGAAACCCCATGTGAAGTCCCAGGGTTAGAATCCCCATGTGCTGCCCCAGGGTTAGAATCCCCATGTACAGTCCCGGGGCTGGAGTCCCCGCGTACAGTCCCGGGGCTGGCGTCCCTGCCTACAGTCCCGGGGCTGGAGTCCCCGTGTACAGTCCCGGGGCTGGAGTCCCCGCGTACTTTCCCAGGGCTGGACTCCCCGCGTACAGCCGCAGTGCTGTGGTCCCCTGTACAGTCCCAGAGCCGGAGTCCCCGCGCACAGTCCCGGGGCCGGCGTCCCCGCGCACAGTCCCAGGGCCGGAATCCCCATGCACAGTCCCGGGGCCGGAGTCCCCGTGCACAGTCCCAGGGTTGAAACCCTGCACCTGGAATTGGAATTTCAGCCTCAGTGTTATAAGTTTCATCGGTTACAGGCTCTAGAGAGGAACAATTCAAACTGACCCAGAGCTGTGTGATTGGTTCAGTCTGTGTATCACGGCCCCTTTTCAATTTGAGTGGTCAGGTATTTAAATTCCCGGTAACTAATCCCGGATATGAAATAAGGTACAGACTTAGCGAACATAGCCTAGCGATCGAAAAAGGCAGACACAGGCAGACCAGGCTGCCAAGAGAAGACAGGATATGCTCTCACTGCAGTCAGGGAGTAGTTGAGACAGAGATGCACTTCCTCACAGCCTGTGGAAAATATCAGGGCATCAGAGAGAATTTCTATCAAAAATTCTCACAAATATGCCCTGAATTCAGAAATCTGACTGACAACCAAAAACTCCCATTCCTACTGGGAGAGGAGAGAAGCTGTGTAACACTGGCGGCACACTATGTTACAGCTTGCCATGAACAGAGGGACAACCAGTAAACTAAGACAAGAATATATATAAACAAGGCGAAAATATATTTATAAACTCAGGGATATACCTGTTTATACACTGTATGAATGGAACCGCGTTTATGTGTTCAACCATAAATGTATTTTGATGCTTTGGCAACATAAGATGTACCTTATCATGCCAATAAAGCGATTTGTATTGTATTGTAGTGGGAGAACTGTCTTTAAATCAAAGAGTCTCCTTGGAGATTCTCTGAGTGAAGGACCTGGTCAGCTTGAAACGGCTGAAAAATTGGTTAAAAATGTCCAATTAGCAGTTTTTGACCAATTTCAACTCCCACAGGGATGGGGAATTCTAGAATAAGGAAGGAACCGGTCAGGATTTGAAAGTTCTTTACAAAAGATTCGAGGGACTCTTACATTTGGGATCGTTCTTTATTTCATCCACTCGAGGAGTTCGATAACAGGCTTCCTCCTGTGAATGTAGAGCTGGATTAGTGGGCTGTGATGTGTTTACTTGTTCATCTTTTGTTAAATACATTTGGTGAGTGAATTTAAATTTAAAACCAGGTTTGCAGGCGTGATGCTCTATTCACACATTAAAAGTGAGAGAGATACTGTGGGACACACGCTAAGTGCAGTAGCTGAAAATGATTAACAGCCTGGGTTTTGTGTTTAGTGATCACCATGTACAGTCCCAGGGTTAGAATCCCCATGTGTGAAGGAACGTTGTATGGAAACTAGAATTGTCTGTTCTGAATTTCAATCCTGTACTTAGAATTAGGGCTTTTGTGAACTCCTTTTACAGGGTATTAGACGGGGAGGATTTACAGACGGGAAACTCAAACCAAACATCACATCAAGATCTGAGAATCACTCAATTCATCAGGACCTGAATATCATCGGCCTTTGAATGTGGAAGGAGGAATGTTTGTCTGTTCTGTCTGTGGGAAAAGATTTCAAACATCAGTGTGACTGGAAAAGCACCGAGTCACACACACCCGAGTGAGAGTGTTCCAGTGCACTGACTGTGGAAAGAGCTTTAACCAGTTACAGAGCCTGAAAAGACATCGCACCATTCACAGTGGAGAGAAACCGTACACGTGTTCTGTGTGTGGACGAGGCTTCAACTGATCGTCCAACCTGGAGAGACACAAGGACACCCGCACCACGGAGAAACCGTGGAAATGTGGGGACTGTGGGAAGGGATTTAATTACCCATCCCAGCTGGAAATTCATCAACGCAGTCACACCAGGGAGAGGCCGTTCACCTGCTCAGAGTGTGGGAAGGGATTCACTTGTTCATCCACCCTGCTGACACACCAGCGAGTTCACACTGACGAGAGACCTTTTAAATGCTCCGACTGTGCGAACTGCTTTAAAATCTCTGAGGAACAAATTCAACACCAGCGAGTTCACACTGATGAGAAACCATTCAGTTGCTCTCACTGTGGGAAGAGGTTCAGGCATTCATGCAACCTTATTGTACACCAGCGCACTCACACTGGGGAGAGGCCATTATCCTGCTCCGTGTGTGGGAAGGGATTCACTTGTTCATCCACCCTGCTGACACACCAGCGAGTTCACACTGGGGAGAGGCCGTTCACCTGCTCCGTGTGTGGGAAGGGTTTCTCTCGATCATCCGACCTGCTGACACACCAGCGAGTTCACAAGTGACTGCAGAAGTTAGATTCTGATGTTATTGCTGCTGTTAATCACATCCAGGACTGAAATCATCCTGACAGTTGGGGTTTATTTCTGCTGATGTTAAACTCCAGCCCAGTTATAGGGTTATTAATATTCTGGATATTGTTAAGTCTGTGTGTTATATTGAGAATTACTGCACAGACCACAAGAGTAAACTTTAACAGGTCTTTACTAGTTGAAGGTCAGGGCGGAACTGCCCAATAAATCATTACACGGCACTTATATACCGGTGTGGTCACCACCGGTATTACAGTATACAGCAGCCAAGATAAAGTAGTGCAACCCTTAAAATAGTTCTCTTAAAGGTGGAACGGTTACATACACTACAATCCTCCCTTTTTAGGTTAACAGTATATCTTCCCATTAAACATAACATCATAACATATATACACAACTTAATGTAAAAACAGTTCACAGATTCAGTCTCTCTGGAGGCTTCCTGACTCGGTCCGGATAACGCCTCGGTGGTGTAGTAGTTTTCGGTGGTGTAGTAGGTTCTTTTGGCAAGGTCGATTCGGCTTGAATGTCAGTGTCGGGTTCATCTGGTTCCAGTATCACCGGATCGGAGGTAGAAAATATGGGTATCTCTGCTTCATCATTAGGCGTATAGAGTTGTGGTGTAGGTTGTCCCTTTTTGGATGATGCTATGATCTGGTCAGCATGGCGCCTTATTATGCTTTCACCAATGTCCACGGTATACATCAGCGGTCCTAGTCGCGTGCAAATAGTTCCAGGCTGCCATTTCTCGGTACAGTAGTCCCGGGCCAAAACTTGTTGACCTATCTGGAAGGTTCTAGTTGGCCTTTCATTCATGTCTTGAAATTGCCGGTTCTCTACGTCCCTTCTGATGTTTAGCTTGATCAAATCCAGCCGGCATCTTAGTCTTCTATTGAAAAACATCATGGCGGGAGTTTGGTTTGTGACTGCATGTGTTGCATTCCTGTACGCCAACAAGAAGTTATCTACCTTATGTTGTCGATTTATGTCTTCATTACCCATGGCCTTTATGGCCTTCTTGAAGGTCTGGACAAACCTTTCAGCCAATCCATTGGTGGCGGGATGGTATGGGGCGGACGTGTAGTGCTTAACCCCATTGTTTTTTAAGAACTTCCTGAATTCTTCGGATACAAATTGCGGTCCATTATCAGAACAGATCTGTTCCGGCAGCCCATTCCTGGCAAATATGGTCCTTAATACTGTGATGGTTTTTTCCGTGGTGGTGGAGGACATCTTTATTACCTCTGGCCACTTGGAGTGTGCATCCACCGCGATTAAGAACATTGAGTCCATAAATGGACCGGCAAAGTTGATATGTACCCTTTGCCATGAAGATGAGGGCCACTCCCATGGATGCAGAGGAGCTTGTGGTGGGGCGTTTTGGACCTTCTGGCATCCAAAACAGCTCTTGGTCATTTCTTCGATGTCTCCATCGATACCTGGCCACCACACGAACGCTCTGGCTAGGTTCTTCATTTTCACTCCACCCAGATGCCCCTCGTGAAGCTGCTTTAGCACTTTTTGCTGGAGTTTGGGTGGAATCACCACTGTGGATCCACACATCAAGGTTCCTCGGCACACTGACAGCTGTTCTCTTCTTTGCGAAAATGCTGGCAACAGTGGTTCGCCATGTGCTGGCCATCCCTTCACCGTTAAATCGTAGACTCGTGAGAGAGTCGGGTCATTTCTTGTTTCCTTTTCGATCGTAGAATTTGTTACTGGTAGGCATTCCACTATGGTTGAGTGGAACATCTCCACTGGGTCCACTGTAGGCGCCTCTTCTACCGTTGGCAACGGTAGGCGTGATAAACCGTCAGCATTCCCATGCTGTTTTGATCCTTTGTATTCTATGTCATATTGGTGTGTCCCTAGGAAAAGGGACCACCTCTGTAGCCTTTGCGCTGTCATAATGGAAACACCCTTTTTAGGGTTGAATATGGATACCAACGGCTGGTGGTCTGTCAGCAGTGTAAACTTCTGGCCCTGCAGGTAATGATGAAACTTCTTTACTCCCCACACCAGGCTGAGAGCCTCCCTATCTACCTGAGCATAGTTGCGCTCAGCGGAGGTCAATGATCTGGATGCAAATGCTACTGGCCTTTCCGAGCCATTTGGCAACTTGTGTGAGAGTACTGCTCCAATACCATAAGGAGAAGCATCACAAGCTAAACGAATAGGTAGCATTGGGTTGAAGTGAGCCAACACTTCCTCTGAGGTGATCAATTTCTTGCTTTTGCGAAAGGCCTTCTTACAGTCCTCGCTCCACTTCCATGGTACTTCTTTCTGCAAAAGAGCATTCAGTGGGTGCAGCACCGTGGATAGATTTGGCAGAAACTTATGGTAATAGTTAATCAACCCTAGGAACGATCTCAACTGGGATACATTTTCCGGAGCGGGAGCCTTCACAACAGCTTCAATCAAGTCAGGTGACTTGTGCAGCCCCTCCTGGTCAATGATATGACCACAGTACGAGATCCGTTTCTGAAAGAACTCACATTTCTGGCGATTAACTCGAAGGCCATATTCCTTCAACCTGGTGAGCACCAGTTTCAAATTAGCAAGGTGTTCCTCATCGTCATCTCCTGTAATCAGGATATCGTCCAAGTAACATTGAGTGCTTGGAATTCCCTGTAATACCTGCTCCATGGCCCTCTGCCAAATTGCTGGAGCCGAAGCCACTCCAAAAACCAGTCTATTATATCGATACAAGCCTCTGTGCGTGTTGATTGTGAGATACTGGCGCGACTCTTCCTCAACTTCCATCTGTAAGTACGCTTGCGCCAGGTCTATCTTGGTGAAGCGTTTCCCGCCAGACAATGAAGCAAAGATATCCTCAATCCGCGGAAGCGGATATTGCACCGTGTGAAGCACCGGATTAACTGTGATCTTGAAGTCTCCACAGATGCGGACCTTCCCCGGTTCCCCTGGCTTGTTACTCGATGAACGCTTCATGACGGGAACAATGGGCGTGGCCCACTCACTCCAGTCCACCTTAGACAGTACTCCTGAACATTCTAGCCCTTCCAGCTCAGCTTCCACAGCAGGTCGTATCGCATAAGGTACCGGTCTGGCTTTGAAAAATTTTGGGGTTGCATGTTCTGCAATCCTGATTTTTGCCTTAATTCCTCTCAGTGTTCCCAGTCCCTGTTGGAACACTTCTTTAGCCTCATCCAATATTCTGGACAATCGTTCAGGTTTGACATCTTTTTTCTCGGAATCTACCGTTATTGCGTTTAGGGAGTGCCAGTCCATATTTATTTTCCTGATCCACTCCCATCCCAGAAGTGGTGGACCTCCCTCAGGTAGTACATATAAGTCCATTCCTTGGTGTTCTTTGCCCTTGTGTATCACCTTGACTTTTATCTTCCCGATGGGGTATACTTTTTGCCCCGTGTATGTCTGCAATACTATCTCCGTATCCCGTAGGGGAATATGTTTGAATAACTTTTTGTAATCTTGCTTATTCATGACCGTCAACGCCGATCCGGTGTCCAATTCCATCTTCAGTTGGACTCCTGGTATCTGCAGTGTGACCCAGATAGTTTGTCGGTCAGCTTCCTTACTCACGTTGTGAATTCTCAGACTACCCAGTTCCTTGCTGTTGGAGTCTGAATCCGAATTCTGTTAATCCGAACTCTTCTCAGCCACCTTATGTACCTTTCTGCACTTTTCCTGTGGTGACTTTTTGTTGCTGGTCTTCTTTCCTGACCAGCATACTTTAGCTATGTGACCAAGCTTGCCACATTTTCTACATTCCTGGTTTTTAAACCAGCATTGATTCTGATCGTGTGTTGTCTGCCCACAACGAAAACATTTCGTTGTACCCGAAGCCATTTGATCTACGCTGAGTACCGTTGCCTTCAGCTGCATTTCCACAGTGCCTCTCGCTGCGGCTTCGTGCGATGCTGCAATAGAGACAGCTTTATCAAGTGTAAGATCATTCTCTTCAAGCAGCCGCTTTTGTGTTCCTTCTTTCGACAATCCACACACGAATTTGTCTCTCAGTGCCTCTGTCAGGCTTTCCCCAAACTGGCAGTATTTCGCTAGCTTACGCAGTTCAATTAAATACTCTGCGTTGCTTTCCTCTTTCAGTTGCGTTCTCGCATAAAATTTAAATCGTTCCGCTAACATCAGCGGTGTGGGGTTCAAATGATTTTTCAGAACAGCAACAATTTTAGCGAAAGTCTGATCCGCCGGTTTAGCTGGTGATAGAAGATGCTTCAATAGCCCGTATGTCTTCGCACCCATTGAGTTTAGTAAGGTTAGTGCTTTATCTTCATCTGATATTTTATTTGCCTTACAATATATTTCTATGCGTTCTACATACGTGGCCCAATCTTCAACATCGGAATCGAAATCGTTGATGATACCACGCTTAGGCATCTTCGCAACCTTCTTGAGAAACGAAAGAATTATTATTTATTTATTTTTTTTCTTTTACAAAATGGCGGTTTCCCGCGCTTGTCTTCTTCTCCCGCCTCCGAAAATGGCGGCTTCCCGCGTTTGCCTTTCTCCCCCGCTGGCTGTAATGGCGATTGCCGTATTGCTGCGCTCGCCCTCCCCCAGTGGTTTTCAAATCGTATCTCCCAGCCCCTCTTGCAGTCCGGTCCTTTCCCCCCCGGCTGCGGCTGAGTTCTCCGCGGTTATCTTTTTTTAAAATTTTCTCCCGCGCCTTACGCTGACCCGGTCGCTGTGCCTCGTGGCCTTGGTAGCTGCCCGGCCTTTTTCACCGGTCGCGGTCGAGCTCTCTCTCGACGCTGTTGCGTCTCCCAGCCCACTTGTAGCCTGGTCTCTCACACCGGCTGCCTTTGCAATCACCGCGGCTTCCGTGCCTTACGCTGCCCCAGTCTCAGCGCCTCTGGCCCTGACTTCTGTCCGGCTCTTTTCCCCGGCCCTGGTCGAGTTCTCCGCCCTTATATCCTCCGTTTTTTAAAAATTTTCTCCCCTACTCACAGTCAACGTGGCCGACTTGCTGCTCGTCGCTGATCGGCTTACCCACCACCGTGATAGAAGGGATGATCACTGCCTGTTGCTGATGGAAGGCTTCGTGTCAGAATTCTTCCTTTTCTCTGCAGACCCGAGTCTTCTCTCAGCAGAATGATGAGGGCGGATGCCTCCTCTCAACGCCCGTTAAACTGCCTTGGATGTATCTCTGCCGCAGGGTAAGATCGAACTCGTTGCCACTGTTAGGTCTGTGTGTTATATTGAGAATTACTACACAGACCACAAGAGTAAACTTTAACAGGTCTTTACTAGTTGAAGGTCAGGGCGGAACTGCCCAATAAATCATTACACAGCACTTATATACCGGTGTGGTCACCACCGGTATTACAGTATACAGCAGCCAAGATAAAGTAGTGCAACCCTTAAAATAGTTCTCTTAAAGGTGGAACGGTTACATACACTACAGATATATAGCTGATTGACTTGTTGGGGCTGCAGTGTCCCTTTAAGAACCGCTGTTTGTGGCCTTTCCCCTTAATTTAGGACTTTCATAAGAAATTATTTGACAAAATTATCAATTTTATTTTAACCGTAAATTGATCTTTGGTACAAAATCTACAATTTATTGTTGAAAAGTTCCACTGATTAACATTTCCAATCAAAAACTACTGATTAATCCTCGCTGACAATTCTTACTGACTTGCACATTACACACAGTGGCACCTCCATTATCGACCAGAAAGAAGGGGAATGGGAATTGGTGGAGAATCGAGAGTCCTCAAATGTTTCCCCTCCCATCTGGTACAGCAATCCCCTCAGCACGGGAATGGAGACAAGTCCTATCCAAGTAATGGGCTGAATTAAATCTTTCTGGGCCTGTGGGGTTGGTTTATATCAGACAGGAGGAGATTGGTGTCAGTGACTGTGGGTTGGTTTATATCAGACAGGAGGAGATTGGTGTCAGTGACTGTGGGGTTGGTTTATATCAGACAGGAGGAGATTGGTGTCAGTGACTGTGGGGTTGGTTTATATCAGACAGGAGGAGATTGGTGTCAGTGACTGCATCTAACCCGTACTGTACCTGCCCTGGGAGTGTTTGATGGGACAGTGTAGAGGGAGCTTTACTCTGTATCTAACCCGTGCTGTAACTGCCCTGGGAGTGTTTGATGGAACAGTGCAGAGGGAGCTTTACTCTGTATCTAACCTGTGCTGTACCTGCCCTGGGAATGTTTGATGGGACAGTGTAGAGGGAGCTTTGAGCTTTATTCAGCATCTAACCCGTGCTGTACCTGCCCTGGGAGTGTTTGATGGGACAGTGTAGATAGAGCTTTACTCTGTATCTAACCCGTGCTGTACCTGCCCTGGGAGAGTTTGATGGGACAATGTAGAGGGAGCTTTACTCTGTATCTAACCCATGCTGTACCTGCCCTGGGAGTGTTTGATGGGACAGTGTAGAGGGAGCTTTGAGCTTCTATCTAACCCGTTCTGTACCTGCCCTGGGAGTGTTTGATGGGACAGTGTAGAGGGAGCTTTACTCTGTATCTAACCCGTGCTGTACCTGCCCTGGGAGTTTTTGATGGGACAGTGTAGAGGGAGCTTTGAGCTTTATTCAGCATCTAACCCGTGCTGTACCTGCCCTGGAAGTGTTTGATGGGACAATGTAGAGGGAGCTTTACTCTGTATCTATCCCGTGCTGTACCTGCCCTGGGAGTGTTAGATGGCACAGTGTAGAGGGAGCTTTGAGCTTTATTCTGTATCTAACCCGTGCTGTTCCTGCCCTGGGTGTGTTTGATGGGACAGTGTAGAGGGAGCTTTACACTGTATCTAACCCGTGCCGTGATTGGAGAATGTCACTCAAAGGGTTGATGGTGGATAGGCAATGGCAAACATTCAAAGACCGAATGGATGAACTACAGAATTTGTTCATCCCAGTTTGGCATAAAAATAAAACAAAAAATGTGACTCAACCATGGCTAACAAGGGAAATTAGGGATAGCATAAGATCCAAGGAGAGGACATATAAATTGGCCAGAAAAAGCAATAATCCTGAGGTTTGGGAGCAGTTTAGGATTCAACAAAAGAGGACAAAGGGATTAATTAAGAAGGGGGAAATAGAATATGAGAGTAAGCTTTCAGGGAACATAAAAACTGACTGTAAAAGTTTTTATAGATATGTGAAGAGAAAAAGATTGGTGAAGTCAAGCGTAGGTCCCTTGCAGTCAGAATCAGGGGAATTTATAATGGGGAACAAAGAAATGGCAGACCAACTAAATACATATTTTGGTTCTGTCTTCACAAAGGAGGACACAAATAACCTCCCAAAGATGCCGGGGAACATAGGTTCTGATAAAAGTGTGGAACTGAAAGAAATCAGTATTTGTAGGGAAATGGTGTTAGGAAAATTGATGGGACTGAAGGCCGATAAATACCCAGGGCCTGATAATCTACATCCCAGGGTACTTAAGGAAGTGGCCCTAGAAATAGTAGATGCATTGCTGGTCATCTTCCAGAACTCAATAGACTCTGGAACAGTACCCATGGATTGGACGGTAGCTAATGTTACCCCACTATTCAATAAAGGTGGTAGAGAATGTAATGATATCAGCAAATAGTGATGATATTTGTCTGTGTTTGATTACTTATGCCTTACAGCATATTTGTCTGTGTTTGATTGCTTGTGCCTGAGCAGCAGAGGTCATGTGACACAGACAAGCAGGCTAGGAGTTTTACTTTCAGTTTCATTTTAGCTGCAGCCAGAAGCATGGTCTCCTGAAAAGCTGTATGAATTCTTGAACAAACCTTAGATTAAAAGTTATTCTCTTTCAAGAAATGTCTCATCATTGAACCCACAAGGAAATCAATACAGAGAAAAAGTGGGGAATTATAGACCGGTAAGCCTGACATCAATAGTGGGGAAAATGCTAGAGTCCATTATAAAAGATGTAATAGCAGAGCACTTGGAAAGCAGCGACAGGATTGGACAAAGTCAACATGGATTTACAAAAGGTAAATCATGCTTGACTAATCTACTGGAATTTTTTGAGGATGGAACTGGTAAAATAGATAAGGGAGAACCAGTGGATGTGGTGTATTTGGACTTTCAGAAGGCTTTCGATAAGGTCCCGCATAAGAGATTAGCATGCAAAATTAAGGCACATGGGATTGGGGGCAAGGTATTGACTTGGATAGAGAACTGGTTGGCGGATAGAAAGCAGAGAGTTGGAATAAACGGGTCGTTTTCTGAGTGGCAGGCAGTGACTAGTGGGGTACCGCAAGGATCGGTCCTAGGACCCCAGCTGTTCACAATATACATTAATGATCTGGACGAGGGAATTGGATGTAATACCTCCAAATTTGCAGACGACACAAAGCTTGGTGGGAGGGTATGCTGTGAGGAGGATGTCGTGAAATTCCAGTACGATTTGGACAGGTTGGGTGATGGGGTAAAAACATGGCAAATGCACTATAATGTGGATAAATGTGAGGTTATCCACCTTGGTGGCAAAAACAGGAAGGCAGATTATTATTTGAATGGCAATAGATTGGGCGAAGGGGAAGCGCAAAGAGACCTGGGTGTTCTTGTGCACCAGTCGCTGAAGGTAAGCATGCAGGTGCAGCAGGCGGTTAAGAAGGCAAATGGTATGTTGGCCTTCGTAGGAAGAGGGTTCGAGTACAGGAACAAGGATGTACAGGGCCTTGGTGAGACCGCACCTTGAGTATTGTGTGCAGTTTTGGTCGCCTTATCTGAGGAAGGATGTACTTGCCATGGAAGGAGTGCAGCGAAGATTCACCAGGCTGATACCTGGGATGGCAGGAATGATGTATGAGGAGAGATTGTGTCGATTGGGCTTATACTCACTGGAGTTTAGAAGATTACATAGCAACATAGAAGATAGGAGCAGGAGTAGGCCATTCGGCCCCTCGAGCCTGCACCGCCATTCGATGAGATCATGGCTGATCATCCAAACTCAGTACCCCGTACCTGCCTTCTCCCCATATCCCTTGATACCTTTAGCTCTAAGTGTTGTGTATGTACGTTTAAGAGAAGAACTGATTCTATACTGCAGTACCGGCAGTGACCACCCCTCTATATAAAGCCATAGCAGGCTTCTGTACTTCAGTCTTGAATTACTCTCTGTTCAGTAAATACCTGATTTATTGTTCTCCTGCAGTCTGAGTATTATTGATCCTCGGACACTACACTGGTGATGGGCAGGTTTGAACTCACCTGCAGTACTGCATCACCTCACGGGGATCTTTTCCCAGAAGAGAAGCTTCTTGGAGGTCGAAGTCAGAACGGCGGGCGTCGACCGCGGACAACCGCCCAAGGATCCATCGGAGAGTTGCAGGGGAGGCTGTGGAGAGCTGGGCCTGGCTCCCCAGTCGAGGTGTTCCAGCAAGTCATGCTGGTAGCAGGTAGTGCGCTGACCCTTCCGGACTGCGGCGGGCTCGGGC
The DNA here is from genome assembly GCF_052327205.1 of Somniosus microcephalus. Taxonomy (NCBI): domain Eukaryota; kingdom Metazoa; phylum Chordata; class Chondrichthyes; order Squaliformes; family Somniosidae; genus Somniosus; species Somniosus microcephalus. Next base: position 64,898,732 of record NC_140990.1, read on the forward strand.
TCGATCGAGCAGCTCTGCAAAGGGGCCGTGCAGCGTCGTCGGGAGGAAGAGAGAGAGAGAGGGTGGAGCGCACAGGGCGCGGTCGGTGCTCAAGAACAGGGCAGCGTGGAGAGGATAGAACACGGGGAAGGAAAAGTGGGACACGCCAAAGCCGTGGGTCGCCGCCATTACCCTGTAGAATGCTAGGAGCAGCGTGGCAGCAAGGGGAAGAAAGAAAAGCGCGGGAGGTGCCATTTTATTCCATCGGGGAAGAAGGAAAAGCGCAGGAGGTGCCATTTTATTACATTGGGGAAGAAGAAAAAGCGCAGGAGGTGCCATTTTAAATCACCCAAGATGCCGAAGAGTGGCAGTATTACTGCTTTTGACAATGAGGTAGAAGACTGGACCACGTATGTGGAACGAATTGAAGTGTACTGCAATGCCAATGAGGTGGCCAATGGAAAAAAGGCGTCGGTATTATTAAATGTGATGGGCGCGAGAACGTACGGCCTATTGCGGAATTTAATTACCCCAGCTAAACCAATGGAGAAAAGTTTTGAAGAGATTGTTAATATCTTACAGGAACACCTAAACCCTACACCGCTGCTGATAGCAGAAAGATTCAAGTTCCATAAAAGAAACCAGCACAAAGATGAGAACAATGCTGACTATCTTACGGAACTACACAAGTTGTCGAAGCACTGCCAGTTCAGAGCAGGACTGGCAGACACCTTACGGGATAAGTTTGTCTGCGGGCTCCAGAGTGAAGGAACCCAGAAATGACTGCTTTCGGAAAAGGACCTGATGCTAGAACAGGCTTTCAGCGTGGCAGTATCCTACGAAGCAGCAGCACGGGGAGCTGTGGAAATACAACAGAAACCACAAGAATACAGCGCTAACGAAATGGCGTATGGAGCAGAAAAGTGCTATCGCTGTGGCAGAACAACCCATGATCAGAAGGACTGCTGGTTTAAGGACAAAATATGCAGGCAATGCGGGAAAATGGGACATATAGCAAGAGTCTGCAGGTCGGGAAAGAAAACCAACACTACAAGAACTACTAAGGAAAAGTACAAGAAAGTAAAAAAAATGACAGACAGTAGTTCGGAAGATCAGGAGAGTGATAATGACTCCGGGAGCAGGAGACTAAGTTGTCTAAAGTTACACAACGTGATCGCAAAGGAGGATCGCCGAACCATTTGGGTCACCCTCATGATAGCAGGGTCCCAAGTAAAGATGGAATTGGATACAGGATCAGCCCTAACTGTCATGAATCGATGAGACTATGAGCGGCTAATCTCACACATACCCTTGAAGGACATGTACATTGTATTGAAGACATACACGGGGCAAAAAGTCTACCCCAGAGGAAAAATAAGGGTGCCAGTTGAATACAACGGCAAGGAAACACAGAAACTGTATCTATATCTACTACCGGATGGAGGACCACCACTATTGGGATGTGAATGGATCCGAAAAATACAATTGGATTGGCATTCCATTCAGACGGTAACTGTGACTGACAAAACGGATGATGACGTCACACCTGGACGACTGTCAAAAATTCTAACTGGCGCGAAAGAGGTGTTCCAAAAAGGACTTGGGACTCTAAAAGGAGTAACGACAATGATAAAAATCAAAGATAACGCAAACCCAAAATTTTTTAAGGCCAGACTGGAGCGTTCGGGTGTGCTGTCCAAGGTGGACTGGAGCGAGTGGGCCACACCCATCATTCCTGTAATGAAGAAATCATTGAGCAGCACGCCTGGGGAACCGAAGAAGGTTCGCATCTGTGGGGACTTCAAGGTAACTGTGAACCCAGTCCTGCACACAGTACAATATCCACTTCCACGGATAGAAGATATTTTCACCTCACTATCTGGAGGGAAACGCTTTACAAAGATTGATCTGGCCCAAGCATATCTACAAATGGAGGTGGAAGAAGCATCTAGGAAATACCTCACGATAAACACTCACAAAGGCCTTTACCAGTACAATCGACTGGTATTCGGGGTAGCATCAGCCCCGGCTATTTGGCAGAGGGTGGTGGAACAAGTCCTGCAAGGGATCCCGGGGACCCAGTGTTATTTGGACAACATCCTGGTTACGGGCGAAAATGACAGTGAACACCTTGCCAACCTAGAGCAGGTGCTCACGAGATTACAGGAATATGGGCTACAAGCCAACCGCCCCAAATGCGAGTTCTTCAGGAGACAGATCTCGTATTGTGGCCACATGATTGATGAGAAAGGGTTGCATAAGTTGCCGGACAAGATTGAGGCTGCAGCCAAGGCTCCAGCACCGGAAAATGTGTCGCAACTGAGGTCGTTCCTCGGGTTGGTGGACTACTACCATAAGTTCTTGCTGAATTTATCTACAATTCTGCACCCACTGAACGCCCTACTGCAAACTGGAGTAACAGGGAAATGGAGTGATGAGTGTAAGCATGCCTTTCAGAAATGTAAATGCCTAATCACTTCAAAAGAAGTATTGGCCCACTACAATCCAACACTACCGATTCGGTTAGCATGTGATGCGTCTCCCTATGGCATCGGAGCGGTGCTGTCACACAAATTCCTTGACAGTTCAGAGAGGCCAATAGCCTTTGTGTCGCGCTCGTTAACCTCAGCCAAGCGTAACTATGCCCAGATTGACAGGGAGGCCCTCAGCCTGGTGTGGGGGGTGAAGAAGTTCAATCACTATCTGCACGGGCAGAAATTCACCCTACTGACTGATCATCAGCCCCTGGTCTCCATTTTTAACCCAAAGAAAGGCGTTCCGGTGATGACGGCGCAACGGCTGCAAAGATGGTCACTTTTTCTAGGGGCACATCAGTACGACATAGAGTACAAGGGTATGAAACAGCATGGAAACGCTGATGGGCTGTTGTGCCTACCGTTGCCTACGGTAGAGGAAGCACTTGCAGTGGACCCTGTTGAGATATTACATGCGACCATAGTCGAATGTCTACCTGTTACAAACTCAAGTATAGAGAAGGAAACCCGAAATGACCCGACACTCTCTCGGGTCTATGATTTGGCGGTGAAGGGATGGCCAGCACATGGTGACTCACTGTTGCCAGCATTCTCGCCAAGGAGAGAACAGCTGTCAGTGTGCCGGGGGACCTTGATGTGTGGATCCCGAGTGGTAATTCCACCCAAGTTGAGAGATAGAGTGCTCAATGAGCTTCATGAGGGTCATCTGGGAGGGGTAAAAATGAAGAGCCTAGCCAGGGCATTTGTGTGGTGGCCGGGAATCGATAAAGAAATCGAGGATATGACCAAGAGATGCACAGGATGCCAGAAGGTCCAAAACGCTCCACCACCGGCCCCGTTACATCCATGGGAGTTGCCCTCATCTCCATGGCAATGGGTACACATTGATTTTCTCGTCCATTTATGGACTCAATGTTCCTAATCGCTGTGGACGACCATTCAAAATGGCCAGAGGTCATCAAAATGTCCTCCACCACCACGGAGAAAACTATTGCAGTCCTACGGACCATCTTCACGAGGAATGGCTTGCCAGAACAGATTTGCTCCAACAATGGGCCACAGTTTGTGTCCGAGGATTTCCTGAGGTTTCTGAGGAATAATGGGGTGAAACATTACACATCTGCCCCATATCATCCAGCCACAAATGGATTGGCTGAGAGGTTTGTTCAGACCTTTAAAAAGGCAATAAAGGCAATGCATAATGACGACATACCACTACAACACAAGGTGGATAATTTCTTATTTGCTTACCGGAATGCGACACATGCAGTCACCAACCAAACTCCAGCCATAATGTTCTTCAACCGAAGGCTAAGATGTCGCCTGGATTTGCTCAAACCAAACATAAGACGAGATGTTGAGGATAAGCAATTCCAGCACATAAATGAGAAGCCAACCAGGAGCTTCAAGATAGGGCAACCAGTCTTGGCCCGCGACTACCGAACAGAAAAATGGCAGCCAGGAACGATATGCACACAGCAGGGACCACTAATGTACACAGTGGATGTTGGAGAGTGCATCGTGAGATGCCATGCTGACCAGATTCTAGAGTCACAGGAACAAGCCAAACCCATACCACGAGCAGGTGCACCTGGTAATCAACCCAAAGTACAGATTGTGTCTACCTCAGAAGCAGTGGTATTGGAAGCTGACGAACCAACCAATGACAATGAGCCAGAATCAACTCCGCCGCAAGAACAGGATACTCGAGAAAGGCGTTATCCAGTCAGGATCAGGAAGCCTCCTCAAAGACTGAACTTATAAATGATTATTTCAGTTGATGTATATAGTACAGAGAAAATTGTAATTGTAATTAGTTATTATTTAGTTGTTAAATGAATGTAATGTACTGTTTATCTAAAAGGGGAGGAATTGTTGTGTATGTACCTTTAAGAGAAGAACTGATTCTATACTGCAGTACTGGCAGTGACCACCCCTGTATATAAAGCCATAGCAGGCTTCTGTACTTCAGTCTTGAATTACTCTCTGTTCAGTAAATGTGGTAAACCACTTTTATCGTTACACTATAGTTATCACTGTTGTATTGTTATCACCGTTATCACTGTTGTATCACGATACGAGGTCGCCTCTTGTCGCGCTGTTATACCTGGGCTGACCACCTCCGACTCCGCCCATGGCTCCACCTACCTGCCCAGGTATAAAGGTAGTCGACTGGCTGGTATTCCTCCTTGTTGGACCCGATCACCCACGAGGGTGGGCTCTGTTATTTAGTCAATAAAAACCTTTAGTTACGTTCCTAACTCGTCGCTTTTTATTGGACGAATTGATAGGTATATCAATTTTATTGACTAAATTTTAAAGATGTCTACTACTGGCCAGCCAGAAGCCCTCCCAGAAGCACAGCCACACCAGCCGGCTTGGCTGCAAGCCCTCAAACCACCGTACCTGGATCTAAACCCACAGGCAGCAAACGCAGCCCTCAACTTCAAACACTGGCTGGACTGCTTCGAATCCTACCTGGAAGAATCCGGCGCCCCGCAGAGATCCAAACTAAGACTTCTGAACGCCCAAGCGAGCCCGAGAGTATACGCACTCATACAGGACACGACTACGTACGAGGCCGCTATCAACCTACTGAAACAGCAGTACCGCAGCCCGGTAAATTACATGTACACCAGGCACCTCCTAAGATCCCGCCCGCAACAGCCAGGAGAGTCTGTAGCTGAATTTTTACGGGCGCTAAGAGCACTCGGCAGGAACTGTGACTTTAAAGCGGTGACGGCTGTTGAAAATACGGAAGATAATATCCGCGATGCCTTTGTGAAAGGCCTACGGTCCGACTACTCACGGCAAAGACTGCTTGAAGCTAAAGACCTCGACCTGGACAAAGCTGAAGCCCTCGCTCTCTCCCTGGAGGTGGCCCATCAGGACCAGGAGGCGTTTTCCAGGTACTGCTCGCGACCCTGGGACTCGGGCCCGACCCCTACCGCAATACCCTTTGCAGCGCCGCCCCCGGGACCTACCTCAGCGTCGGCGTCCCGGACCCGACCGGGCCCGCCACCCCCGGTACCGGCTCCGACATTGGGCACCCGCGATCGGGCCGCCGGCTGCTTCTTTTGCGGCCAGGAGAAGCACCCGAGGTCGCGCTGCCCAGCCAGGAACTCTACCTGCACAACCTGCAGGAAGAAAGGCCATTTCTCTAAGGCCTGCAGGAGCGGATCTTCAGAGGCCAGCAGTGCCTCATGCGAACTGTGGGGGCGGCCATCTTCTTTCATGGCAACTGAGGCCAGTATCCCCACACGTGAGTCATGGGGGTGGCCATCTTTGATCAAGGCAACCGACCCCAATAGTGCCTCATGTGAGTTATGGGGGCAGCCATCTTCTCCGCCATTTTGTCCTACCTCGTGGGAGACGCCATTTTACCCACCACGCCCGACTGCCACCGGGCCCCCGGACCCGACGACCGCCTCGCCCGCAGACGACAACGACTCGCTTACCTACACGCTAGCCTCCGTCACTCTGGATCAAGCCCGCCCACACCACCTGTCCAAGTCGATGATGGACATCAAAGTAAACGGCCACGCCACGACCTGCCTGTTCGACAGCGGAAGCACGGAGAGCTTCATCCACCCAGACACGGTGAGCCACTACTCCCTCCCTGTCCTGCCAACGCGCAACCGAATCTCGATGGCATCGAGGTCCCACGCCACGGACATTAGCGGCTACTGTGCTGTGACCTTGTCGGTTAAGGGTACAGAGTATAAAAACTTTAAACTCCTCGTCCTCCCCCAGCTCTGCGCTGCCGTCCTACTAGGGCTGGACTTCCAATCCCACCTCCAAAGTGTAACCCTAGCATACGGTGGACCCCTCCCCCCACTCACAGTCGACAACCAGCGAAGGTTAAACCGCCCACCGCGTAACACCTGCAGCCTATCCACCCTCAAGGTGCCGCCACCTTCCCTGTTCGCTAACCTCACCCCCGACTGCAAACCCGTCGCTACCAAGAGCAGGCGGTACAGCGCTGGGGACAGAGCTTTCATTAGCTCTGAGGTGCAGCGTCTCCTGAAGGAGGGCATCATCGAGGGGAGCAACAGCCCCTGGCGTGCCCAGGTCGTGGTCGTTAAGACCGGCGATAAAAATCGCCTGGTCATCGACTACAGCCAGACCATAAACAGATACACCCAGCTGGACGCATACCCCCTTCCCCGCATATCTGACATGGTCAATCAGATTGCACAATACCGCGTATTCTCGACCATCGACCTTAAGTCGGCCTACCACCAACTCCCTATCCACCCCGAGGACCGCCAGTACACCGCCTTCGAGGCGAATGGGCTCCTATACCACTTCCTTAGGGTCCCCTTCGGTGTCACCAACGGGGTCTCGGTCTTCCAAAGGGAGATGGACCGGATGGTTGACCAGAACGGACTGCAGGCCACATTCCCCTACCTAGATAACGTCACCATCTGCGGCCGCGACCGGCAGGACCACGACGTGAATCTGGAGAAATTCCTCCGTACAGCCCAACGGCTGAACCTCACCTACAATAAGGAGAAATGTGTGTTTAACACCTCGCACCTTGCCATCCTTGGCTGTGTAGTAGAGAACAGACTCATCGGCCCCGACCCCGAAAGAATGCGCCCCCTCATGGAGCTACCCCTCCCCCACTGCCCTAAGGCACTTAAGAGAACCCTGGGGCTCTTCGCCTACTATGCCCAATGGGTGCCCAATTATGCGGACAAAGCCAGACCCCTCATGAAGTCCACATCCTTCCCCCTTACGGAGGAAGCGTGCGCAGCCTTCTCCCTCATTAAGGGAGACATTGCCAAGGCCACTATGCACGCAGTGGATGAGTCCATCCCCTTCCAAGTCGAGAGCGATGCATCCGACTTCGCCCTAGCCGCCACCCTTAACCAGGAGGGGAGACCGGTGGCCTTCTTCTCAAGGACCCTACAGGGCCCTGAGATCCGACACTCGTCGGTCGAGAAGGAGGCCCAGGCGATTGTGGAGGCGGTACGACGCTGGAGGCACTACCTGGCAGGCAAACGATTTACCCTCCTTACCGACCAACGTTCGGTCGCTTTTATGTTTAATAACAAGCTGAGGGGCAAAATCAAGAATGACAAGATCTTGAGGTGGAGAATCGAGCTCTCCACCTACGATTATGATATCTTGTACCGGCCAGGTAAGCTGAACGAACCCCCCGATGCTCTGTCACGAATTACATGCGCCAGCGCGCAAAGTGATAGACTTCAGACCCTCCACAACGACCTCTGCCACCCCGGGGTCACCAGACTTTACCACTTCATTAAGGCCCGCAACCTGCCCTACTCCATCGAGGAGGTCAGGACCATAACCAGGAACTGCCAGACCTGTGCCGAGTGCAAACCGCACTTCTTTAGGCCGGACAGAGCAAGCCTGATCAAGGCCACCCGCCCCTTCGAGCGCCTGAGCATCGACTTTAAGGGGCCCCTCCCGTCCTCTGACCGTAATGTGTACTTCCTCAACATTGTTGATGAGTACTCCCGTTTCCCCTTTGCCTTCCCCTGCCCAGACATGACCAGTACCACGGTCATTAAATGCCTGAACGACCTCTTCGCCTTGTTCGGGTTCCCAAACTATATACATAGTGACCGGGGCTCCTCTTTCATGAGCGAGGAACTCCGTCAGTTCCTACTAGCGAGAGGTATTGCAGCAAGTAGGACCACCAGCTACAACCCCCAAGGGAACGGCCAGGTGGAAAGAGAGAACGCGACGGTATGGAAGGCCGTCCTCTTAGCCTTAAAGTCTAAGGGCCTCCCAACCTCCCGCTGGCAGGAAGTCCTCCCGACAGCGCTGCACTCCATCCGGTCACTACTTTGCACTGCCGTTAACGCCACCCCCCATGAACGAATGTTTGTTTTCCCCAGGAAGTCGACTACGGGAACCACTCTACCAACCTGGCTGACCTCTCCGGGGCCCGTCTTGCTGCGAAAGCACGTGAGGGCCCATAAAACAGACCCCCTGGTCGAAAGGGTGAACCTCCTGCATGCCAACCCCCAGTACGCCTACGTGGCTTACCCAGACGGGCGGGAGGACACTGTCTCCTTACGAGACCTCGCACCCTCGGGCACTCCGGAGACACCACCTTTACCCCCCCCCACCACCCCCCCAATTCCAGCCCAGGTAGACGGCATGCCGGAACCCCACGAGCCTTCGCCGACCACGCAGACACCAGCACTAACACCGGATAATGCAGCACCGCCGCTGCGATGATCGGAGAGGCTTACGAGGCCTCCGGACAGACTGACATACCAGAACTGGTAGTACACTTCACCCCGCCGGACTCAAATCTAAACAAGGGGTGAATGTGGTAAACCACTTTTATCGTTACACTATAGTTATCACTGTTGTATTGTTATCACCGTTATCACTGTTGTATCACGATACGAGGTCGCCTCTTGTCGCGCTGTTATACCTGGGCTGACCACCTCCGACTCCGCCCATGGCTCCACCTACCTGCCCAGGTATAAAGGTAGTCGACTGGCTGGTATTCCTCCTTGTTGGACCCGATCACCCACGAGGGTGGGCTCTGTTATTTAGTCAATAAAAACCTTTAGTTACGTTCCTAACTCGTCGCTTTTTATTGGACGAATTGATAGGTATATCAGTAAATACCTGTTTTATTGTTCTCCTGCAGTCTGAGTATTATTGATCCTTGGACACTACACTAAGAAATATATCTAACTCCTTCTTGAATATATTTAAAGACTTGGCCTCAACCGCCTTAGGTGGTAGAGAAATCCACAGGTTCACCACTCTCTGGGTGAAGAAATTCTTCCTCATCTCTGTCCTAAATGGCTTACCCCTTATCCTTAGACTATGACCCCTGGTTCTGGACTCTCCGACCATCGGGAACATTCTACCTGCATCTAGTTTGTCCAGACCTGCCAGAATTTTATAAGTTTCGATGAGATCCCCTCTCATTCTTCTAAACTCCAGCGAGTATAAGCCCAATCAACCCAATCTCTCATCATACATCATTCCTGCCATCCCAGGGATCAGCCTTGTGAATCTTCGCTGAACTCCTTCCATGGCAAGAACATCCTTCCTCAGATAAGGCGACCAAAACTGCACACAGTACTCAAGGTGTAGTCTCACCAAGGCCCTGTACAACTGCAGCAGGACATCCTTGTTCCTGTACTCAAACCCTTTTGCTATGAAGGCCAACATACCATTTGCCTTCTTCACCGTCTGCTGCACCTGCATGTTTACCTTCAGCGACTGGTGCACAAGGACACGCAGGTCTCGTTCCACTTCCCCTTCTCCCGATCTATTGCCATTCAGATAATAGTCCGCCTTTCTGTTTTTGACACCAAAGTGGATAACCTCGCATTTATCCACATTATATTGCATCTGCCACGCTTTTGCCCAATCACCCATCCTGTCCAAATCATCCTGGAGTTTCTCAGTATCCTCCTCGCAGCACACACGCCCACCCAGCTTTGTGTCGTCTGCAAACTTGGAGATATTACATCTAGTTCCCTTGTTTAGATCATTAATATATATTGTGAATAGCTGGGGTCCTGGGACCGATCCCTGCGGTACCCCACTAGTCACTGCCTGCCCCTCGGAAAAAGACCCGATAATTCCTACTCTCTGCTTTCTGTCCGCCAACCAGTTCTCTGTCCAAGTCAATACCTTGCCCCCAATCCCATGTGCCTTAACTTTACACGCTAATCTCTTATGCGGGACCTTATCGAAAGCCTTTTGAAAGTCCAAATACACCACATCAACTGGTTCTCCCTTATCTATTTTCCCAGTTACTTCCTCAAAAAATTCTAGTAGATTAGTCAAGCACGATGTACCTTTTGTAAATCCATGTTGACTTTGTCCGATCCTGTCGCTGCTTTCCAAGTGCTCAGCTATTACATCCTTTATAATGGACTCCAGCATTTTCCCCACTGCCGATGTCAGGCTTACCGGTCTGTAATTCCCCGCTTTCTCTCTACAACCCTTTTTGAATAGTGGGGTACTGTTCCAGAGTCTATCAAGTTCTGGCAGATGACCAGCAATGCATCTAATATTTCCAGGGCCACTTCCTTAAGTACCCTAGGATGTAGATTATCAGGCCCTGGGAATTTATCGGCCTTCAATCCCATCAATTTCCCTAACACCATTTCCCTACAAATACTGATTTCTTTCAGTTCCTCCCTCTCATCAGACCCTATGTTCTCCAACATCTCTGGGAGGTTATTTGTGTCCTCCTTTGTGAAGACAGAATCAAAATATGCATTTAATTGGTTTGCCATTTCTTTGCTCCCCATTATAATTTCCCCTGCTTCTGACTGCAAGGGACCTACACTTGATTTCACTAATCTTTTTCTCTTCACATATCTATAAAAGCTCTTACAGTCAGTTTTTATGTTCCCTGCAAGCTTACTTTCATATTCTTTTTTCCCCTTCTTAATTAATCCCTTTGTCCTCCTTTGTTGAATCCTAAACTGCTCCCAATCCTCAGGGTTACTGCTTTTTCTGGCCAATTTATATGCCCTCTCCTTGGATCTTATGCTATCCCTAATTTCCCTTGTTAGTCACGGTTGAGTCACCCTTTTTGTTTTATTCTTATCCCAAACTGGGATGAACAACTTCTGTAGTTTATCCATGCGGTCTTTGAATGTTTGCCATTGCCTATCCATTGTCAACCCTTTGAGTGACATTCCCCAATCAATCCTACCCAATTCACACCTCATACCATCGTAGTTTCCTTTATTTAAATTCAGGACTCTAGTCTCCGAGTCAACTACTTCACTCTCCATCTTAATGAAGAATTCTATCATATTATGATCGCTCTGAGAGGGGATCTCATCGAAACCTATAAAATTCTGTCAGGCCTGGACAGACTAGATGCAGGAAGGATGTTTCCGATGGCCGGGGAGTCCAGAACCAGGGGTCATAGTCTAAGGATAAGGGGTAAGCCATTTAGGACTGAAATGAGGAGGAATTTCTTCACCCAGAGAGTGGTGAACCTGTGGAATTCTCTGCCACAGAGGGCGGTGGAGGCCAGTTCATTAAATATATTCAAGAAGGAGTTGGATATATTTCTTAAGGCTAAAGGGATCAAGGGATACGGGGAGAAGGCAGGGACAGGGTACTGAATTTGGATGATCAGCCATGATCTCGTTGAATGGCAGAGCAGGCTCGAAGGGCCGAGTGGCCTACTCCTGCTCCTATCTTCTATGTTTCCCTGCCCTGGGAATGTTTGATGGGACAGTGTAGAGGGAGCTTTGAGCTTTATTCTGTATCTAACCTGTGCTGTACCTGCCCTGGGAGTGTTTGATGGGACAGTGTAGAGGGAACTTTACTCTGTATCTAACCCGTGCTGTACCTGCCCTGGGAGTGTTTGATGGGACAGTGTAGAGGGAGCTTTGAGCTTTATTCTGTATCTAACCCATCCTGTACCTGCCCTGGGAGTGTTTGACGGGCCAGTGTAGAGGGAGACGTGGTGTTCACGTCGATGACAACAATGGAGGTGCATTAACCCAGAATCCCCCACGCGCCGGAAGGTGCCCTATCAATGATGACAGGAGCCGAGTGCACCGGCGCAGTAACTATTTGCTCTGGGCATGCGCAGTGCGAGTGGTGGCGATCTGAACAGAACAGGCGGCTCAGCGGCCGGGATCCGGAAGGAGATTGTGGGAGCAGGGTATCGTTTGGACACACGGGTGTGCTTAAAAGCTTTATAAATACCTGGTGTAGGCCTGAGGCCGCGAATAAGAGCCACAGGCCCCATGTTTCCCCGGTTACAGGCCCGGTCAGTGACCGCCCGGGTGATCCGGGTCACCGGCCGCCATCTTGGACATGTGGGTCTCACGGTGCATGCGCGGTACTTTGGGCCGGAACAAAGAGTGGGCGGGGCGTCAGGGTCTCTGTCAGTTTGATTGGTCCACATGTTTCTCCCATACTAGTGTCCCCTGAATTGGGCTGATACTTGTTTTTTATAAATAATCTTTTTTTTAATTTAAGTTTGAACATTTTATTTACAGTTAATGACATTACAGAGCTCAGGTCTCGGCTCTTTGCACAAAGTCACAAGCCATCATCCCCAACAAGGCAGGGGTCCCAGTCTCTTCAAGTTGGTGATGTGATCTCCAAGCTTTTTGATCATCTTCACTTGTTCATCCAGATAGCGGGTCTCCAGGAATTTGCACAGATGAGGGTTGGCACTCCCAGTGGAGAGTTTGTGCAGATCCGGCAGACTCTAGTTGACATTCTTCTCCATCCACAGAGCTATCTGCATCACCGAGCGGAGCCTCCCGGCCGAACACATGTGATCCTGGGCCAACCCAGTCTCACCTTATTGGTCCATCCAAAAAGGCCCAGTGACCCGCAGAGAAAATCAGCAGCTCATTGATTTTATTCTCACTCTGCACACAGCGGGTGTAGAACTGAACCCAACCAGAGTAGAGGGAGGGGGAAAACTGGGAGTGGAGGAAAGAAATGTTGGAGATGGTGCGATGGGTTTGAATTTCAGCACAGGGAGGAAGGAGAGTGTGTGGGATGGGGATTTACAGCTTTGTGGGAACAAGAGAGGAAAGAATGTTCCATAGGAACTAGAATTGTCTGTTCTGAATTTCTATCCTGTACTTACAGTGATGACTTTTGTAAATTCATTTTACAGGGTATTAGAAGGGGAAAATATGCAAATGAGAAACTCAAATCAAACATCATGTGAAGAGCTGACAGATTCACTCTGGACCTGAATATCATCGCGCTTTGAATGTGGAAGGAGAAATGTTTGCTCTGTCTGTGGGAAAAGATTTCAAACATCATTGTGACAGGAAAAGCACTGAGACACACACACCCGAGTGAGAGTGTTCCAGTGCACTGACTGTGGAAAGAGCTTTAACCAGTTACACAGCCTGAAAAAACATCGCACCATTCACAGCGGGGAGAAACCGTACACGTGTTCTGTGTGTGGACGAGGCTTCAACTGATCGTCCAACCTCGAGAGACACAAGGACACCCGCACCATGGAGAAACTATGGAAATGTGGGGACTGTGGGAAGGGATTCAATTAACTGTCCCAGCTGGAGATTGGAGATAGGCTGTTCACCTGCTCTCTATCGGAAGGGATTTACTCAATTGTCTAGCATGTTGACACACCAGCGAGCTCGCAATAGGGAGAGGCCATTCTCCTGCTCCGTGTGTGGGAAGGGATTCACTTGTTCATCCCACCTCACTGCACACCAACTTGATCACACTGATGAGAGACCTTTTAAATGCTCTGACTGTGGGAACAGCTTTAAAACCTCTGAGGAGCTGATTGAACACCAGCGAGTTTCCCTCGTTTATCCCACCTTTTGATGCACCAGCGAATTCACACTGGGGAGAGGCCATTTACCTGCTCTGTCTGTGGGAAGAGATTCACTCAGTCATCAACCCTGATGACACACCAGCAAGTTCACTCTGATAAGAGACCTTTTAAATGGTCTGACTGTAAGAAGAGCTGTAAAAGAAGAAATGATCTGCTGACACACCAACGCACTCACTCTGGGGAGAATCTGTTCACCTGCTCTGTTTGTCAGAGGGGATTCACTAATTCATTCTACCTGCTGAGACACCAGCGAGTTCACACTGGGGAGAGGCCGTTCATCTGCTCTGTGTGTGGGAAGAGATTCACTGAATCATCCCACCTACTGAGACACCAGCGTACTCACACTGAGGAGAGGCCGTTCACCTGCTCCGAGTGTGGGAAGGGATTCACTGAGTCATCCCACCTCACTACGCACCAGCGAGTTCATACTGGGGAAAGGCCATTCACCTGCTCTGAGTGTGGGAAGGGATTCATTTGTTCATCCAACCTCATTACACACCAGCGAGTTCATACTGGGGAAAGGCCATTCACCTGCTCTGAGTGTGGGAAGGGATTCATTTGTTCATCCAACCTCACTAAACACCAGTGAGTTCACACTGGGGAGAGGCTGTTCACCTGCTCTGTGTGTGGGAAGAGTTTCCTTTCTTCATCCCAACTTTTGATACACCAGTGAGTTCACACCGGTGAGAGACCATTCACCTGCTCCGTGTGTGGGAAGGGATTCACTTGTTTACCCTACCTTTAGAAACACCAGCGAGTTCACACTGGTGAGAGGCAGTTCACCTGCTCTTTGTGTGGGAAGAGATTCGCTCTGTCAGCCACACTGCTGAGACACCAGCAAGTTCATGCTGATAAGAGACCTTTTAAATGTTCTGACTGTGAGAAGACCTTTAAAAGCAGCAATGATCTGCTGACATGCCAACGCACTCACACTGCGGAGAAGCCGTTCACCTGCTCCATTTGTGGGAAGGGATTCCCTGATTCATCCCACCTACTGAGACACCAGCAAGTTCACACTGGGGCGAGGCCATTCACCTGCTCCGTGTGTCAGAAGAAATTCAGTGAATCATCCTACCTAAAGATACACCAGTGAATTCACACTGGGGAGAGGCCATTCACCTGCTCAGTGTGTGGGAAGGGATTCACTTTTTCATCCAACCTGCAGACACACCAGCGAGTTCATATGTTACTGCCGAAATTGGATTCTGATGTTATTGCAGCTGTTAATGACATCCAGGACTGAACCATGTTCATTCTGACAGTTGGGGTTTGTTTCTGTTGATGTTAATAACCCCAATAACTGGGCTGGAGATTAATATTCTGGATCAATGCCAAATAAATTGGCATTGTTTCAAACACACAGTGTGTCGAGTATTTGTTTCCTCCAAGATAAGAGATTAATTGATATCCTGTTATTGACTGCTCCATTTTTGGGCCTTTTCTCCTGTCTAAATATAGATTATTTCAGTTCTCATACCTTCGGTTACTCTCATGGAAAAGTCCCAGCTCCCCATACCTTCCAGAGTGCCTCTCCCAGCCTTGGTATCCAGGGAAGGTATCAGTAACACACCCGGGATCACTAAACACAAAACCCCATCTATTAATCACCTTCAGCTACTGGACATAGTGTGTGTCCCACAGCAGCTCTCTCACCTTCGATCACGCCTCAGAACCTGGTTTTCAATTTAAATGCACTCAGCAAATGTATTGAACAAGAGATGAACAAGTAAACAGATCAGGGCCCAATCCTCCAGCTCTATATTGTAGGTTGATGAGACTCTGTTAAGGTGCCATGTGCTGCTGGACCGCTCTGCATTTTGCCTGTAATGGAAAATAACTGAAGATTTGTCCCAGTGTAACCTTTGCTGTCATGAAATGAGTGTGTCTTTGAATGAGCCCACAATTCATGTTGGCTGCAATTGTGTAGAAAGGGGATGTGTAAAGAGATGGTCTGTGTATGGAGATGTGAAAGAAGGAAACGGTGTGTGTGTGATAGTGACACAGCCTTGTGGTCACAGTCAGAGCAGTGACAGATATCCTTGTGGTTATGGTTTGGGCAGGGCCAGATCAATAATGTGGTAAACAAGTTAAATATAAATATCGCCAGTGTAGTCACAGCTTGTTAGAACAGACCTGGGGAGAAGAGAGCTCTGAATCCACTGCATTATCCCTGTTCTCCGGATTGGGTAACTATACTCTCTGTATTTTTGCAGTGCTGTTAATAAAGTCAGTGAAAGACAATCTGTTGTTGTGAGCTTGATTATCTGGTGTCTGAAATCACAAGACTCAATTTTTAGAGTCAATAAGATGAACAAGTAAACACATCATCGCCCAAAACTCCAACTCTATATTCACAGGAGAAAGTCTGTTATCACACTCCTCGAGTGGACAGAATAAAGAAAGCCTCTAGAATCATTGAAATATCTGTCAAATTCTGACATATCAATTGCCATTGTATGTTCCATTGATGTCAATGGAAGATGAGACAGGGGCTGGAGAGTAGGGGTGAAAGAGGAGTTGGGATCAGGGGGCTGGAGAGTAGGGGTGAAAGAAGAGTTGGGATCAGGGGGTTGGAGTGTAGGGGTGAAAGGGGAGGTGGGGCGAGGAGGCTGGAGAGTAGGGTAAAAGAGGAGTTGGGGTGAGGGGGTTGGTGAGTAGGGGTGAAAAAGGAGTTGGGGTGAGGTGGTTGGAGAGTGGGGGTGAAAGGAGTTGGGGTGAGGGGGGTTAGACTGTAGGAGTGAAGGAGGAGTTGGGGTGAGGGAGGTTGGTGAGTAGGGCTAAAGAGGAGTTGGGGTGAGGGGTTTGGAGAGTAGGGGTGAAAGAGGAGTTGGGGTGGGGGGGGTTGGAGAGCAGGGGCGAAAGAGGAGTTGGGGTGAGGGGATTGGAGATTAGGGTTGAAAGAGGAGTTGGGGTGAGGGGTTGGAGAGTTGGGGTGAAAGAGGAGTTGGGGTGAGGGGGGTTGGAGAGTAGGGGTGAAAGAGGAGTTGGGGTGAAGGGGGTTTGGAGAGTAGGGGTGAAAGGAGTTGGGGTGAGGGGGGTTGGAGAGTAGGAGTGAAAGAGGAGTTGGGGTGAGGAGGTTGGAGAGTAGGGGTGAAAGAGGAGTTGGGGTGAGGGGGGTTGGAGAGTGGGGGTGAAAGGAGCCTGGGCGAGGCGGGTTGCAGAGTAGGGGTGACAGAGGAGTTGGGGTGAGGGGTTTGGAGAGTAGGGGTGAAAGAGGAGTTGGGGTGAGGGGGGTTGGAGAGTGGGGGTGAAAGGAGCCTGGGCGAGGCGGGTTGCAGAGTAGGGGTGACAGAGGAGTTGGGGTGAGGGGTTTGGAGAGTAGGGGTGAAAGAGGAGTTGGGGTGAGGGGGTTGGAGAGTAGGAGTGAAAAGGGAGTTGGGGTGAGGGGGGTTGGAGAGTAGGGGTGAAAGAGGAGTTGGGGTGAGGGGGGTTGGAGAGTAGGGGTGAAAGAGGAGTTGGGGTGAGGGGGTTGGAGAGTAGGGGTGAAAGAGGAGTTGGGGTGAGGGGGTTGGAGAGTAGGAGTGAAAGGGGAGTTGGGGTGAGGGGGGTTGGAGAGTAGGGGTGAAAGAGGAGTTGGGGTGAGGGGGGTTGGAGAGTAGGGGTGAAAGAGGAGTTGGGGTGAGGGGGGTTGGAGAGTAGGGGTGAAAGAGGAGTTGGGGTGAGGAGGGTTGGAGAGTAGGGGTGAAAGAGGAGTTGGGGTGAGGGGGGTTGGAGAGTAGGGGTAAAAGAGGAGTTGGGGTGAGGGGGTTGGAGAGTAGGGGTGAAAGAGGAGTTGGGGTGAGGGGGTTGGAGAGTAGGGGTGAAAGAGGAGTTGGGGTGAGGGGTTTGAGAGTAGGGGTGAAAGAGGAGTTGTGGTGAGGGGTTGGAGAGTAGGGGTGAAAGAGGAGTTTGGGTGAGGGGGGTTGGAGAGTAGGGGTGAAAGAAGAGTTGGGGTGAGGGGGTTGGAGAGTAGGGGTGAAAGAGGAGTTGGGGTGAGGGGAGTTGGAGTAGGGGTGAAAGAGGAGTTGGGGTGAGGGGGGTTGGAGAGTAGGGGTGAAAGAGGAGTTGGGGTAAGGGAGGTTGGAGAGTAGGGGTGAAAGAGGAGTTGGGGTGAGGGGTGTTGGAGAGTAGGGGTGAAAGAGGAGTTGGGGTGAGGGGGTTGGAGAGTGGGGGTGAAAGAGGAGTTGGGGTGAGGGGAGTTGGAGTAGGGGTGAAAGAGGAGTTTGGGTGAGGGGGGTTGGAGAGTAGGGGTGAAAGAGGAGTTGGGGTGAGGGGGTTGGAGAGTAGGGGTGAAAGAGGAGTTGGGGTGAGGGGAGTTGGAGTAGGGGTGAAAGAGGAGTTGGGGTGAGGGGAGTTGGAGTAGGGGTGAAAGGGGAGTTGGGGTGAGGGGGGTTGGAGAGTAGGGGCGAAAGAGGAGTTGGGGTGAGGGGGGTTGGAGAGTAGGGGTGAAAGAGGAGTTGGGGTGAGGGGGGTTGGAGAGTAGGGGTGAAAGAGGAGTTGGGGTGAAGGGGTTTGGAGAGTAGGGGTGAAAGAGGAGTTGGGGTGAGGGGGGTTGGAGAGTAGGGGTGAAAGAGGAGTTGGGGTGAGGGGGGTTGGAGAGTAGGGGTGAAAGAGGAGTTGGGGTGAGGGGGTTGGAGAGTAGGGGTGAAAGAGGAGTTGGGGTGAGGGGGTTGGAGAGTTGGGGTGAAAGAGGAGTTGGGGTGAGGGGGGTTGGAGAGTAGGGGTGAAAGAGGAGTTGGGGTGAGGGGGGTTGGAGAGTAGGGGCGAAAAGGAGTTGGGGTGAGGGGGGTTGGAGAGTAATGGTGAAAGAGGAGTTGGGGTGAGGGGGGTTGGAGAGTAGGGGTGAAAGAGGAGTTGGGGTGAGGGGGGTTGGAGAGTAGGGGTGAAAGAGGAGTTGGGGTGAAGGGGGTTGGAGAGTAGGGGTGAAAGAGGAGTTGGGGTGAGGGGGGTTGGAGAGTAGGGGTGAAAGAGGAGTTGGGGTGAGGGGGGTTGGAGAGTAGGGGTGAAGAGGAGTTGGGGTGAGGGGGTTGGAGAGTAGGGGTGAAAGAGGAGTTGGGGTGAGGGGGTTGGAGAGTTGGGGTGAAAGAGGAGTTGGGGTGAGGGGGGTTGGAGAGTAGGGGTGAAAGAGGAGTTGGGGTGAGGGGGGTTGGAGAGTAGGGGCGAAAAAGGAGTTGGGGTGAGGGGGGTTGGAGAGTAGGGGTGTAAGAGAAGTTGGGGTGAGGGGGGTTGGAGAGTAGGGGTGAAAGAGGAGTTGGGGTGAGGGGTGTTGGAGAGTAGGGGTGAAAGAGGAGTTGGGGTGAGGGGGGTTGGAGAGTAGGGGTGAAAGAGGAGTTGGGGTGAGGGGTGTTGGAGAGTAGGGGTGAAAGAGGAGTTGGGGTGAGGGGGTGTTGGAGAGTAGGGGTGAAAGAGGAGTTGGGGTGAGGGGGTTTGGAGAGTAGGGGCGAAAAAGGAGTTGGGGTGAGGGGGGTTGGAGAGTAATGGTGAAAGAGGAGTTGGGGTGAGGGGGGTTGGAGAGTAGGGGTGAAAGAGGAGTTGGGGTGAGGGGTGTTGGAGAGTAGGGGTGAAAGAGGAGTTGGGGTGAGGGGGGTTGGAGAGTAGGGGTGAAAGAGGAGTTGGGGTGAGGGGTGTTGGAGAGTAGGGGTGAAAGAGGAGTTGGGGAGAGGGGTTGGGGTGAGGGGGTGTTGGAGAGTAACAACAACAACTTGCATTTAGATAGTGCCTTTAACTTAGTAAAACATCCCAAGGTGCTTCACTGTAACGTTAGCAACCAAAATTTGACTCTGAGCCACATGAGGAGATACTCGGGCAGATGATCAAAAGCTTGTTCAAAGAAGTAGTTTTTAAGGAATGTCTTGAAGGAGGAACGAGAGGCGGAGAGTTGGAGAGGCTTAGGGAGGGAATTCCAGAGCTTGGGGCCTCGACAGCTGAAGGCACGGCCGCCAATGGTGGAGCGATTAAAATCGGGGATGCGCAAGAGGTCAGAATTGGAGGAGGGCAGAGATCTGAGAGGTTGTAGGGCTGGAGGAGTTTACAGAGATAAGGAGAGGGGAGGCCATGGAGGATTCCTCTGGTGCTGGAATCAAGAACAAGAGGCCGGAATCTTAAAATTAGAGCTCGGCCATTCAGGGGTGAAATCAGGCAGCACTTTTTCACACACAGGGTAGTAGAAATGTGGAACTCTCTCCCCCAAAAGGCTGTGGATGCTGGGGGTCGATTGGAGCTTTCAAGACTGAGATGATCGATTTTTGTGAGGTAATTGTTCCAAGGGATGTGGAATAAAGGCGGGTCAATGGAGTTAAGATACGGATCAGCCCTGATCTAATTGAATGGTGGAGCAGGCTTGAGGGGCTGAATGGCCTCCTCCTGTTCCTAATGTTCCTGTGACACACTCAGAAATGCCCCGGAGCGCTGAAATCCCACTGGGCCCCAGCACATGTTCAATGGAAAGCCCAGGTCAAGGACAAACCCAGCGTGCCCTCTCTGAACCCGGTTTGCTGCTCCCTCTGTGCCCAGCACTGCCTGCACCCCCGGCACACGGCAGTGGAATTTCAAAAGAAGGAAGGAATCTGTCAGCGTGTGAAAGGCTTTTAGAAAGAATTCAAGGAGTTCCCAGAGAGTTGGGATCTTTCTCTGTTCTCGGGGAGTTAGATATCAGCCTTTCTCCTGTGAATATAGAGCTGCCTTATAGGGCCGTGATCATCATTGAAAGAGCTGCCAATTAATCCCACTCCCCGGCCCTTTCCCCACAGCCCTGTAATCTTTTCCTTTAAGTAGATCCAATTCCCTTTTGAAAGTTACTATTGAATCTGCGTCCACCCCCTTTCAGACAGTGCATTCCAGATCACAACAACTCACTGAGTGAAAAATGGCTCATCTCCCCTCTGGATTTTTGTCCATTATTTGATGAGACGTGTTTACTTGTGAAATATATTTTCTGAGTGGAATTAAATTTAAACCAGGTTTTGATACTCTATTCACATATTGAAGGTGAGAGATGCTGTGGGACGCTGAAAGTGATTAATAGACTGTATTTTGTGTTTAGTGATCCTGGGCATGTTACCGATACCTTCCCTGGATACCAAGGCTAGGAGAGGCACTCTGGAAGGTATGGGGAGCTGGGACTTGTCCATGAGAGTAACCGAAGGTATGAGAACTGAAATAATCTAGAGTTAGAAAGGAGAAAAGGCCCAAAAATGGAGCAGTTGGTAACAGGACATCAATTAGTCTCCTCTTATCTTGGAGAAATCAAGGACTCGATACACTGTGTGTTTGAAACAAAGCTGATTTATTTGACAGATATGAAAATATTAAACTCCAGCCCAGTTATAGGGGTTATTAACATCAGCAGAAACAAACCCCAACGGTCAGAATGAACATGGTTCAGTCCTGGATGTGATTAACAGCAGCAATAACAGAAGAATCCAACCCCTGCATCACTTGTGAACTCGCTGGTGTTTCAGTCGGTGGGATGAATCAGTGAATCTCTTCACACACACGGAGCAGGTGAATGGCCTCTCCCCAGTGTCAGTGCGTTGGTGTGTCAGCAGCTCATTACTTCTTTTAAAGGTCTTCTATCATAGAAACATAGAAGATAGGAGCAGGAGTAGGCCATTCGGCCCCTTGAGCCTGCTCCGACATTCAATGAGATCATGGCTGATCATCCAAATTCAGTACCCGGTCCCTGCTTTCTCCCCATATCCCTTGATCCCTTTAGCCTCAAGAAATATATCCAACTCCTTCTTGAATATATTTAATGAATTGGCCTCCACTGCCTTCTATGGTAGAGAATTCCACAGGTTCACCACTCTCTGGGTGAAGAAATTCCTCCTAATTTCTGTCCTAAATGGCTTACCCCTTATCCTTAGACTGTGATCCCTGGTTCTGGACTCCCCGACCATTGGGAACATCCTTCCTGCATCTAGTCTGTCCAGACCTGTCAGAATTTTATAAGTTTCAATGAGATCCCCTCTCATTCTTCTAAACTCCAGCGAGTATAAGCCCAATCAACCCAATCTCTCCTCATACGTCATTCCTGCCATCCCAGGTATCAGTCTGGTGAATCTTCACTGAACTCCTTCCATGGCAAGAACATCCTTCCTCAGATAAGGCGACCAAAACGGCACACAATACTCAAGGTGTGGTCTCACCAAGGTCCTGTACAACTGCAGCAACACATCCTTGTTCCTGTACTCAAACCCTCTCGCTACGAAGGCCAACATACCATTTGCCTTCTTAACCGCCTGCTGCACCTGCATGCTTACCTTCAGCGACTGGTGCACAAGGACACCCAGGTTAATTGAATCCCTTCCCACAGTCCTCACATTTCCACGGTTTCTCCGTGGTGCGGGTCTCCTTGTGTCTCTCCAGGTTGGACGATCAGTTGAAGCCTCGTCCACACACAGAACACGTGTACAGTTTCTCCCCGCTGTGAACAGTGTGATATTTTTTCAGGCTGTGTAACTGGTTAAAGCTCTTTCCACAGTCAGTGCACTGGAACGCTCTCACTCGGGTGTGTGTGTCTCGGTGCTTTTCCAGTCACACTGATGTTTGAAATCTTTTCCCACAGACAGAACAGACAAACATTCCTCCTTCCACATTCAAATGCCGATGATATTCAGGTCCTGATGAATCGAGTGACTCTGTCAGATCTTGACGTGATGTTTGGTTTGAGTTTCCTGTCTGTAAATCCTCCCCTTCTGATACCCTGTAAAAGTAGTTTACAAAAGCCATCACTGTAAGTACAGGATAGAAATTCAGAACAGACAATTCTAGTTTCTATGGAACATTCTTTCCTCTCTTGTTCCCCCAAAGCTGTAAATCCCCATCCCACACACTCTCCCTCCTCCCTGTGCTGAAATCCAAACCCATCGCACCATCTCCAACATTTCTTTCCTCCACTCCCAGTTTTCCCCCTCCCTCTACTCTGGTTGGGTTCAGTTCTCCACCCGCTGTGTGCAGAGTGAGAATAAAATCAATGAGCTGCTAATTTTCTCTGCTGGTCACTGGGCCTTTTTGGATGGACCAATAGGGTGAGACTGGGTTGGCCCAGGGTCACCAAACAAGAATCAGCCCAACAAGGCTCCCTTTCAGGGGCCACTAATGTGGGAGAAACATGTGGACCAATCAAACTTATATTTGTTCAATTTATATTAACGATTTAGACTTTGGAATCAAAAACACAATTTCTAAATTTGCGGACAACACCAACTTGAGGGACATAGTCAATACTGAGGAGGACTGCAACAAATTACAGGAAGACTTCAATAAACTTGAAGAATGGGCCTATAATTGGCAAATGAAATTCAACACAGATAAATGTGAGGTATTACATTTTGGTGAGTAAAATAGGGAGGTCACATATTACTTGGAAAATAAGAATCTAAATGGGGTAGAGGAGCAAAGGGATCTGGGAGTACAAATACACAAATCACTAAAAGTATCGACACAGGTTAACAAGGCCATAAAAAAAGCAAACCAAGCACTAGGGTTTATTTCTAGAGGGATAGAATTGAAAAGTCGGGAAGTTATGGTAAACCTGTATCGAACCTTGGTTAGACCACACTTGGAGTACTGCGTACAGTTCTGGTCACCATATTATAAAAAGGATATAGAGGCACTGGAGAGGGTGCAGAGAAGATTTACAAGGATGATCCCAGAAATGCAAGGTATACATATCAGGAAAGGATGAACAGGCTGGGTCTCTTTTCTCTTATATCTCCTTATGTGGCTCAGTGTCAAATTTTGTTTGATAATGCTCCTGTGAAGCACCCTGGGATGCTTTACTATGTTAAAGGCGCTATATAAATCCAAGTTGTTGCTGTAAAGGAGGAGGCAGTAGCGACATTGGATAGGATAAAAATAGAGGGATATACTTAAAAGGTTGGCGGTCCTCAAAGTAGATAAGTCACCTGGTCCGGATGGGATGCATCCTAGGTTACTGAGGGAAGGGCAGAAATTGTGGAGGCTCTGGCCACAATCTTCCAATCCTCCTTGGATATGGGGGCAGTGCCAGAGGACTGGAGGATTGCAAATGTTACCCCGCTGTTTATAAAAAGGGGAGAGGGATAAACCCGGCAACTACAGATTGATGCACTATCAACAACACCAAAGACTACGAGTTGAACTTATACGAAGTAGGCTTTTATTGACTAAGAACTGGAGCATGCCTCTGCTAGTGGATCCATCCTAAGAGCTCCCGGGGGAAGGGTGGTGAGTCACCTTTATACCCGGGCTTAGGGGTGGAGCCAGGGGCGGAGACATGCCCAGACCTGTACAGAGTTAACAGTGGTTTACCACACAGACATGTACAGAGTTAGCAGTGGTTTACCACATTCACCCCTCGTTTAAAAAAGAGTCCGGCGGGGTGAAGTGTTTCAAAAGTTTGTATACGAAAGTCTCTCCGGGGGTCTTGTCTGCCGTAATGATCTTCGTGGTGCCGGTTGCAGCGGTTCTTTGCCCGCGGCCGCTTCTCGCGTGGGACGGAGCACTGGCGTGTCATCCTCTCGGGGTAGGGATGGCACCGGCATGTCGTCAGTTCGTGGTAGACACCCCGGTGTGCGTCGTGGGTAGTGGTGGTGGGTGGAGGTAGTGGATGGTGATCGATGGTGTTTCGGGTGGTACCTGAGGGTGCGAGGTCTCGAATTGAGACTGTGTCCTCCCGCCCGTCAGGATACGCCACGTAGGCATACTGTGGGTTGGCGTGGAGGAGGTGAACCTTTTCGACCAGGGGGTCCGTCTTATGGCTCCTCACGTGTTTCCTGAGCAGGACGGGTCCCGGAGACGTCAGCCATGGCGGTAGTGATGTCCCCGAGGTGGATTTCCTGGGGAAGACGAACATCTTCTCGTGAGGGGTGGCGTTTGTGGCAGTACAGAGCAGTGATCGTATGGAGTGGAGCGCATCGGGGAGGACATCTTGCCAGCGGGAGATTGGGAGGCCCTTGGATTTTAGGGCGAGCATGGCGGTCTTCCACACCGTTGCGTTCTCCCTCTCTACCTGTCCGTTACCCCGGGGGTTGTAGCTGGTAGTCCTGCTCGTGGCTATGCCCTTCTCGAGCAGGTACTGGCGCAGCTCGTCGCTCATGAACGACGAGCCCCTGTCGCTGTGGATGTAATTGGGGAAGCCAAATATGGTGAACAGGTCGTTGAGGCACCTGATGACTGTGGCGCTGGTCATGTCCGGGCAGGGGATGGCGAAGGGGAAACGGGAGTACTCGTCAATAATATTGAGGAAGTACGTGTTGCGGTCAGAGGAGGGAAGGGGCCCCTTGAAATCGACGCTGAGACGTTTGAAGGGGCGGGTGGCTTTAATCAGGTGTGCCCTGTCTGGCCTATAAAAATGCGGTTTGCATTCGGCGCAGACCTGGCAGTTCCTGGTCATGGTCCTGACCTCCTCGATGGAGTAAGGCAGGTTGCGAGCTTTAATAAAATGGAAGAACCTGGTGACCCCTGGGTGGCAGAGATCATTGTGGAGGGTCCGTAGCCTATCGACTTGTGCGTTGGCACATGTCCCACGGGATAGGGCGTCTGGGGGCTCATTAAGTTTCCCGGGCCGGTATAAGATATCGTAGTTGTAGGTGGATAACTCGATCCTCCACCGCAATATCTTATCATTTTTGATTTTCCCCCTTTGTCTGTTGTTAAACATAAATGCTACTGACCGTTGGTCGGTGAGCAGGGTGAAACGTTTACCGGCCAGGTAATGCCTCCAGTGCCGTACAGCCTCCACTATCGCCTGGGCCTCCTTCTCGACTGAGGAGTGTCGAATTTCGGGGCCCTGGAGGGTCCGTGAAAAGAAGGCCACGGGTCTCCCCGCCTGGTTAAGGGTTGCGGCTAGGGCGAAGTCGGATGCATCGCTCTCCACTTGGAAAGGGATGGACTCATCCACTGCGTGCATTATGGCCTTCGCAATGTCCTCTTTTATGAGGGTGAAGGCCGCACGGGCCTCTGCCGTCAGGGGGAAGGAGGTTGACTTGATGAGGGGCCGGGCTTTGTCCGCATAGTTGGGCACCCACTGGGCGTAGTAAGAGAAGAACCCGAGGCATCTCTTCAGGGCTTTTAGGCAGTGGGGAAGGGGTAGTTCCAGGAGGGGACGCATTCGGTCGGGGTCGGGGCCGATGACTCCGTTTTCCACCACGCAGCCAAGAATAGCAAGGCGCGTGGTGCGGAACATACATTTTTCTCTGTTGTATGTCAGATTCAGCCGTTGGGCCGTACGGAGGAATTTTTCTAGGTTGGCGTCGTGGTCATGCCGGTCATGGCCGCAGATGGTGACGTTGTCTAGATCGGGGAAGGTGGCCTGCAGCGCGTTCTGGTCAACCATCCGGTCCATCTCCCTTTGGAAGACCGAGACCCCGTTGGTGACGCCAAAGGGGACTCGGAGGAAGTGGCAGAGGTGACCGTCGGCCTCGAAGGCCGTGTACTGGTGGTCCTCAGGCCTGATGGGGAGCTGGTGGTATGCCGACTTCAGATCAATCGTCGAGAATACCCGGTATTGTGCTATCTGGTTGACCATGTCAGATATGCGGGGAAGTGGGTATGCGTCTAATTGCGTGTATCGATTGATCGTCTGGCTGTAATCAATAAGCAGGCGCTGTTTTTCGCCGGGCTCGCCATGGGCTGGTGCTGCCCTCGATAATCCCTTCCCTCAGGAGTCTTTCTACTTCTGATTTAATAAAGCTCCTATCCCCGGCACTGTACCGCCTGCTTTTAGTAGCAATTGGCTTGCAGTCTTTGGCGAGGTTAGCGAACAACGGTGGGGGTTTGACCTTCAGGGTGGACAGGCTGCATACTTTGCGCGGCGCCGTGTTTAAATTCTGCCGGCTGCAGACTGTAAGTGGGGGCAGGGGCAGGGAGCAGCGAGGAGGAGCCCGGCTTAAAAACCGGCGGCAGTTGCGAGGCCCGACCACTCGGAGCAGCAGAGAGCAGCGAGGAGGAGCCCGGCTTAAAAACCGGTGGCAGTTGCGAGGCCCGACCACTCGGAGCAGCAGAGAGCAGCGAGGAGGAGCCCGGCTTAAAAACCGGCGGCAGTTGCGAGGCCCGACCACTCGGAGCAGCAGAGAGCAGCGAGGAGGAGCCCGGCTTAAAAACCGGCGGCAGTTGCGAGGCCCGACCACTCGGAGCAGCAGAGAGCAGCGAGGAGGAGCCCGGCTTAAAAACCGGCAGCAGTTGCGAGGCCCGACCACTCGGAGCAGCAGGGAGCAGCGAGGAGGAGCCCGGCTTAAAAACCGGCGGCAGTTGCGAGGCCCGACCACTCGGAGCAGCAGAGAGCAGCGAGGAGGAGCCCGGCTTAAAAACCGGCGGCAGTTGCGAGGCCCGACCACTCGGAGCAGCAGAGAGCAGCGAGGAGGAGCCCGGCTTAAAAACCGGCGGCAGTTGCGAGGCCCGACCACTCGGAGCAGCAGGGAGCAGCGAGGAGGAGCCCGGCTTAAAAACTGGCGGCAGTTGTGAGGCCCGACCACTCGGAGCAGCAGAGAGCAGCGAGGAGGAGCCCGGCTTAAAAACCGGCGGCAGTTGCGAGGCCCGACCACTCGGAGCAGCAGAGAGCAGCGAGGAGGAGCCCGGCTTAAAAACCGGCGGCAGTTGCGAGGCCCGACCACTCGGAGCAGCAGGGAGCAGCGAGGAGGAGCCCGGCTTAAAAACCGGCGGCAGTTGCGAGGCGTACCAAATCAACAGCAGAGGAGAGGGGTAAATAGTAATCAGTGTGTGATGTCACCAGGGAGCAGCTGGTGCAGTCGGGAGAGCAGGAGGCCAGTAACTCTTATATAGGTGGAGCTGTTGCTAAACCCGAAACACTACAGTGTAGTGTCTCCCACCCTTCCACCTCCTCTAACCTTTTAGGGGTTAGGGGAAGTTGAAAAGGTAGGTTCAATTTATTTTATTTCAGGAGCCTAACCTAGGTGGAAAAGGTTCCAGGACAGGAGGCGGCAGTGAAAATACAACACCAGAAAACAGGTAGGTGACTGGTTGGTGAGTACTTTCACAAACTTATTCTAAGTAGAATTCAATAATTAAGCTAAATCGTAGTAAATAAAAAGGTATTGTAAGGGTTAAGTCATGGAAGGGCAGCTCAGACCCGTGTCATGCTCCTCCTGTGCCATGTGGGAAATCAGGGACACTGTCCCTGACAACTATGTGTGCAGGAAGTGTGTCCAGCTGCAGCTCCTAGCGGACCGCATGGCGGCGCTGGAGCTGCGAATGGACTCACTCTGGAGCATACGCGATGCTGAGGATGTTGTGGATAGCACATTCAGTGAGTTGGTCACACCGCAGGTAAAGGCTAGCTCAGACAGTAAATGGGTGACCAAAAGGCAGGGTAAAGGCAGGAAGGTAGTGCAGGAGTCACCTGCGGTCATCTCCCTCCAAAACAGGTTTACCGTTTTGGGTACTGTTGGGGGAGATGACTTATCAGGGGAAGGCACCAGCAGCCAGGTTCAGGGCACCATGACTGGCTCTGCTGCACAGAAGGGCGGGAAAAAGAGGGATAGGGCTATAGTGATAGGGGATTCTATTGTAAGGGGGATAGATAGGAGTTTCTGTGGCCGAGACCGAGACTCCAAGATGGTATGTTGCCTCCCTGGTGCAAGGGTCAAGGATGTCTCGGAGCGGGTGCAGAGCATTCTGAAGGGGGAGGGGGATCAGCCAGTTGTCGTGGTACATGTAGGTACCAACGATGTAGGTAAAAAGAGGGAGGAGGTCCTACAAGCTGAATTTAGGGAGTTAGGAGCTAAATTGAAAAGTAGGACCTCAAAGGTAGTAATCTCTGGATTGCTACCAGTGCCACGAGCAAATAAGTTTAGAGAGAGTAAGATAGATAAGCTAAATACGTGGCTTGAGCAGTGGTGCAAGGGAGAGGGATTTAAATTCTTGAGGCATTGGAACCAGTTCTTGGGGAGGAGTGACCTGTACCAAGGGGACGGTCTACACCTGAACTGTGAGGGAGCCGATGTCCTCGGGGTAATATTTTCTAGGGCGGTTCGGGAGGATTTAAACTAATTTGGCAGGGGGATGGGAACCTAGGTAGTGGAAAAGAGGGAAGTCATATGAAGTCAGAAATAGATGGTAGAAAGGTGAGAAGCAATAAGCAAAGGAGAGAAACACAAAGGGCCAAACTAATTCATAATGAGAGTGTGAAAAAAGCAAGCCTGAAGGCTTTGTATCTTAATGCTAGAAGCATTAGGAACAAGGTGGATGAATTAGTTGTGGAAATAGAGGTAAACAAGTATGATTTGATTGGGATTACAGAAACGTGGCTGCAGGGTGGGCAAGGCTGGGAACTTAACATCCAGGGATATACAATATTTAGGAAGGATCGGCAAAAAGGTAGGGGAGGTGGGGTAGCATTGCTGGTAAAGGAGGGGATTAATGCAATGGAAAGGAAGGATATTAACTCGGATGAAACGGAATCTGTATGGGTAGAAATGAGAAATAGCAAGGGGAGGAAAACGTTAGTGGGTGTGATATATAGGCCTCCAAATAGTAATATGGAGGTGAGGGAAGGCATAAAAAGGGAAATTAGAGAAGCGTGCGATAAGAGCACAGCTGTCATCATGGGTGACTTTAATTTACATATTGATTGGACTACCCAAATTAGTAAAAATTCTGAGGAGGAGGAATTCCTGGAATGTTTTCGGGACGGTTATCTGGACCAATATGTCGAGGAGCCGACTCGAGATCAGGCCATTTTAGACTGGGTATTGTGCAATGAGAAGGGACTTATCAGCAATCTTCTTGTACGAGGCCCCTTGGGTCAGAGCGATCATAATATGATCGAGCTCTCAGTCGAGATGGAGAGTGAGGAAATTGAATCAGAGACTAAGGTCCAGAACTTAAATAAAGGGAATTACGAGGGTATGAGACGGGAATTGGGTAAGATTGATTGGGTGGTGTTTCTGGGGGGATTGACAGTGGAGAGACAATGGCAAGCATTCAAAGATAGAATGGAAGAATTCCAGAACATGTTTATACCGGTTTGGCATAAAAATAAACCTAAAAAGGTGACTCAACCGTGGATAACGAGGGAAATTAGGGACAGCATAAAATCAAAAAAAAGGGCATATCAACTGGCAAAAAAAAGCACCAGACCGGAAGATTGGGGGCAGTACAGGATACAGCAAAAGAGGACAAAGGGATTAATCAGGAAGGGGAAAATAGAATACGAAAGTAAACTTGCAGCAAACATAAAGACAGACTGCAAAAGCTTTTATCGGTATATCAGGAGGAAAAGACTGGTAAAATCCCAAGTCGGTCCCTTGCAGTCCGATTCGGGAGAATATATAATGGAGAATAAGGAAATGGCAGACCAATTAAACTCATACTTTGGTTCTGTATTCACAAAGGAGGACACAAATAACCTCCCAGGAATATCGGCAAACATAGGGACTAATGAGAGGGAGGAGCTGACAGAAATTAGTATCTCTAGGGATATGGTGTTGGGTAAGTTGAGGGGACTGAAGGCCGACAAATCCCCGGGGCCTGATAAACTACATCCTAGGGTATTTAAGGAGGTGGCCCTGGAGATAGCAGATGCTCTAAGGATCATCTTCCGGAACTCCATTGACTCGGGAACAGTACCCGTGGATTGGAGGGTAGCTAATGTTACCCCAATATTTAAAAAGGGGGGTAGAGAGAAAGCAGGGAATTATAGACCAGTAAGCCTTACATCGGTTGTGGGCAAAATGCTAGAGTCCATTATTAAGGATAAAATAGCGGAGCACTTGACAAATGGGGAAAGGATCGGACAGAGTCAACATGGATTTACAAAGGGTAAATCGTGTTTGACTAATCTGCTGGAATTTTTTGAGGAAGTAACTGGTAAAATAGATGGGGGAGAGCCAGTGGATGTGGTGTACCTTGACTTCCAGAAAGCCTTCGATAAGGTTCCACACAAAAGATTATCATGCAAAATTAAGGCTCATGGAATTGGGGGCAAAGTATTAACGTGGATAGAGAACTGGCTGGCGGATAGAAAACAGAGAGTTGGAATAAACGGCTCGTTTTCGGAGTGGCAGGCAGTGACCAGCGGGGTGCCGCAAGGATCTGTCCTGGGACCCCAGCTGTTCACAATATATATAAATGATCTGGATCAGGGAATTGGATGCAATATTTCCAAATTCGCTGACGACACTAAACTAGGAGGAGGGGTGGGCTCTGATGAGGATGTCAGGAGGCTACAGTGCGATTTGGACAGGTTGGGGGAATGGGCGGATACGTGGCAGATGCACTATAATGTGGATAAATGCGAGGTTATCCACTTTGGGGGTAAAAACAGGAGGGTAGATTATTATCTAAATGGCAATAGATTGGGAGATGGGGAAGTGCAGAGGGACCTGGGTGTTCTTGTGCACCAGTCACTGAAGGAGAGCATGCAGGTGCAACAGGCGATTAAGAAGGCAAATGGTATGTTGGCCTTCATATCAAGGGGGTTCGAGTATAGGAATAGGGATACCTTACTACAGCTGTACAAGGTGCTGGTGAGACCGCATCTGGAGTATTGTGTACAGTTTTGGTCGCCCCATCTGCGGAAGGATGTTCTTGCCATGGAAAGAGTGCAACGGCGATTCACCAGGCTGATACCTGGAATGGCGGGAATGACCTACGAAGAGAGATTAAATAGTTTGGGCTTGTACTCACTGGAGTTTAGAAGATTGAGAGGGGATCTCATCGAAACATATAAAATTATGGCAGGCCTGGACAGGCTGAATTCAGAGAGAATGTTTCCAATGGCCGGGGAGCACAGAACCAGGGGCCACAGTCTAAAAATAGCGGGCAAATCATTTAAAACAGAGATGAGGAAGAATTTCTTCACTCAAAGAGTGGTGAGCCTGTGGAATTCCCTGCCACAGAGGGCTGTGAAGGCTAATTCAATAAATATTTTCAAGAGAGAATTGGATATATTTCTGAAGGCTAAGGGGATTAAGGGTTACGGAGAAAAGGCGGGGACGGGGTACTGAACTGGTAAGATCAGCTATGATCTCAGACGAAGATCAGCCATGATCTCATTGAATGGCGGAGCAGGCTCGAAGGGCCGAATGGCCTACTCCTGTTCCTATCTCTATGTTTCTATGTTTCTATGCCATCGTGACGCTCTCCAGATGGCACTGGAAGTCTAATCCTAGCAGTACGGGAGCGCAGAGCTGTGGCAGGACGAGGAATTTAAAATCTCTGTACTCCACGCCGTTCACTGTCAGAGTCGCTACACAGTAGCCGCCGCCGTCCGCCGTATGGGACTTTGAGGCCATAAAGACCTGGTGGCGTGTGGGCATAACCGATAGGGAGTAGCGTCGCACCGTGTCGGGGTGGATGAAGCTCTCCATGCTTCCACAGTCGAAAAGGCAATTTGTGGCATGGCCATTTACCTTTACGTTCATCATGGACCTGGCTAGTTGATGGGGCCTAGATTGGTCCAGGGTGATGGAGGCCATCGTCGAGGTCGGTGGGTCGCTGTAGTATTCGCCCGCGCCGGGGGCCCGGTCTCGAAATGGTGTCCAAGATGGCGGCTCCCCCGCGGCTGGTGGTGCCCAAAATGGCGGCCCGCACGGCTCACACGTGGTTGGTGGGGTCCAAAATGGCGGCCTGCACGGTTCACACGCGGCGCTGCTGGAATTGGGGGTCGATTTCGCCTTGCACACTCTCGCGTAGTGGCCTTTCTTGCCGCATTTGGAGCAGGTCGCGTCCTTTGCTGGGCATTGCTGTCTGGGGTGCTTGGCCTGGCCGCAGAAGTAGCATTTCTGGCCTCTGGTCATTGCAGCTGTAGTCGGGCTGCTGGCGGCTTGTGGCCTTACCGGGTCCCAAGATGGCTGCTCCCGTGACATCCACGTGGCCATCCGGTCAGGGGGGTAGGCGTCCATGTTCTGGAGGGCCACGTCTAACGAGTTAGCGAGTGCCACCGTCTTCTGCAGGTCGAGCCCCCTCTGTTCCAGCAGCCTCTGCCGAGTATAGTTGGACCTGATGCCGGCTACGTAGGCGTCTCGGATCAGGTCTTCCATGCATTCCTTGGCCGTCACCGCTTTGCAATTACAGGCCCGGCCGAGGACTCTCAGTGCCAGTAAATATTCGGCGCCCGATTCCCCGGGGCGCTGTTTTCGGGTAGCCAGGAGGTGTCTGGCGTAGACCTCGTTAACAGGCCTCACGTATTGTTCCTTTAGCGTCGCGATGGCGGCCGCGTAAGTTGTGGCGTCTCAGATGATCGAGTAGACTCGGTGGCTCACCCGTGAGTTCAAGAAAAGTCGTTTCGCGTCATCTGTAGTGACGGTAGTGCTGGAGGCCTCCAGGAAGGCTTCGAAACAGCTCAGCCAGTGTTCAAAGTTATTGGCTGCATCTGCTGCTTGAGGATCCAGGTCTAAATGTTCCGGCTTCAAGATTTGCTCCATGTCGAAAATTTAATCAATAAAATTGATGCACTGTCTAAATGTTCCGGCTTCAAGATTTGCTCCATGTCGAAAATTTAGTCAATAAAATTGATGCACTATCAACAACACCAAAGACTACAAGTTGAACTTATACGAAGTAGGCTTTTATTGACTAAGAACTGGAGCATGCCTCTGCTAGTGGATCCATCCTAAGAGCTCCCGGGGGAAGGGTGGTGAGTCACCTTTATACCCGGGCTTAGGGGTGGAGCCAGGGGGGGAGACATGCCCGGACCTGTACAGAGTTAACAGTGGTTTACCACACAGACATGTACAGAGTTAGCAGTGGTTTACCACACAGACCAGTCAGTCTAACATCAGTGGTGAGACAATAATCCGGGACAAAATTCATTCACATTTGGAAAAGGCTGGGTTAATAAATGAAAGTCAGCACAGATTTGTTAAAAGCAAATCATGTTTGACTAACGTGATCGAGTTTTTGATGAAGTAACGGAGAGGGCTGAGACTTATTAGTAAAATTAAAGCCCATGGGATTAAAGGGACAGTGTCGGCATGGCTCAGAGACGGAAAGCAGAGAGTAGTGTTGAACGGTTGTTTCTCCAACTGGAGGGACGTACACAGTGGTGTTCCCCAGGGGTCGGTATTGGATTAAAGGGACAGTGTCAGCATGGCTCAGAGACAGAAAGCAGAGAGTGGTGGTGAACGGTTGTTTCTCAGACTGGAGGGACGTACACAGTGGTGTTCCCCAGGGGTCGGTATTGGATTAAAGGGACAGTGACAGCGTGGCTCAGAGACAGAAAGCAGAGAGTGGTGGTGAACGGTTGTTTCTCCGACTGGAGGGACGTACACAGTGGTGTTCCCCAGGGGTCAGTATTGGATTAAAGGGACAGTGACAGCATGGCTCAGAGACAGAAAGCAGAGAGTGGTGGTGAACGGTTGTTTCTCAGGCTGGAGGGACGTACACAGTGGTGTTCCCCAGGGGGTCAGTATTGGATTAAAGGGACAGAGGCAGCATGGCTCAGAGACAGATAGCAGAGAGTGGTGGTGAACGGTTGTTTCTCAGACTGGAGGGACATACACAATGGTGTTCCCCAGGGGGTCAGTATTGGATTAAAGGGACAGTGACAGCATGGCTCAGAGACAGAAAGCAGAGAGTGGTGGTGAACGGTTGTTTCTCAGACTGGAGGGACGTACACAGTGGTGTTCCCCAGGGGGTCAGTATTGGATTAAAGGGACAGTGACAGCGTGGCTCAGAGACAGAAAGCAGAGTGTAGTGGCGAACGGTTGTTTCTCAGACTGGAGGGACGTACATGTAGTGTCCGTGTGTTGATAAAGACACTGAAGACAGGAGTTGGTTCATAGGTATTTACTAAGCAAAGTCTGGGGGGGGTTCTAACGGATATACACAATATACAGGCTTATATAGCCCGAGTGGCAATTACCGGCATTACAGAACACCTGGGGCTCTTAAAGGCACATACACTACAATTCCTCCCCTTTTAGCTAACCAGTACATCATATTTTAAGTAATTATTAATTACATGTTATAAGCAAAATAATATACATTGCTGTAGTTAATTAATTATAAGTCAGTCTCTCAGCAGGCTTCCTGACTCGGTCCGGATAACGCCTTGGGGGTGTAGTAGGTTCTTCTGGCAAGGCTGATTCGGCTTGAATGCCAGTGTCGGGTTCATCGGGTTCCAGTATCACCGGATCGGAGGTAGATATGGGTATCTCTACTTCATCGTTAGATGTATAGAGTTGTGGTGTAGGTTGTCCCTTTTCGGATGACTTTATGATTTGGTCAGCATGGCGCCTTATTATGCTTTCTCCGATGTCCACGGTATACACCAGTGGTCCTAGTCGTGTGCAGATAGTTCCAGGCTGCCATTTCTCGGTACGGTAGTCCCGGGCCAAAACTTGTTGACCTATCTGGAAGGTTCTAGTTGGCCTTTCATTCATGCCTTGAAACTGCCGGTTCTCCACGTCCCTTCTGATGTTGGGCTTGACCAAATCCAGCTGGCATCTTAGGTTTCTATTGAAGAACATCATGGCGGGAGTTTAGTTGGTAACCATATGTGTTGCATTCCTGTATGCGAATAAGAAGTTATCCACCTTGTGCTGAAGTTTTATGTCTTCAGTACCCATGGCCTTTATGGCCTTCTTGAAGGTCTGGACAAACCTTTCAGCCAATCCATTGGTGGCGGGATGGTATGGGGCGGACGTGTAGTGCTTAACCCCATTGTTTTTTAAGAACTTTCTGAATTCTTCGGACACAAATTGCGGTCCATTATCAGAACATATCTGTTCCGGCAGCCCATTCCTGGCAAATATGGTCCTTAATACTGTGATGGTTTTTTCCGTGGTGGTGGAGGACATCTTTATTACCTCCGGCCACTTGGAGTGTGCATCAACCGCGATTAAGAACATTGAGTCCATAAATGGACCAGCAAAGTCGATGTGCACCCTTTGCCAGGGAGATAAGGGCCACTCCCATGGATGTAGAGGGGCTTGTGGTGGAGCGTTTTGGACCTTCTGGCATCCTAGGCAGCTCTTGGTCATTTCTTCGATGTCTCCATCGATACCTGGCCACCATACAAACGCCCTAGCTAGGTTCTTCATTTTCACTCCACCCAGATGACCCTCGTGAAGCTCCTTTAGCACTTTATCCTGGAGTTTGGGTGGAATTACCACTCTGGATCCACACATCAAGGTTCCTCAGCACACTGACAGCTGTTCTCTTCTTTGCGAGAATGCTGGCAACAGTGGTTCGCCATGTGCTGGCCATCCCTTCACTGTTAAATCATAGACCCGTGAGAGAGTCGGGTCATTTCTCGTCTCCCTTTCAATGGCAGAATTTGTTACTGGTAGACATTCCACTATGGTAGAGTGGAACATCTCTACTGGGTCTACTGTAGGTGCCTCTTCTACCGTTGGCAATGGTAGGCGCGATAAACCGTCAGCATTCCCATGCTGTTTTGATCCTTTGTATTCTATGTTGTATTGGAGTGCCCCTAGAAAAAGGGACCACCTCTGTAGCCTTTGCGCTGTCATAATGGGAACACCCTTTTTAGGGTTGAATATGGAGATGAGGGGTTGATGGTCAGTCAACAAGGTAAATTTTTGTCCGTGTAGGTAATGGTTGAATTTCTTCACTCCCCATACCAGGCTGAGTGCTTCCCTGTCGATTTGGGCATAGTTACACTCAGCTGAGTTTAATGAGCATGACGCAAAAGCTATCGGCCGTTCTGAGCCATCAGGGAATTTATGGGATAATAC
This sequence comes from Somniosus microcephalus, assembly GCF_052327205.1. NCBI lineage: Eukaryota > Metazoa > Chordata > Chondrichthyes > Squaliformes > Somniosidae > Somniosus > Somniosus microcephalus. The sequence goes on from NC_140990.1 coordinate 64,935,145, forward strand.
TGCTCCTATGCCGTAAGGGGATGCATCGCACGCCAGTCTGATTGGCAGTGATGGGTTGTAATGAGCCAAAACTTCTTCGGATGTGATTAAGTCTTTGCAATTATGGAAGGCACGTTTACAGTCTTCGTTCCAATTCCAAATCACTCCTGTTTGTAGAAGTTCATTAAGAGGGTGTGGAAGAGTTGATAAGTTCGGTAAAAATTTATGATAGTAATTTATTAATCCCAGGAACGACCTTAATTGTGAAACATTTTCAGGTGCTGGGGCTTTTATGACCGCTTCAATTTTTTCAGGTGACTTATGCAACCCTTCATTATTAATTATGTGGCCACAATATGATATCTGATTTTGGAAAAATTCGCACTTGGGGCGATTCGCTCGTAGGCCCCATTCTTTCAGCCTAGTGAGCACCTGCTCCAAATTGGCAAGGTGCTCGTTGTCGTTTTCTCCTGTTACAAGGATGTCGTCTAGGTAGCATTGAGTCCCCAGAATCCCTTGCAGGACTTGCTCCATAGCTCTTTGCCAGATAGCTGGAGCTGATGCTACTCCAAAAACCAGTCGATTGTACTGGTACAGGCCTTTGTGTATGTTTATTGTGAGATACTTTTTAGAGGCCTCCTCAACTTCCATCTGTAGATATGCCTGTGCCAAGTCAATTTTGGTGAAACGTTTCCCTCCGGATAGTGAGGCGAAAATATCTTCTATCCTCGGAAGAGGATACTGTACTGTGTGAAGGACCGGGTTTACAATCATCTTGAAGTCTCCACAGATGCGAATTTTTCTCTGTTCTTCAGATTTATCTTTATTCAATGCTTTTTTCATGACTGGAACGAAGGGTGTTGCCCACTCGCTCCAATCTATTTTGGATAATACGCCTGCTTTTTCCAAATTCTCCAGCTCTGCCTCGACTGCTGGACGTATTGCGTATGGCACCGGTCTTGCCTTAAAAAATTTGGGAATTGCTGCATCTTCCACTTTTATTGAGGCGGTGATGCCTTTCAAGGTTCCTAGTTTCTCTTGAAACACTTCTTTGGCGTTGGCCAAGATGTCTTTTAATCGTTCAGGTATGATGTCATCATTGTTTTTTTTCTTACTGGTCACCGTCAGTGCCTGAATGGAGTGCCAGTCTAAACGTATCTTTCTGATCCATTCACGTCCCAACAACGGTGGACCACCATCTTGTAGAATGTATAAATACAACTTTTGTATTTCTTTGCCGTTGTATACAACAGGCACCCTTATTGTTCCTTTGGGGTATACTTTCTGCCCCGTATATGTTTTTAAGATAATGGATGTATCTTTTAGAGGTATATGCGAAAATAGCCTCTCGTAATCCCGTTGATTTATTACGGTTAGAGCTGAGCCTGTATCTAGCTCCATTTTAACTGGGGACCCTGCTATCATGAGGGTAACCCAAATGGTTTGGTAATCATCTTTGGCAAGTACATTATGTAATTTGAGACAGCTTAGTCTTTTGTTTTTGAAGTCGCTATCGCTCTTCTGGTCTTCGGAGCTACTGTCCGTCATCATTTGTACCTTCCTGTACTTTTCTTTATTGATTTTTTTTTTCTGTCTGTGGATTTACTTTGTCCAGATCGGCATACCCGTGCAATGTGTCCAATCTTTCCGCATTGCCTGCATGCTTTGTCCTTGAACCAGCAGTCCCTCTGGTTATGGGTGGATCTGCCGCAGCGATAACATCTTTCGAAACCCTGTGTCATTTCATGGGTGCCGAAAACCTGTGTCTTTTGTTGTATCTCTGCAGCTCCTCTTGCTGCTGCTTCGTATGATACAGCCATACTGAAAGCTTTGTCCAATGTTAAATCTTTTTCAGAAAGCAGCCTTTTTTGTGTTCCTTCACTTAAGAGACCGCAAACGAATTTGTCTCGAAGATAATCTGATAGTCCTGCCCCGAATTCGCAGTGCTTTGATAGCTTTCTTAATTCGGTTAGGTAATCAGCGTTACTTTCATTTTTGTGTTGATTTCTCTTGAAGAACTTGAATCGTTCCACTATCAGCAGCGGTATTGGGTTTAAGTGCTCCTGCAGGGTATCAACAATTTCTTTAAAATTCTTGTCCTTTGGTTTGGCTGGAGTGATTAAATTTCGTAACAGCCCGTATGCCTTTGCGCCCATTAAGTTCAGAAGTACTGAAGCTTTTTTTTCATCTTCTATTCCATTTGCAGTGCAATATACCTCTACTCTTTCCACGTATGTGGTCCAATCCTCTATTTCGATATCAAAAGCATCAATATTGCCAGACTTAGGCATTTCAGAAAAGATATGGCGCTTCCCGCACTTTTTTTTCTTTTCTGCAGCAAAGATATGGTGCTTCCCGCGCTTTCCCGCCGCTGCTGCCGATGACAACGCTGTTTACTGCGGTTTCTGTTTTTTTTTTCTTTTTTATTTACTGTTGGAGACTCGTTCCCGCCGGAGTTTCTCTCCAGGTCTGAATTCTGACCTGCTTGCCGCGCCGGCCGTCTCACGAGTGCTCCCTCCCAGTCCGTTATTGCTTGCCTCTGATTTCGCTGCCTGTCTCAGCTGTAGAACCAGTCACTGGAGCCCCAGCCTGACGCCCAGGAAGGATTAGCACAGTACCTGCCACCAGCTTGGCCAGCTGGTGAAACCACAGCTTCTCTCACTTCCTTGAGTCTTCTGGACGCCCGAGGAATCGATGTCCTTGAGGTGCTGCCGAATTGCAGGTAAGTCCGTTTCCACTTCGTCGCCACTGTAGTGTCCGTGTGTTGATGAAGACACTGAAGACAGGAGTTGGTTCATAGGTATTTACTAAGCAAAGTCTGGGGGGGGTTCTAACGGATATACACAATATACAGGCTTATATAGCCCGAGTGGCAATTACCGGCATTATAGCACACCTGGGGCTCTTAAAGGCACATACACTACAGTACACAGTGGTGTTCCCCAGGGGTCTGTACTGGGACCACTGCCCTTTTTGATATATATTAATGACCTGGGCTTGGGTAATTATATACTTGGGTATATAATTTCAATGTTTGCAGATGACACAAAACTTGGAAATGTCGTAAACAATGAGGAGGATAGTAGCAGACTTCAGGAGGACACAGACAGACTGGTAAAATGGGCAGACACATGGCAGATGAAATTTAATGCAGAGATGTGTGAAGTGATATATTATGGTGGGAAGAATGAGAGGCAATATATAATTATAAAATTCTAACAGGGCTAGACAGACTAGATGCAGGAAGGATTTTCCAGATGGTGGGGGAGTCCATTACCAGGGGTCACAGTCTAAGGATAAGGGGTAAGCCATTTAGGACAGAGATGAGGAGGAATTCCTTCACCCAGAGAGTGGTGAACCTGAGGAATTCTCTACCACAGAAGGCAGTTGTAAGATTCGAAATTTTCAGTAATTTAATCACGCAAGAAAACAGGGTTAATAAGACAGTTTTATTGACCAAAAGAAGCTTGTACAGAAAAACCTTTGATAAAAAGGGCATACAAAATGGCCGCCGGACCTCGTGATCAGTTTCTGGGACCATTTGATTTCTGTTACTGCAAGCCAGACAGGCTTGTGGATTGAGGACAGTAAGCCCGCGAAAGCCAGTATCGGGAAAACGAAACTCAGGGAACTGAGCATACATATTAATTGGATTCTAAGTACAGGACAGTTTCAGGTAACAGGATGGGGCCCATCAAGAAATGGGCGGACATTTGAATGAACACTTAAACCCATTTACTGTACAAAGGAAAACCGTTTAACAGCCGTCAAGGGCAATCTCCAGACCGATCAATATGCAAACCGAGTTACGGTGACAAAGTAAAAGACATTATCGGCCAGGAAGGCCAGTTAAGCTATCACCGGCTCCCGTTGTAAGGCAAAGCGCCCCTGCAGAGATTTCTGCCTGCCAAAAATATTACAAAGACAGGACTATGATTTGGCGGGAGATAAGACTGTCCCAAAAGGGTATAACTATGGATTTGAAAAGTCCATCAGGGAGTTGACGAACGGCGATTACGACTACGATTACGCTTCGCTTCACCTCGACCGCTACGATTCACAATTCATTTCTTCAGTACGATTCGTAACTTCGGTGCGGAACGGAAAACGACGGGAAGACGACGAGGGTGGCCCGGGTACTGTTGTCGGGAGATCATCGACGACCCAGGCCGAAGGAGAAGACACCCTCAGAAAAACCGACGAGTCAGGCCAGAGGGAGAAATAAAAGGACACTCCGGGCCTAGCACTCCCGTGCCTCAACATCCCATTCTCAGTTTTCCTTACTGGACTCTCCCATGTGCATCCAGTTATTCAACAGGTTTCAACTGATTTCAACCATGACGAGCGCTCATCAAGGCTGTATCTGCTGCTCCATCGCCTGAGAGAAAAGCAAACTGCGCCAGAAGTTTCCAAATCCACGTGACGACGGAAAGCTGTGCCAAAAGGCTGCGAACCCCCCTTTTTGCGAATCTGAAAGTGGTGAGCATGATCCCGAGTTCAAGTCGAAACTTAGTTTAGGTCTAGGGGAGGGGGTTAAGGGTAATCGTAATGTGTTTCCCCTTTTACGATGTGCCGTGTGTTCCCCATTTCCATAGAGTTGTTTATAGATATGTGCATGATTGTAGTTATTTTAATCTGTGCTTATGACATGTATTTTACAATGCTGCAAACTGTTTTCTAATAAAAGCCTCCATTTCGTGCTATTCAACCTGGTCTATTGAGTTTTTCTGCACTACAGTTCCCTGCACCTAAGTCCAAGGTCTAGAACCGTAGGGAAGAGTGGGTCGAACCACTCAAGGGTAATTATTGCACGAAGCCTGGTAGGAGACCAGAACGAGCAAGAGAAACCCCCTACACAGTTGAGGCCAATTCATTAAGTATATTCAAGAAGGAGTTAGATATATTTCTTAAGGTTAAAGGGATCAAGAGGTATGGGGAGAAAGCAGGGACAGGGTACTGAATTTGGATGATCAGCCATGATCTCATTAAATGGCGGAGCAGGCTCGAGGGGCCGAATGGCCTACTCCTGCTCCTATCTTCAATGTTTCTATGTTTCAATATAAACTAAAGGGTACAATTTTAACAGGAGTGCAGGAACAGAGAGACCTGGGGGTTTATGTACACAAATCTTTGAAGGTGGCAGGACAAGTTAAGAAGGCTCTTAAAGAACCAGACGGGATCCTTGACTTTATTAATAGAGGAATAGAGTGCAAAAGCAAGGAAGTTATGCTAAACCTTTATAAAATACTGGTTCGGCCTCAGCTGGAGTATTGTGTTCAATTCTGGGCACCGCACTTTAGGAAGGATGTCAAGGCCTTGGCGAGGAAGCAGAAAAGATTTACTAGACTGGTACCAGGGGGGAGGGTTTTCAGTTATGTGGAGAGACTGGAGAAGCTGGGATTGTTCTACTTAGAGCAGAGAAATTTAAGGGGAGATTTAATTCAGATGTTCAAAATTATGAGCAGTTTTGATGGAGTAAATTAGGAGAAACTGTTTCCACTGGCAGAAGGGTCGGTGACCAGAGGACACAGATTAAAAATAACTGGCAAAACAATCTGAGGGGAGATGAGGAGAATTTTTTACGCAGCGAGTTGTTGTGATCTGGAATGCACTGCCTGAAAGGGTGGTGGAAGCAGATTCAATAATAACAACTTATAAAAGGGAATACTTGAGAAGGAAACATTGCGGGGCGATGGGGAAAGTGCTGGGCTGTGGGAATAATTGGATAACTCTACCAAAGAGCCAGCACAGGCACAATGGAGCGAATGGCCTCCTTCTGTGCTGTAAGATTCTATGAAACTCCAGCCCAGTTATAGGGTTATTAACATCAGCAGAAACAAATCAACTGACAGAATGAACATGGTTCAGTCCTGGATGTGATTAACAGCAGCAACAACAGCAGAATCCAACCCCTGCCATCACTTGTGAACTCGCTGATGTCTCAGCAGGTGGGATGACCGAGTGAATCCCTTCCCGCACTCGGAGCAGGTGAACGGCCTCTCCCCAGTGTGAGTGCGCTTGTGTCTCAGCAGGTTAGGTGAGTGAGTGAATGTCTTCCCACACACGGAGCAGGTGAACGGCCTCTCCCCGGTGTGAACATGCTGGTGTTCAATGAAACGGGAAGAACTAATGAATCTCTTCCCACACACAGAGCAGATAAAAGGCCTCTCCCCAGTGTGAACTTGCTGATGAGTGACCAGGGTGGATGACTGAGTGAATCCCTTCCCACACATGGAGCAGATGAACGGTCTCTCCCCAGTGTGAGTGTGTTGGTGCCTCAGCAGATCCTTTGTTCTTTTAAAGCTCTTCTCACAGTCAGAACATTTAAAAGGTCTCTTATTGGTGTGAACAAGATGGTGTTCAGTGAGGTTGGACGATTGAGTGAATTCCTTCCCACACACGGAGCAGGTGAACGGCCTCTCCCCAGTGTGAACTCGCTGGTGTGTCTGGAGCTTCGATGACTGAGTGAATCCCTTCCCACACACGGAACAGGTGAATGGCCTCTCCCCAGTGTGACTGCGTCGATGAGTTTCCAGCTTCGACGGGGAACTGAATCCCTTCTCACAGTCCCTACATTTCCACGGTTTCTCCATGGTTCGGGTGTCCTTGTGTCTCTCCAGATTGGACGATCCGTTGAAGCCTCGTCCACACATAGAACATGTGTACAGTTTCTCCCCACTGTGAACGGTGCAATGTTTTTTCAGGCTGTGTAACTGGTTAAAGCTCTTTCCACAGTCAGTGCACTGGAACACTCTCACTCGGGTGTGTGTGTCTCGGTGCTTTTCCAGTCACACTGATGTTTGAAATCTTTTCCCACAGACAGAACAGACAATCATTTCTCCTTCCACATTCAGAGGCCGATGATATTCGTTCCTGATGAATGGAGTGACTCTGTCAGATCTTGATGTGATGTTTGGTTTGAGTTTGCGGTGTGTAAATGCTGCCCTTCTCACAGCCTGTAAAAGGAGGTTACAAAAGCCATCACTGAGTGTCCAGGGTAGAAATTGACAAGATTCTCTCCTCCTGGTTCCTGGCCAAGGGGGCCACGCATGCGCCCTGCTGCACCCTGAGCCTCTCAAGATGGCGGCCGTTGCCCTGGGCCTGTCACCGGGAGAAAGCCCCGCAGCTGCCGCCCCGCTGGGTGCAAACGCCTGGCCCGGAGGCTCTTGTTCGGGGCCTGAGGCCCACCGCGGGTGTTTATAAAGGCTCCCCGCCGGTTCTATTGCTCCCCTGCGCTCCGCCGCCTCCTCCCCGCTCTGGAATCTTCTCTCCGCCTTCCGCCGCCATCATCCGACTGGCGGCACTGCGCACGCGCGGGACCCACCCCACACCAAGCCCTCCCCGCGCCTGCGCACACCGGGCCCCTGCAGCATTGATAGGGCCTATTCTGGCGCGGAATGTTCTGGGTAATAACTGCAGCCATTTTGCTCAACAACAATGTGCAGAAGTGAGTGGAATAGCTGAAGACAGAGACACCTTTGGAGTAGGGAGTAGGAGGAGGATGAGCGGTGTGGCACAGAGCTGGAGAATCTACTTAATGGAGTGACTTGCTAAACAGAGTGATAAACGGACTTGCTAAATGGGCCGGGGTCAAGCAAGGCTGTTCTAGATCTTCCTGGCTGCAATGCTCCATCTCACCCTCAGTAAGCTCCCCGCTGGAGTGGAGCTAATCTACAGAACAAACGGGAAACTGTTCAACCTCCGTCGCCTCCAGTCCAGATCCAAGGTCGTCCCATCCTCTGTCATCAAATTACAGTATGCAGACGACGCTTGCGTTTGCGCACACTCTGAGGCCGAACTCTAAACCATCATCAACACCTTCACTGAAGCATACGAGAGCATGGGCCTTACACTAAATATCTGTAAGACAAAGGTCCTCTACCAACCTGACCCCGCCACACAGTAGTGCTCCCCGATTATCAAAATCCATGATGAGGCCTTGGACAACGTGGGCCACTTTCTATACCTTGGGAGCCTACTGTCAACAAAGGCACTGCCAGTGCATCCTTCAGTCGCCTGAGGAAGAGAGTATTTGAAGACCAGGACATCAAACCCAGCACTAAGCTCATGGTCGACAGAGCAGTAGTGATACCCGCCCTCCTGTATGCTTCAGAGACATGGACCATGTACAGCAGGCACCTCAAAGCACTGGAGAGGTACCACCAATGCGGCCTCCGCAAGATCTGCAACTCCATTGGCAGGATAGGCGCACCAACATCAATGTTCTCACTCAGACCAACATCCCCAGCATCGAAGCTTTGATCATGCTCGATCAGCTCCGATGGATGGGCGACATAATCCACATGCCAGAGACCAGGTAGGCCTCAGAGCGTCAGCGGCGGCGGCGGGAGGAATCTCGGCGGCGGCGGTGATATAAAAAGGCGCCAGAGACCAGGTAGGCCCCAGAGACCAGGTAGGCCCCAGAGACCAGGTAGGTTTACTAATCTATAATCTCAGAGAGGGAGAGAAGTAAAAAGTAATCGAACTGTGATGTCACCAGAAAGCAGGTAAGTGATTGGTTGGTGAGTATTTCTCTCTTTTTAAACTTTAACTCTGTGGTTTATACTTTCTAAAGTCTCTGTGGTGTAGCGGGGACTGTTGGTAAACCAGGGCCCTTAAATATACCATTTAACTGTAGTGTAATTGGTGGGATTGATTTGTTTTAATATAATTGCAATTAATTAAAGGGTGAGTCATGGCAGGAGAGCCCGGTGCTGTGGTATGTGTGCAGGAAGTGTGTCCAGCTGCAGCTACTGGCAGACCACATTGCGGTGCTAGAGCTGCGATTGGATACATACTGGACCATTCGCGAGGCTGAGGACGTCGTGCATATCACGTTTGATCAGTTGTTCACACCGCAGGCAAAGGTTGGACAGGCAGAAAGGGAATGGGTGACCAACAGACAGAGTACTAGGCACAGGCAGATAGTGCAAGGGTCCCCTGTGGACATCCCCCTCTCAAACAGATATACCGCTTTGAGTACTGTTGGGGGGGATGGCTTATCAGAGGAAGACAGCAGCAGCCAACTTCCTGGCACCAGGGGTGGCTCTGCTGCACAGGACGGGGGGAAAAAAGAGGGGTAGAGCTATAGTAATAGGGGATTCTATTGTAAGGGGAATAAATAAGCGTTGCTGTGGCCACAAACGAGACTCCAGGATGGTGTGTTGCCTCCCTGCTGCAAGGGTCCAGGATGTCTCAGAGCGGCTGCAGAACATCTTGGAAGGGGAGGGTGAACAGCCAGTTGTCGTGGTGCATATAGGTACCAACGATATAGGTAAAAAGCGGGATGAGGTCCTAAAAGCTGAATATAGGGAGTTAGGAGATAAATTAAAAAATAGGACCTCAAAGGTAGCAATCTGAGGATTGCTACCAGTGCCACGTGCTAGTCAGAGTAGAAATAGAAGGATATTTCAGCTGAATATGTGGCTAGAGGAATGGTGCAAGGGGGAGGGATTCAAATTCCTGGGACATTGGAACCGGTTCTGGGGGAGGTGGGACCAGTTCAAACCGGATGGTTTGCACCTGGGCAGGGCCGGGACCGATGTCCTAGGGGGAGTGTTTGCTAGTGCTCTGGGGGAGGGTTTAAACTAAAATGGCAGGGGTTTGGGAACCTGAGCAGGGGGACAGAGGAAAGGGAAGCAAGGATAAAAGCAAAAGATAGGAAGGAGAAAAACAAAAGTGGCAGTCAGAGAAATCAACGGTTTAAATCAAACATGGCCAAAGTAAATAATAATTCTAATAGGTCTAAGAGCGTTAAAATAGCAAGCCTGAAGGCTTTGTGTCTTAATGCGAGGAGCATTCGTAATAAAGTGGATGAATTAACTGCGCATAGAGGTAAATGAATATGATTTGATTGGGATTACGGAAACATGGCTCCAGGGTGGCCAAGGCTGGGAACTCAACATCCAGGGGTATTCAATATTCAGGAAAGATAGGCAAAAAGGAAAGGGAGGTGGGGTAGCATTGCTGGTTAAAGAAGGGATTAACACAATTGTAAGGAAGGATATTAGCTCTGATGATGTGGAATCTGTATGGGTAGAACTGAGAAATACCAAGGGGCAGAAAACGTTAGTGGGAGTGGTATATAGACCTCCAAACAGTAATGCGGAGGTTGGGGATGGCATTAAAAGGGAAATTAGAGAAGCGTGCAATAAGGGCACAGCAGTCATCATGGGTGACATTAATCTACATATAGATTGGGCTAACCAAATTAGCAACAATACTGTGGAGGAATTCCTGGAGTGTTTACGGGATGGTTTCCTGGACCAATATGTCGAGGAACCAACCAGAGATCAGGCCATCTTAGACTGGGTATTATGTAACAAGAAACGATTAATTAGCAATCTTGTTGTACGAGGCCCCTTGGGTCGGAGCGATCATAATATGATCGAATTCTTCATTAAGATGGAGAATGAAGTAGTCGACTCAGAGACTAGGGTCCTAAATTTAAATAAAGGAAACTATGATGGTCTGAGGCGCGAGTTGGGTAGGATTGATTGGGGAATGTCACTCAAAGGGTTGACGGTGGATAGGCAATGGCAAACATTCAAAGACCGCATGGATGAACTACAGAATTTGTTCATCCCAGTTTGGCATAAAAATAAAACAAAAAAGGTGACTCAACCGTGGCTAACAAAGGAATTTATGGATAGCATAAGATCCAAGGAGAGGACATATAGATTGGTCAGAAAAAGCAGTAAACCTGAGGATTGGGAGCAGTTTAGGATTCAACAAAGGAGGACAAAGGGATTAATTAAGAAAGGGAAAATAGAATATGAGAGTAAGCTTGCAGGGAACATAAAAACTGACTGTAAAAGCTGTTGTACATATTGTGAAGAGAAAAAGATTGGTGAAGTCAAGCATCGGTCCCTTGCAGTCAGAGTCAGGGGAATTTATAATGGGGAACAAAGAAATGGCAGACCAATTAAATACATATTTTGGTTCTGTCTTCACAGAGGAGGACACAAATAACCTCCCAGAGATGTCAGGGAACATAGGGTCTGATAATAGGGAGGAACTGAAAAAAATCAGTATTTGTAGGGAAATGGTGTTAGGGAAATTGATGGGATTGAAGGCCGATAAATCCCCAGGGCCTGATAATCTACATCCTAGGGTACTTAAGGAAGTGGCCAAGAAATAGTAGATGCATTGCTGATCATCTTCCAACATTCGATGGAATCTGGAACAGTACCCATGGATTGGAGGGTAGCTAATGTTACCCCACTATTCAAAAAAGGTGGTAGAGAGAAAGCGGGGAATTACAGACCGGTAAGCCTGACATCGGCAGTGGGGAAAATGCTAGAGTCCATTATAAAAGATGTAATAACAGAGCACTTGGAAAACAGTGACAGGATCGGACAAAATCAACATTGATTTACAAAAGGTAAATCGTGCTTGACTAATCTACTGGATTTTTTGAGGATGTAACTGGTAAAATAGATAAGGGAGAACCAGTGGATGTGGTGTATTTGGACTTTCAGAAGGCTTTCGATAAGGTCCCGCATAAGAGATTAGTGTGTAAAGTTAAGGCACATGGGATTGGGGGCAAGGTATTGACTTGGATAGAGAACTGGTTGGCAGACAGAAAGCAAAGAGTTGGAATAAACGGGTCTTTTTCCGAGTGGCAGGCAGTGACTAGTGGGGTACCGCAGGGATCGGTCCTTGGACCACAGCTATTCACAATATATATTAATGATCTGGACGAGGGAACTAGATGTAATATCTCCAAGTTTGCAGATGACACAAAGCTGGATGAGCGTGTGTGCTGTGAGGAGGATGCTGAGAAACTCCATGGATGATTTGGGCAGGTTGGGTGATTGGGCAAAAGCATGGCAGGTGCAATATAACGTGGATAAATGTGAGGTTATCCACTTTGGTGGCAAAAACAGGAAGGCAGATTATTATTTGAGTTGCAATAGATTGGGAGAAGGGGAAGTGCAACGAGACCTGGGTGTCGTTGTGCACCAGTCGCTGAAGGTAAGCATGCAGGTGCAGTAGGCGGTTAAGAAGGCAAATGGTATGCTGGCCTTCGTAGCGATAGGGTTTGAGTACAGGATCAAGGATGTCTTGCTGCAGTTATACAGGGCCTTGGTGAGACCACATCTTGAGTACTGTGTGCAGCTTTGGTTGCCTTGTCTGAGGAAGGATGTTCTTGCCATGGAAGGAGTTCAGCGAAGATTCACCAGGCTGATACCTGGGATGGCAGGAATGACATATGAGGAGAGATTGGGTCAATTGGGCTTGTACTCGCTGGAGTTTAGAAGAATGAGAGGGGATCTCATTGAAATTTATAAAATTCTGACAGGACTGGACAGAATAGATGCAGGAAGGATGTTCCCGATGGCCGGGGAGTCCAGAGCCAGGGGTCACAGTCTAAGGATAAGGGGTAGGCCATTTAGGACAGAAATGAGGAGGAATTTCTTCACCCAGAGAGTGGTGAACCTGTGGAATTCTCTACCACAGAAGGCAGTTGAGGCCAATTCATTAAATATATTCAAGAAGGCGTTGGATATATTTCTTAAGGCTAAAGTGATCAAGGGATATGGAGAGAAGGCAGGAACAGGGTACTGAATTTGGATGATCAGCCATGATCTCATTGAATGGCGGAGCAGGCTCGAGGGGCCGAATGGCCTACTCCTGCTCCTATCTTCTATGTTTCTATGACCTCATTACAGCCTTGGTCCAAACATGGACAAAGGAGCTGAATTCTAGCGGTGAGGTGAGAGTGACTGCCCATGACATCAAGGCAGCATTTGACCAAGTTTGGCATCAAGGAGCCCTAGTAAATGGGAATCAGGGGGAAAACACTCCACTGGCTGGAGTCATACCTAGCACAAAAGAAGATGGTTGTGGTGATTGAAGGTCAATCATCACAGCCCCAGGACATCACTACAGGGGTTCCTCAGGTCAGTGTCCTAGGCCCAACCATCTTCAGCTGCTTCATCAATGACCTTCCCTCCAACATAAGGTCAGAAATGGGGATATTCGCTGATGACTGCACAGTGTTCAGCGCCATTCACAACTCCTCAGATAATGAAGCAGTGCATGCCCGCATGCAACAAGATCTGGACGGGCTGATAAGTGGCAGGTAACATTTGCACCACAGAAGTGCCAGGCAATGACTATCTCCAACAAGCGAGAGTCTAACCACCTCCCCTTGACATTCAACAGCATTACCATCGCCAAATCCCCCACCATCAACATCCTGGGGGTCACCATTGACCAGAAACTTAACTGGACCAGCCACATACTGTTGCAACAAGAGCAGGTCAGAGGCTAGCTATTCTGCAGCGAGTGTCTCACCCGCTGACTCCCCATCTACAAGGCACAAGTAAGGAGTGTGATGAAATACTCTCCACTTGCCTGGATGAGTGCAGCTCCAGTAACACTCAAGAAGCTCAACACCGTCCAGGACAAAGCAGCCCATTTGATTGGCACCCCATCCACCACCTTAAACATTCACTCCCTCCACCACCGGCGTACCGTGGCTGCACTGTGTACCATCTATAAGATGCACTGCAGTAACTTGCCAAGGCTTCTTCGGCAGCACCTCCCAAACCCGCAACCTCTTCCACCTAGAAGGACAAGGGCAGCAGGCGCATGGGAACACCACCACCTCCAAGTTTCCCTCCAAGTCACACACCATCCTGACTTAGAAGTATATCGCCGATCCTTCATCGTCATTAGGTCAAAATCGTGGAACTCCCTACCTAACAGCACTGTGGGAATACCTTCACCACACGGATTGCAGCGGTTCAAGGCGGCTCACCACCACCTTCTCAAGGACAACTAGGGATGGGCAATAAATGCTGGCCTTGCCAGCGACGCCCAGGTCCCATAAGCGAATAAAAAGTGTGGAGCCTCCTGAGAGTCCGGCCCCTTTGCGGAGAGATTGAGTAGACTAGGCCTATATTTTCTAGAGTTTAGAAGAATGAGAGGTTATTTCATTGAAATATACAAAATTCTTACAGGGTTTGAAAGGGTAGATGCAGGGAGGATAGAAACATAGAAGATAGGAGCAGGAGTAGGCCATTCGGCCCTTCGAGCCTGCTCCGCCATTCAACGAGGTCATGGCTGATCATCCAAACCCTAGCACCCGGTCCCTACACCGACAGCCATCCCACCCAAGCCCTATCCCCGTAACCCCACGTATTTAATCCCCCCTAACACTAAGGGCCAATTTTTTTATCATGGCCAATCAACCTAACCCGCGCATCTTTGTTTCCTCTGGCTGGGGAGTCTAGAACCAGGGGTCACAGTCTCAGAATAAGGGGTCAGCCATTTAGGACTGAGATGAGGAGAAACTCAAAGGATGGTGAATCTTTGGAATTCTCTAACCCAGAGCTCTGTGGAGGCTCAGTCGTTGAGTCTATTCAGGACAGGGATCGATAGATTTTTGACTATTAAGGGAATCAAGGGATATGGGGATAGTGGAGATGAGGTAGAAGATCAGCCATGATTTTATTGAATGGTGGAGCAGGCCCACTCCTCCTATTTCTTATCTTCTTATGTTACAGCCAGTATTTACAGGAGCTGAGACGCAGAAAAGAGTCTCATTAAAATCACTGATATATTTGTTCATACAAACCAACCCCCAAAATCCTGACTCATTTCTCCTTCGTGACCAGTCTCCATTTCTCCTCCATTTACAGATGCTCCCTAACTAGTCACCATTTCTCCTTCATTTACAGACACTCCCTGACATGTCACCATTTCTCCTCCATTTACAGACGCTCCCTGACCTGTCACCATTTCTCCTCCATTTACGGACGCTCCCTGACCAGTCTCCATTTCTCCTCCATTTACAGATGTTCCCTGACCAGTCACCATTTCTCCTCCATTTACAGATGCTCCCTGACCAGTCACCATTTCTCCTTCATTTACAGACACTCCCTGACGTGTCACCATTTCTCCTCCATTTACAGATGCTCCCTGACCAATCACCATTTCTCCTCCATTTACAGACGCTCCCTGACCAGTCTCCATTTCTCCTCCATTTACAGACGCTCCCTGACCAGTCTCCATTTCTCCTCCATTTACAGACGCTCCCTGACCAGTCTCCATTTCTCCTCCATTTACAGACAGTTCCTGACCAGTCCCCATTTCGCCTCCATTTACAGACGCTCTCTGACCAGTCACCATTTCTCCTCCCTTTACAAACACTCCCTGACCAGTCTCCATTTCTCCTCCATTTCCAGACTCTCCCTGACCAGTCACCATTTCTCCTCCATTTACAGACGCTCCCTGACCAGTCTCCATTTCTCCTCCATTTACAGACACTCCCTGACCAGTCCCCATTTCTCCTCCATTTACAGACGCTCCCTGACCAGTCACCACTTCTCCTCCATTTACAGACGCTCCCTGACTCGCTGGGGATTTCCCAGCACTTCCTGGTTGTCCCGGAGTTTGTGTCTTAAACTGGCGGGTAGTTGTGGGGAGGCGGATAATGTTGAGCGTTTTAATAATCGGGCCTAGGGCCGCACTCGGGGTGTGAGCAGCCCGCGTCCCCCCGGGGTTCATGAACCCGCTCCCTGAGCTCGGGGTGTGAGCGGCCCGCGTCCCCCCGGGGTTCACGAACCCGCTCCCTGAGCTCAGGGTGTGAGCAGCCCGCGTCCCCCCGGGGTTCATGAACCCGCTCCCTGAGCTCGGGGTGTGAGCGGCCCGCGTCCCCCCGGGGTTCATGAACCCGCTCCCTGAGCTCGGGGTGTGAGCGGCCCGCGGCCCGCGTCCCCCCGGGGTTCCTGAGCCCGCTCCCTGAGCTTGGGGTGTGAGCGGCCCGCGTCCCCCCGGGGTTCATGAACCCGCTCCCTGAGCTTGGGGTGTGAGCGGCCCGCGCCCCCCGGGGTTCATGAACCCGCTCCCTGAGCTCGGGGTGTGAGCAGCCCGCATCCCCTCGGGGTTCCTGAGCCCGCTCCCTGAGCTTGGGGTGTGAGCATCCCGCGTCCCCCCGGGGTTCCTGAGCCCGCTCCCTGAGCTTGGGGTGTGAGCGGCCCGCGTCCCCCTGGGGTTCATGAACCCGCTCCCTGAGCTCGGGGTGTGAGCATCCCGCGTCCCCTCGGTGTTCATGAACCCGCTCCCTGAGCTCGGGGTGTGAGCGGCCCGCGTCCCCCCGGGGTTCCTGAGCCCGCTCCCTGAGCTTGGGGTGTGAGCATCCCGCGTCCCCCTGGGGTTCATGAACCCGCTCCCTGAGCTCGGGTGTGAGCGGCCCGCGTCCCCCCGGGGTTCCTGAGCCCGCTCCCTGAGCTTGGGGTGTGAGCGGCCCGCGTCCCCCCGGGGTTCATGAACCCGCTCCCTGAGCTTGGGGTGTGAGCGGCCCGCGTCCCCCCGGGGTTCATGAACCCGCTCCCTGAGCTCTCTCACCTGATGTGTCAACGACTGCTGCTAAGGTCCGCGCATGCTCAGCTCACACTGCCCCGGTGATTGACGGGAGCTCCGGACCAATAGGAAGAGCAGGGCGGGTCTGGAGGACCGAGCGGGCGGCGGGTCCTCCAACCAATCGGAGTGAGTGAGGGGCGTGGCCTGCCCCCCCCAGTGGGCGGGGCTTAGTCTGCAGCTCCCTCATTGGCTGAAACTCGCAGTGGGATTTGAATCCACAACCTTCAGAGTCAGAGGTGAGGTTGCTGCCAAGTGATATCTGCTTCTGTTTCCGCCTTAACTTCCTGTTCCCTCTGGTTTTCAAGAGAATGTGCTTTCTGTGGTCAGAATTCAGTTAATCAGTGTCGAGCTCCATGTATTCTCTCAGACTAACTTGGTTGTGCCCCTGGTTCCTGTGTCAGCCATTCAGTCACTGTTTAATGCTCAACCTATGAAGAAGTGCTTTTATTTTCCAGCAGGTGCTGTGCTCAGTTTTACACAACTCGCCTCAGGAAAGATATAAATAATACAATAGCAAAATACTGCCTCTGCTGGAAATCTGAAATAACAGCAGAAAATGCTGGAAACACTCAGCAGGTCAGGCGTAAGAACATGAGAAAAAGGAGCAGGAGTGGCCATTCGGCCCTTCGAGCCTGCTCCACCATTCAATGAGATCATGGCTGATCTTCTGCCTCAACTCCATTCACCGGCCCTATCGCCATATCCCTTGATGCCCTTACTAGTCAGAAATCTATCGAATTCGGTTTTGAATACACCCAATAACTGAGCCTCCACAGCCCTCTGGGGTAGAGAATGCCAAAGATTCACCACCCTCTGTGTGAAGAAATTTCCTCTCATCTCAGTCCTGAATGGCCGACCCTTTATCCTGAGGCTGTGGCTCCTGGTTCTAGACTCCCCAGCTAAGGGAAACCTTCTCCCAGCTCAGTGAGTGGGCAAAACATGGCAGATGTAATATAATGTGGAGAAATGCCTATCAAGCACTGTAATAATTTTGTATGCTTCAATGAGATCCCCTCTCATTCATCTGAATTCAAGAGAATACAGGCCTATTTACTCAATCTCTTCTCATACGATAGTCCCACCATCCCAGGAATCAATCTCGTGAACCATCGTTGCATTCCCTCTATGGCAAGTACATCCTTCCTTAGGTAAGGAGACCAAAATTGTACACAGTACTCCAGGTGTGGTCTTACCAAGGCCCAAATCCAAATACACCACATCTACCAGTTCCCCTTTGTCTACTCCACTAGTTACATCCTCAAAGAACTCCAATAGGTTTGTCAAACAGGACTTCCCTTTCATAAATCCATGTTGACTCTGCCCAATCTTACTATTAGTAATCCGTGGAGAAAGAAACAGTTAACGTTTCAGGTCTGTGACCCTTCATCAGAACTGGAAAAAGTTGGAGATGTAACAGAATTTAAGCAAGTACAGAGACAGGGAAAGGGGACGGGGGGGGGGGATAGAGAAAGAACAAAAGGGAAAGTCTGATGGGGCGGAAGGCAGTAGTTGCTGCCTGACCTGCTGAATATTTCCAGCATTTTCTGTTTTGATTTCAAATTTCCAGCATCGGCAGTATGTTGCTTTTGTTTTAAATGTTCTTGTTAAGTCTGTGTGTTATATTGCGAATTACTACACAGACCACAAGAGTAAACTTTCACAGGTCTTTACTAGTTGAAGGTCAGGGCGGAACTGCCCAATAAATCATTACACAGCACTTATATACCGGTGTGGTCACCGCCAGTACCACAGTACACAGCAGCCAAGATAAAGTAGTGCAACTCTTAAAATAGTTCTCTTAAAGGTGGAACGGTTACTAAAATAGTTCTCTTAAAGGTGGAACGGTTACATACACTACAATCCTCCCTTTTTAGCTTAACAGTATATATATTCTCCATTAAACTTAACATCATAACATATATACACAACTTCATGCAAAAACAGTTCACAGATTCAGTCTCTGCGGCGGCGCCTCCTGCGCCTCCTGACTCGGTCCGGATAACGCCTCGGTGGTGTAGTAGTTTTCGGTGGTGTAGTAGGTTCTTGTTGCTGGGGTGACTCATCTAATAGTCCTTCACTGGACTTAACAGCTTGAACTTTCGTAACTGCAGAACCAGCATTGCTGACTTCTAAAGGCTCGAGTACCTTGGGCAGGTTTTCTACTTCCAGACTGATTTGGCTCAGTTTGGAGGGACCACGTGCGTGACCTGGTAAGGGTAATAATGGTTCAGATGAGTCATCATCTTCATCCTCATGGGACAACTCACATGAATATACTAGATTGCTGTCCTCCTCAGTGTCTACGTCCTCCAAATGTTTTATTATTTCTATTTTTGGAGCTTCAACTGTGAGTGTGGCTGTGGTCTGTGCATTACTTGATTTGCAGCTATATTCACCAGAGTCTTTGGGTGTGAGATTTGTAATGGTAAGTTCTATCACATTCTTATTTTGTTTAAATTTGTATCGGTCAGAAGATTCGATCAAGCTCTGGTCTTTGTACCATCTGACCATCTTGGAAGTAGGTGTAAACTCACAGCTCAAAGTAGCAGAATGCTTCTCTTCCACTGTAATGTTCTGTAGTTTTTTGACTACCTTTGACGGAGGCTTCACGTCAGCAACTGAAAGCTCACACTCAAGAATGGCGTCACTTGGCTCTCTGTCACTTCCACATCACATATGGGTTTAATGATGGCAATTGATTGCTCTTCTACATATAACTTTGCTGTGCTTTGGTCATCTATGGCATTGCACATGTAGTTGCCTTCATCTTCGAAAGCGACATTATTAATAACGAGCTTCCTGTACACATCTTCGCTCACAATCTCATATTTATTACTGGAATGAATCTCTTTGTCTTTGTAATACCACTTGACAGCAGCATTTGGCCTGGAAACCTTGCATTCGAAAATGACACGATGTTTCTCCATGCCAATCTTCCCTCTAAAGGGTTTCACAAATGTAACTGGCAATTCTTTAATTCGAAGCAAAGCTCTGGAAGTAGCGCTTTCAGCAACAAACTTGATCTCTGCAGCATCTTCAGTTTTTGCCTCTGCCACCAATTCCCTGAGTGGCTTATTACTGCTGACACTGCTCACAAAAGGGTGCTCTTTCTTCTTAGCTTTCAGCTGAACGATGAATTTGACATATTCCCTTTCTTGTTCAGCTTTGATTCGTTTGGCCTCATCGCGCAGACGGTTTGTGTGTTCCTGTTCCATTTTCTCAATCAGCTGCTTCTGCTGTCTTTCCAGATTCTCCCACTCTGTGTCAAAGAACTTTTTCTTTGCATTCATCTCTTGCTCAAAACGGCGAATCATTTGTTCTAATTGTTGTTGTAGTTTGAAATGGAGTTGAGTTCGAGCCCGGTGTTCCTCAGAAATGTGCATGTCTGTAGACTGGACAGACTCAGAATTCTCTGTCAAACTATGTTGTTGTTGTTCAGTGGAATTCTGTTCTGATACTTTGTTCTCTTCTGAAGCATTTATGCACTCCTTCGTTTTTCCATCATTAGTCTGCAAGTCCATTTTAGACTTGTCTTTTGCACATGGGCTGGTCTTACCATCATCAGTTCCAGAGTCTGAGCTGATCCTGGGTAGGCGGCAATCTTCCTCGCCGTCAAAGAAACTGCACGGCTCGAGTCTTCCCTCGCGATCAGACGTGATGACAGTTCTGGTGAAGTTGTAGTAGTATTCCATATCCTCGTCAGAAGACGTGCTTGGATCATCGGCTCCATCTACCTGCCCTTGAGTTGACTGCTCTCCTCTTTTCTTCCCCGAAGGATCTCGGTAGAATGGAAAATCCTCTTCACCATATGACTTGCCACCATAACAGGGAGTCAACTCGAAAAATGTAGTTGAGAGGGCCCGGGTACTGCGTCGGGGGTACCTCCTTTTGTTTGAATCATTATCCTGGGCTTTGTTCCTGTCACCATCCTCCTGTGAAGTCTGGTTTCTGCACTGCAGGACGTGCTTCTGAAACAGGTTTTTCACCCTTTGTTTGTAGATTTTGTTGCACGTTGGACACCTCAGGACTTCCCGCTCATTTTCTGGACTTTCCGTCATTGCTTTTAGGGGGCACCAGTCCATATTTATTTTCCTGATCCACTCCCGTCCCAGGAGTGGTGGACCTCCCTCAGGTAGTACATATAAGTCCATTCCTTGGTGTTCTTTGCCCTTGTGTCTCACCTTGACTTTTATCTTTCCGATGGGATATACTCTTTGCCCCGTGTATGTCTTTAATACTATCTCCGTATCCCATAGGGGAATATGTGTGAATAACTTTTTGTAATCTTGCTTATTCATGACCGTCAATGCCGATCCGGTGTCCAATTCCATCTTCACTTGGACTCCTGCTATCTGCAGGGTGACCCAGATAGTTTGTCGGTCAGCTTCCTTACTCACATTGTGAATTCTCAGACTACCCAGTTCCTTGCTGTTGGAGTCTGAATCCGAATTCTGTTCATCCGAACTCTTCTCAGCCACCTTGTGTACCTTGCTGCACTTTTCCTGCGGTGACTTTTTGTTGCTGGTCTTCTTTCCTGACCGGCATACTTTAGCTATGTGACCAAGCTTGCCACATTTTCTACATTCCTGGTTTTTAAACCAGCATTGGTTCTGATCGTGTGTTGTCTTCCCACAACGATAACATTTCGTTGTACCCAAAGCCATTTGATCTACACTGAGTACCGCTGCCTTCAGCTGCATTTCCGCAGTGCCTCTCGCTGCGGCTTCGTGCGATGCTGCAATAGAGACAGCCTTATCAAGTGTAAGATCATTCTCTTCAAGTAGCCGCTTTTGTGTTCCTTCTTTCGACAATCCGCACACGAATTTGTCTCTCAGTGCCTCTGTCAGTCCTTCCCCAAACTGACAGTATTTCGCTAGCTTACGCAGTTCAATTAAGTACTTCGTGTTGCTTTCCTCTTTCAGTTGCGTTCTCGCATAAAATTTAAATCGTTCCGCTAACATCAGCGGTGTGGGGTTCAAATGATCCTTCAGGACAGCAACAATATTAGCGAAAGTCTGATCCGCCGGTTTAGCTGGAGATAGAAGATGCTTCAATAGCCCGTATGTCTTCGCACCCATTGAGTTTAGTAAGGTTAATGCTTTATCTTCATTTGATATTTTATTTGCCTTACAATATATCTCTATGCGTTCTACATACGTGGCCCAATCTTCAACATCGGGATCGAAATCGTTGATGTTACCACGCTTAGGCATCTTCGCAACCTTCTTAAGAGACAAAAAGAAATTTTTATTTTATTTTATTTATTTATTTATTTTTTTCAAAATGGCGGTTTCCCGCGCTCGTCTTCTTCCCCCGCCTACGAAAATGGCGGCTTCCCGCATTTTGCCTTCTTCCCCCCCGCTGGCTGTAATGGCGATTGCCGATTTGCTGTGTTCGCCCTCCCCCAGCGGTTTTCAAATCGTGCCTCCCAGCCCCTCTTGCAGTCCGGTCCTTTCCCCCCGGCTGCGGCTGAGTTCTCCGTGGTTTTTATATTTTCTCCCGCGCCTTACGCTGACCCGGTCGCTGCGCCTCGCGGCCTCGGTAGCTGCCCGGCCTTTTTCACCGGTCGCGGTCGAGCTCTCTCTCGACGCTGTTGCGTCTCCCAGCCCACTTGCAGCCCGGTCTCTCACACCGGCTGCGTTTGCCCGCTTGTAGCCCGGTCTCTCACACTGGCTGCGTTTGCATTCACCGCGGCTTCTGTGCCTTACGCTGCCCCAGTCTCAGCGCCTCTGGCCCCGACTTCTGTCCGGCTCTTTTCCCCCGGCCGTGGTCGAGTTCTCCGCCCTTATATTCTCCGTTTTTTTTTTTTCTCCCCTACTCACAGTCAACGTGGCCGACTTGCTGCTCGTCGCTGATCGGCTTACCCACCACCATGATAGAAGGGATGATCACTGCCTGTTGCTGATGGAAGGCTTCGTGTCAGAATTCTTCCTTCTTCCTTTGCTCTGCAGACCCGAGTCTTCTCTCAGCAGAATGATGAGGGCGGATGCCTCTTCTTGACGCCCGTTAGACTGCCTTGGATGTATCTCTGCCGCAGGGTAAGATCGTACTCGTCGCCACTGTTAAGTCTGTGTGTTATATTGCGAATTACTACACAGACCACAAGAGTAAACTTTAACAGGTCTTTACTAGTTGAAGGTCAGGGCGGAACTGCCCAATAAATCATTACACAGCACTTATATACCGGTGTGGTCACCGCCGGTATTACAGTATACAGCAGCCAAGATAAAGTAGTGCAACTCTTAAAATAGTTCTCTTAAAGGTGGAACGGTTACTAAAATAGTTCTCTTAAAGGTGGAACGGTTACATACACTACAGTTCTGACTGTGAGAAGAGCTTTAAAGCACAAGATATCTGCTGAATCAGCAATGTACTCACACAGGGGAGAGACCGTTCACCTGCTTCGTGTGTGGGAAGAGATTTAATCAGGAATCCAACTCGTTGACTTACCAGTGAATTCACAACTGACAGCAGGGGTTGGATTCTGCTGTTAATAACATCCAACATTTATATAGCACCTTTAACATATTAAAAAGTCCTAAGACATATCACAGGAGTATTAGTAAACAAAGTTTGACACTGAACCAAATTTTAGGATGGGTAAATAAATCCAGGGACCATGTACACTGAGACACCAAATCCAGGGACCACTTACACAGACACACGAAATCCAGGGACCACTTACACTGAGACACCAAATCCAGGGACTCTTATGTTCATTAATAACTAGACATTCTTATTATGAACACAGCTAGCTTTTGCTAGTTACTTTATTGAGCACATGTGGACTAGGTACAGTATCTGTAGAGGCTTCCATCTTGACTGCTGCCTTGTGGGTAGCCTAGTGCCTCACGGGTAATGTAGTCTTAACATACATACAGCTGGGTAGTGTAGTCTTATACATACAGCTCTACACAGCTCTACGGCTCCACCTAGTGTCCACTATAGAATGACATGTTATTGATCATTACATCCCCCTTTCTTTGAGGTTTAACAAAATCAATATCAATCAACTTTCAAGAAAACAATAAAGATAATATCAGTAACACTTTTGTTAGTGCTCTATAAACATAAACATTTTCAAAACAGTCAACACATTTTCAAAGCTTTACATTGTACTCAAAGATTAAGTCTATCAGGCTCTTTAACTTCACGTGTGGATCTTCTCAACACGGGTAAGTCTGATGTGTCTTCATGAGATTGTTCTGGCGGTGAATGACAAGATGCAGTTGCGGCATTGTCATCAATCTGCTCTTGTATAGATCGAGGTCTCCTTGCGATCTTTGCTTGGAGAGGGTTTCAGTGTTTCCTTCACTCTTCATGCCATAACTCTCAATGTAGTCAATGCACTCTCGAAAAACTGCTGGCAGCTGGATCCCATCGTACAGCATAGTCCTCTCAGCAGCCTCGGCTAATGGAACACCAAAGATTGGCCTGAGGGAAGAGGGAGTATCCACCGGAACTGCTTCCTGCTCTGGTGCAGGCTTCTTCTTTTTCTTTTTCTCTTTCCACTGCTTAACAACATCTGCAGCGGTTATATCTTTGGACTTTTTCTCCTTGTGTTTTTCCTCTTTGTGCTTTTCTTCCTTTGGCTTCTCTTTGACCTTAAAGTCTTTTTCTTTCTTCTTGGAGAAACTAGGCTTTTTGAAGACATGGATACCCTTTGGCCTTTTCATCCTTGATGGGCTCTCTGCTTCATCACCTGAGTCATCTGGTCTGCTTATGGCACAGTTTATATGGTAGACTCTCTTGACCAGTTTTAAGTCTTCACAAGCTTTGTCACCTAGTATCGAATCATGTCTTTCAGCCACAACAGAAAACATGAGATGATGCACTTTGTCTTTGACTGTCACTTTAAGTCTGCATACACCTAAGCTATCTATTTTCTGTCCATTATAGCTCTTCAGTAGTACTGACTTTTTCTGTATTTTGGGCTTTTCTTTCATATTTTTTATGTCACTCATACTGATTAATTTTGCTTTTGCCCCAGTGTCCAGTTTCAATGTAACTAATGCTCCATTTATCTGCAGTGGGATCATCCATTTGTCCACTTTTACTGCATTGACTTTATGTTCAGCATTGTCCATTTCTGAGGGCTGCACATTTTCTGTATTTTTTTTGATATCGTCACATGACACCATTCCTACAAAAAATGTCTCACTTAAATCAGTGTCCTCAATCACATTAACTTGTTGCCCTTTCGTTGTTTTTACTTTTGAAAAGCATTGTTTGGCAAAGTGATTCTTTCCATTACACTTTGTGCACATTTTTCCAAACGCTGGGCATTGTCTTAACTGGCGTTTGTAACCACAGCGTTTACAATTTAAAATTTCATCCTCCGATTGCCTTTCATTTCTGTTCTGCCCACGTTTCTTCCCCTTGTAGGACACAGCACCGACAGCAGCATTATCACTCATTACAATCGCATCATTATTGATTTCACTGAAAGTCTTCGCGTGCTTTCGAGCTAGCTCGCTGGCTTGGCATATTTTCACCGCAGTTTCCAAATTTAGTTCGGTTTCTCTCAACAGACGTTCCCTGACTTTTTTATCATGAATACCAAACACAATCTGGTCACGAATCATGGATGCTTTGAGCTCAGAGAAATTACATGTCTGTGCTTTCAGTTTCAGATCAGTTATAAAGCTATCAAAAGACTCATTTTGCTGCTGTGTCCGAGAACAGAAGATGTATCTTTTATAGGTCTCATTCTTTTTGGGAGAGCAATGTGCATCAAATTTCTGTAGCACATTGTCTAATTTTCCTCTGTTCTCCTCTGGATTAAATACAAATGTATTAAATACCTCTATCACCTGTGGGCCTGCAACCGTAAGCAGCAATGCTATCTTCCTTGCATCTGGCTTCGTACCGAATCCGATGGCTGCAATGAAGAGTTCGAATTGTTGTTTAAAAGTCTGCCAATTGTAGTCGATTTTTCCTGTGAGTTTCAAACGCTCTGGTGGCTTCAAATTCTCCATGTCGCTTTTCACAATTTTCAGCAGATCTTCACCATCCTGGTACCATCTTATGTTCATTAATAAATAGACATTCTTATTATGAACACAGCGAGCTTTTGCTAGTTACTTTATTGAGCACATGTGGACTAGGTACAGTATCTGTAGAGGCTTCCATCTTGACTGCTGCCTTGTGGGTAGCCTAGTGCCTCATGGGTAATGTAGTCTTAATATACATACAGCTGGGTAGTGTAGTCTTATACATACAGCTCTACACAGCTCTACGGCTCCACCTAGTGTCCACTATAGAATGACATGTTATTGATCATTACAGGGACCACTTGCACAGAGACACAAATCCAGGGACACTTGCACTGAGACACCAAATCCAGGGACCACTTACACTGAGACACCAAATCCAGGGACCACTTACACTGAGACACCAAATCCAGGGACCACTTACACTGAGACACCAAATCCAGGGACCACTTACACTGAGACACCAAATCCAGGGACCACTTACACTGAGACACCAAATCCAGGGACCACTTACACTGAGACACCAAATCCAGGGACCACTTACACTGAGACACCAAATCCAGGGACCACTTACACTGAGACACCAAATCCAGGGACCACTTACACTGAGACACCAAATCCAGGGACCACTTACACTGAGACACCAAATCCAGGGACCACTTACACTGAGACACCAAATCCAGGGACCACTTACACTGAGACACCAAATCCAGGGACCACTTACACTGAGACACCAAATCCAAGGACCACTTACACTGAGACACCAAATCCAGGGACCACTTACACTGAGACACCAAATCCAGGGACCACTTACACTGAGACACCAAATCCAGGGACCACTTACACTGAGACACCAAATCCAGGGACCACTTACACTGAGACACCAAATCCAGGGACCACTTACACTGAGACACCAAATCCAGGGACCACTTACACTGAGACACCAAATCCAGGGACCACTTACACTGAGACTGCAAATGGGAATCAGGGAGCCTCAGTGTGGAGAATGGTCATGGTGGTGAAACCAGTTGTAGTGAGGCTGAAAGGCGGGTAATGGATGAAGATATGATGGAATCAGATGGTGACTGGTGGGGCCTGGTGACAGGGTATTGTCAGAAGCCATTTTCTGTCAGGTCGACGATTGGATGTAACCAGAGAATCACCTGGATCCGTCGGTTCTTGTCTCCATATCCCAAAGTCTAATGTCCCGGATGTCTGTTTCTGTGAGAAATGTAGAGATGTGAAAGAAGGGAGGAAATCAGGCTCGGGCCAGAAAGAAGGTTCCCTGAATGAACAATTCATGAGGCTGTTTTGTGTCTTGTCTGCATGAGGTTAAAAACATGAATGAGAAAAGACGTGTCCAGTGACACTTCCGTTGTCAATAGTGGTTTCTAGAGTTTAGAAGAATGAGAGGTGATTTCATTGAAACATACAAAATTCTTACAGGGCTTGACAGGGCAGATGCAGGGAGGATGTTTCCCCTGGCTGGGGAGTCTAGAACCAGGGGTCACAGTCTCAGAATAAGGGGTCGGCCATTTAGGACTGAGATGAGGAGACATTTTTTCACTCAGAGGGTGGTGAATCTTTGGGATTCTCTACCCCAGAGGCTGTGGAGGACACCATACATCAAGATTCACGGATTTAACAGGGTTAGTCAATAGGATATTAGGCTTAGGAGACAGTGATTAAGGTTAGAACATAAGAAATAGGAGCAGGAGTTGAGTATATTCAAGACAGAGATCGCTAGATTTTTGAATATTAAGGGAATGAAGGGATATGGGGATAGTGCAGGAAAGTGGAGATGAGTGAGAAGATCAGCCATGATCTTATTGAATGGCGGAGCAGGCTCAAAGAGCCAAGTGGCCGACTCCTGCTTCTGTTTCTTATGTTCTAACCTTAATCACTGTTTCCTAAGCCTAATATCCTATTGACTGACCCTATTAAATCTGTGAATTTTGATGTATGGTGTCCTTCAATAAATCAACAGAAACTGCAGAGGAACAATCAACAGGTGTTTACTGGATGAGGGTTACTCTAAAAACTAACAGTACAGATCCCTACTCAGGGTTTATATACAGGTGTGGTCACTGCCGGTACTACAGTATACAGGAGCTGTAAAAAGTAGTTCTCCCCTTAAAGGTACATACACAACAATTCCTCCCCTTTTAGATTAACAGTACCATAACATTGATTTAACAGTTAACACTTTTAACATGCAACATTAACTGAAAATAGTCCATTTATAAATTCAGTCTATGGGGCGGCTTCCTGATCCTTTCTGGATAGCGCCTTTCCTGAGTGTCTTGCTCTTGGTGCGGAGGTGATTCTGGCCCCCTGTCGTCGATTGGTTCATCAGCTTCCGATGCTACTGTTTCTGGGGTAGATGCTACCTGTATGTTGGGTTCATCACCAGGTACGCGAGACATGGGGTTGACTCGTTTCTGTGTCTCTAGGATATGGTCAACATGGCATTTCATCATGTTCTCCCCAACATCCACTGTGTGCATTAGTGGCCCCTGCCGTGTGCATATCGTTCCTGGTTGCCATTTCTCTGTTCGGTAGTCGCGGGCCAACACTGGTTGCCCTACATTGAAGCTCCTTGTTGGCTTCTCATTGATGTGCTGGAATTGCTTATTCTCAACATCTCTTCGTACATTTGGTCTGAGCAAATCCATACGAGATCTCAACCTTCGGTTAAAGAACATCATGGCCGGGGTCTGGTTGGTGACTGCATGTGTCGCATTTCTGTAGGCTAACAGGAAATTGTCCACCTTGTGCTGCAGTGGAATGTCGTCATCGCACATGGCCCTTACTGCTTTCTTAAAGGTTTGTACGAACCTCTCAGCCAATCCATTTGTGGCTGGATGATACGGGGCAGATGTATAATGCTTTACCCCATTCCTCTTCATAAATCTTCGAAACTCCTCAGACACCAACTGTGGTCCGTTATCAGAGCAAATCTGCTCTGGCAAGCCGTTCCTGGCAAATATGGTCTGTAGGACTGCAATAGTTTTCTCCGTGGTGGTGGAGGACATTTTTATCACCTCAGGCCATTTCGAGTGTGCATCCATGGCTATTAAAAACACTGAGTCCATGAATGGACCAGCAAAATCAATATGCACCCGTTGCCATGGAGATGAGGGCCACTCCCATGGGTGTAGAGGGGCATGTGGTGGTGCATTTTGGACCTTCTGGCATCCTGAGCAGCTCTTTGTCAGGTCCTCGATTTGCTGATCGATCCCCGGCCACCACACATAAGCCCTAGCAAGGCTTTTCATTTTCACCCCTCCCAGATGGCCTTCGTGAAGCTCATTGAGCACTCTCTCCCTTAACTTGGGTGGAATTACCACTCGGGATCCACACATCAAGGTCCCTGGCATACTGACAGCTGTTCTCTTCTGGATGAGAATGCTGGCAACAGTGAGTCGCCATGCGTTGGCCATCCCTTCACCGTCAAGTCATATACCCGAGACAGTGTCGGGTCATTTCGGGTCTCCTTCTCTATATCAGCGTTAGTTACAGGCAAGCGTTCAATTATAATCGAATGAAATATTTCGACAGGGTCCACTGCTGGTGCTTCCTCCACAGTAGGCAGTGGCAGGCATGATAGCCCATCAGCGTTTCCATGCTGTTTCGTGCCCTTATACTCGATTTCATATTGGTTCGCCCCTAGAAACAGGGACCATCTTTGTAGCCGTTGCGCAGTCATCACCGGAATGCCCTTCTTTGGATTAAAGATGGAGACAAGTGGTTGGTGGTCAATCAGCAAGGTGAACTTCTGCCCGTGCAGAGAGTGGTTGAACTTTTTCACTCCCCACACTAGGCTGAGGGCCTCCCTGTCAATCTGGGCGTAGTTATGCTCGGCTGAGGTTAGTGATCGTGACGTAAAGGCTATTGGCCTCTCTGAGCCGTCCGAGAATTTGTGCGACAGCACCGCTCCAATGCCATAGGGTGATGCATCACACGCCAACCGAATTGGTAGTGCTGGGTTGAAATGAGACAACACCTCTTTTGATGTGATCAATTCTTTGCTCTTCTGGAAAGCTCATTTACATTCGTCATTCCACTTCCATGGTACCCTCGTTTGCAGTAGGGTGTTCAGTGGGTGTAGTACGGTAGACAAATTTGGCAAGAACTTATGGTAGTAGTTCACCAGCGCAAGGAACGACCTCAGTTATGACACATTTTCCGGTGCTGGAGCCTTGACTACTGCCTCAATCTTTTCAGGGGACTTATATAACCCCTCTTCATCAATAACGTGGCCACAATACGAGATCTGCTTCTGGAAAAACTCGCATTTGTGGCGATTAGCTCAGAGCCCATATTCCTTCAATCTAGTGAGCACCTGCTCCAGGTTGGCAAGGTGATCACTGTCATTTTTGCCCATGACCAGGATGTCATCCAAATAACACTGGGTCCCTGGAATCCCTTGCAGGACTTGATCCATTGCCCTTTGCCAAATAGCCGGAGCTGATGCTACCCCGAACACCAGCTGGTTTTATTGGTAGAGACCTTTATGAGTGTTGATCGTGAGGTACTGTTTCGAGGCTTCTTCTACCTCCATTTGCAGGTACGCCTGGGCCAGATCAATCTTAGTGAAGCGTTTCCCCCCAGATAGCGAGGCAAAAATATCTTCAATCCGCGGAAGCGGATATTGTACCGTGTGAAGGATTGGGTTCACTGTCACCTTAAAGTCCCCACAGATGCAAACCTTCTTTGGTTCCCCAGGCGTATTACTCAATGACCTCTTCATTACAGGAATGATGGGTGTAGCCCACTCACTCCAGTCCACTTTGGACAGTACTCCTGAACGTTCCAAACCTTCCAGCTCTGCTTCGACGGCTGGGCGGATCGCATAAGGCACCGGTCTGGCCTTAAAAAACTTTGGGCTTGCATTTTCCTCTATTTTGATCGTTGCTGTTATGCCTTTTAGTGTTCCGAGTTCCTCCTGGAACACTTCTTGTGCATCAGTTAGCATTTTTGACAGTCGTCCAGGTGTGACGTCGTCATCCTTTTTGGCATCTACAGTCAGTGCTTGTATGGAATGCCAATCTAGCTGTATCTTCCGGATCCATTCACGTCCTAGTAGTGGTGGTCCTCCCTCTGGCAATACATATAGGTCCATTTTTGGTGTTTCCTTGCCGTTATATATAACGTTCACCCTTATTTTTCCTTTGGGGTAGACTTTTTGCCCCGTGTACGTCTTCAAGACAATCTCTGTATCTCTCAAGGGTATATGTGAGAATAGCCGCTTGTAGTCCCTTCGGTTTATGACTGTTAGGGCTGATCCTGTGTCCAATTCCATTTTCACTTGGACTCCGGCTATCTTGAGCGTGACCCAGATAGTTTGGTGATCCTCCATTTTGATCACATTATGCAGTTTCAGACAACCCAGCTCCTTGCTTCTGGAGTCTGTATCCCTTTTCTGTTCATCTGAACTACTCTCCGTCACCTTATGTACCTTATACTTCTCCTGTGGAGATTTCTTGCTGCTGGTTTTCTTTTCCGACCTGCAGACTCTTGCTATGTGTCCTACTTTTCCACACTGTCTGCACACTTGGTCCTTGAACCAGCAATCCTTATGGTCATGTGTTGTTCTGCCGCAGTGATAGCACCGCACTTTCATTTGTGCCATATTCTTGCGGTCTCCGTTGTATCTCAGCCGCGCCCCGTGCTGCTGCTTCGTGTGATACTGCCATGCTGAAAGCCTTGTCCAGCGTAAGATCCTTTTCTGATAGAAGCCGTTTCTGGGTTCCTTCACTTTGAAGCCCACACACGAACTTGTCCCTTAAAGTATCTGCTAGTCCCGTTCCAAACTGGCAGTGTTTCGATAGCTTGCACAGTTCCGTTATATATGCAGCATTACTTTCACCTTTATGCTGGTTCCTTTTGTGAAACTTAAATCTTTCTGCTATCAGCAGCGGTGTGGGGTTTAAGTGGTCCCGTAGGATTGACACTATGTTTTCAAAATTCTTTTCCGCTGGTTTCTCTGGGGTTACTAGGTTTCGCAGTAAGCCATACGTTTTTGCACCCATTGAATTCAATAATACCAGCGCTTTCTTGTCATCTGGCACTTCATTCGCCTTGCAGTACACTTCAATGCGTTCGACATATGTTGTCCAATCTTCGACTTCATTGTCGAACGCTGTGATACTGCCACTCTTCAGCATTTTATTTATTTATTTATTTATTTATTTTCGGTGTGGTTAGACCGGCTCAAAATGGCGTCTCCTGCGCTCTCCCTTCTTCTCTGCTGGCTCAAAATGGCGTCTGCCGCGCTTTCCTTTCTTCCCGCGCTCTCCCTTCTTCTCCGCTGCGGCTAAAAAAAAAATGGCGTCTCCCTTCTTCTCCGCGGACACTGCTCGGCCCTTGAACACTGGCTGCACTCTGTGCATTTTCCTGCGCACCTCTCTCGTTGACGCTGCTCGGTCTTGAACCCCGGCTGCGCCCTGCGCGCTTTACCCTCTCTCGTTGACGCCGCTCGGTCTTCAACCCCGGCTGCGCCCTGTGCACTTTACCCTCTCTCTTACCCCGTCGACGCTGCTCGGCCTTTTTCTGTGCTGTCGGTCGGCTCCCGCCGCCGCTGTCCGGGAAGGGTCTGCGCCGTACCTGCTGCCAGCCCGCTGCGCTGGATCGTCGCGACTGGAGAACCAAGCCCAGCTCTCCACAGCCTCCTCTGCGATGTTCAAGTCCTCTCTGGATGGTCGACGCCCGCACTTCTGGACTCGACCTTCCCCTTTCACTGCTCTCCAGGAGCGAATCCCTAGGAGGTGATGCAGAGTTGCAGGTAGGTTTGAATCCACTCGTCGCCACTGTTAAATCCATGAATCTTGATGTATGGTGTCCTTCAATAAATCGACAGAGACTGCAGAGGAACAATGAACAGGTGTTTACTGGATGAGAGTTACTCTAAAAACTAATTGTGCTGTCTCTCTGTAGCAATTTATGTTAGTTTTCCAGTTAATTCAGGGGTTTGAGTAAGTTGGGTCGATTCCCATTGTGTGCCGCCACCTAGTGGCTATTTGGTACCTAGCAACTGCAGTAAAAGCGCAGTAAAGTGCAGTAAAGCACAGTAAGTGCAGTAAAGTAAACTACTGTATATATTACAGACCTACAGCGGCACATGCTCTGGAAAGTATATTGTTCCCATGCCTGAGTCTTGGATATTATTTGTCTGTAAGTACTTGAGAATGTTATAGATGATTAGAGTACACTGTATGTTGCAGAAAATGCTTAGTTTGTAACTTTTCTCTGTAAGCAAACTTACACAGCTAGCCGTGAAGTGCTCGCTCTCTGTCTAGCTGGTTAACTAGTAGCTGTATTTTGATGCACTATGTACAGGGCTAATTTAAAGAGAATGCCTTCCAGTTTGCTAAATGTATATTCACAGTAAGCTGCGTTTCCACGTGTTTGGTAATTTACATGCCAAATGTACTGTGTTGCTCAGGCGTACCTAAATTTGTGTATGCATATCAGTTATGTGCTTGTATACTAATGTGTGCTTCCATTTCTGTGTTGTATTTCAGTTTTACAATAAGAATCTTTCAGTAAAGCTTTACAAGAAAAGTCAAGCCTTGTGATTTTTATGGGAAGATATCAAGTTGTTAGCTACCTGTCTAGCTCTGCATAGGAATGCGCTGCGAGGGCAGAAAACTAATAGTACAGATCCCTACTCAGGGTTTATATACAGGTGTGGTCACTGCCTGTACTACAGTATACAGGAGCTGTAAAAAGTAGTTCTCCCCTTAAAGGTACATACACAACAAACCCCAATCCTAACCAGTAACCACTACCCCTAATCCTAACCAATAACCGCTACCCCCAACCAGTAAACCAAGTCCTAACCAGTAACCCCAACCACTAACCCCAATCTTAAACAATAACCACTAGCCCCAACCACTAACCCTAATCCTAACCAATAACACTAGCCCCAACCACTAACCCCTAAACCTACATCCTAACCCCAGCGCCTAACCATGGATTATTGACAGGGATCAATGGAGGAGCTAAAGACCCGATAAAGGAAGTATTTGAAACAATTATCTTGATTATAGAAATAGTGCAAGGTATGTTAGTAACAAGAGATTAAATCATCGAGACCATCAAAATCAGCAATTACAATGACAAAGATCAGAACATTTCAAAGGCTGTGATATGCAATATGTGTGATGGCGTTTTACTAAATCATATCCAAAAAATGTTAAATGATACAGAAAATAGCTGATCTCAAATCTTATGCAAGATAGTTCTATAAAGGGGGTGGTTCAAAGGAATTTCAGATTATTGTAAAGTGAAACACTACAGTTCAGTCTATGACACCCACAAGCCGTGTACTCAAACAGAACACACATTCAAACATTCAAGATGCAACACCTGCCCTTTTACCTCCTCCCTTCCCCCAGTCCAGAGCCTCAAACACTCCTTCCAGGTGAAACAGCGATTTACTTGTGCTTTTTACAATCTAGTATACTGTATTCACTGCTCACGATGTGGTCTCCTCTACATTGGGGAGACCAAACGCAGATTGGGCGACCGCTTTGAGGAACACCTCCATTCAGTCTGTAAGTGTGATCCCGAGCTTCCGGCTGCCTGTCACTTTAATTTTTCGCTCCACTCTCACTCTGACCTTGGCCTACTGATGTATTCAATATTTATACAGAATATTAATCTCAGCCCAAGTATTGGGGTTATAGATCAGCAGAAGCGAACCATAAGAACATAAGATGTAGGAGCAGGAGTCGGTCAATTGGCACCTCGAGCCTGCTCCACCATTCAATAAGATCATGGCTGATATGATCTTGGCCTCAGCTCCACTTCCCTGCCCGCTCCCCATAACCCTTGCCTCCCTTATCATTCAAAAATCTGTCTATCTCCACCTTAAATATAGTCAATGACCCAGCCTCCACAGCTCTCTGGGGAAGAGAATTCCAAAAATTCACAACCCTCTGAGAAGAAATTCCTCCTCATTTCCGATTTAAAAGGGTGCCCCCTTATTCTGAAATTATGCCCCCTAGTTCTAGATTCCCCCACGAGGGGACACATAACTGCGAGAATGAACATGGTTCAGTCCTCAATGCAATCACAGTAAATCATGTTCTATTCACTAATATTGTCTTTCAATGGGGGGCTTTTACCCAGCATTCCCCGCAGTGGGGAATGTGTCGCGCCCAGACGACAAGGGCCGAACGCGCAGGCGCGGTTCCGGTCTGTGTTTGGAGCATGCACAGTGCGTGTACGGGAGACGGGCTGGAGAAGGACCGATGGTGGAGACGGGCCCCAGACAGCTGGTAAGAGGCGGGAGGGCGTCGGGGAGTAAGGGAGCCGGTGGGTGGGCGTGGAGGCTTCATAAACAACTGGTAAAGGCCACAAGCTCCAAAAAATAATGTGAAGTTCCCCGGTTGCAGATTCGGGCTTTCTCCCGGTAAAAGGCCCAGGTTTATGACCGCCACCTTTGTGCAGGAAGGTGGGAATGTTCAGTATCGAGCACACACAATTCAGGAAGTAGCACAGCGCACGCGCAGCCATCTTGGTACAGGAACAAAGCGGGCCTGGCTTCAGGGTCTGTTCCCAACTGGGTCTTAGTGCCCTCGTGAGAAACACACTGACTCGTTTATTTTATTCACACTCTCCACACGTCGGATTTCTCACCAACTCTCCTAAAGGCGCTGGTAAGTGCCGAGCTTACGGATTGCATCCCACACAATTGTAACAGAAGAGCCTCAGAGCTGGGCCCCCTTCTACAATCCCAGGGTTAGAACCCCCATGTACAGTCCCAGGGTTGGAATCCCCATGTACAGTCCCAGGGTTGGAATCCCCATGTACAGTCCCAGGGTTAGAATCCCCATGTACAGTCCCAGGGTTAGAATCCCCATGTACAGTCCCAGGGTCAGAATCCCCGTGTACAGTCCCAGGGTCAGAATCCCCATGTACAGTCCCAGGGTTAGAATCCCGTGTACAGTCCCAGGGTCAGAATCCCCATGTACAGTCCCATGGTTAGAATCCCCATGTACAGTCCCAGGGTTAGAATCCCCATGTACAGTCCCAGGGTTAGAATCACCATGTACAGTCCCAGGGTTAGAATCCCCATGTACAGTCCCAGGGTTGGAATCCCCATGTTCAGTCATAGGGTTAGAATCCCCATGTACAGTCCCAGGGTTAGAATCCCCATGTACAGTCCCAGGGTTAGAATCCCCATGTACAGTCCCAGGGTTAGAATCCCCATGTACAGTCCCAGGGTTAGAATCCCCATGTACAGTCCCAGGGTTAGAATCCCCATGTACGGTCCCAGGGTTAGAATCCCCATGTACAGACCCAGGGTTAGAATCCCCATGTACAGTCCCAGGGTTAGAATCCCCATGTACAGTCTAGGGCTGGAATCCCCATGTACAGTCCCAGGGTTACATAAGAACATAAGAAGTAGGAGCAGGAGTAGGCCATATGGCCCCTCGGGCCTGCTCCGCCATTCAATAGGATCATGGCTGATCCGAACCTAGACTCGTGTCCACTTCCCTGCCCGCTCCCCGTAACCCCTA
Organism: Somniosus microcephalus; assembly: GCF_052327205.1. NCBI lineage: Eukaryota > Metazoa > Chordata > Chondrichthyes > Squaliformes > Somniosidae > Somniosus > Somniosus microcephalus. The sequence continues at coordinate 64,971,023 of NC_140990.1, forward strand.
ATTCCCTTATCAGCTAGGAAACTGTCGATCACTGTTTTAAATTTATTTAATGTCGCAGCTTCCACAGCGCTCTGAGGTAGCAAATTCCATAGATTTCCTACCCTCTGAGTGAAGAAGTTTCTCCTCATCTCAGTTTTGAAAAGGCTTTCCCTTATTCTAAGATTATGCCCCCTAGTTCTACTCTCACCCATCAGTGGAAACATCCTCCCCGCATCCACCCGATCAAGCCCCCTCACAATCTTATATGTTTCGATAAGATCGCCTCTCATTCTTCTGAATTCCAATGAGTAGAGGCCCAACCTACTCAACCTTTCCTCATAAGTCAACCCCCTCATCTTCGGAATCAATCGAGTGAACCTTCTCTGAACTGCCTCGAGAGCAAGTATATCTTTTCTTAAATATAATTGCACAATGCAAACCAAAACTGCACGCAGTATTCCAGGTGTGGCCTCACCAATACCCTGTATAACTGAAGCAAGACTTCCCTGCTTTTATACTCCACCCCCCTTGCAATAAAAGCCAAGATCCCATTGGCCTTCCTGATCACCTGCTGCACCTGCATACTAACCGTCTGTGTTTCATGCACCAGGACCCCCAGATCACTTTGTACTGTAGCACTTTGCAGTTTCTTTCCATTTAGATAATAACTTGCTCTTTGATTTTTTCTGCCAAAGTGCATAACCTCACACTTTCCAACATTATATTCCATCTGCCAAATTTCTGCCCACTCACTTAGCCTGTCTATGTCCTTTTGCAGGTTTTTTATGTCCTCCTAACTCACTGCTTTCCCTCCCATCTTTGTATCGTCGGCAAACTTGGATATGTTGCACTTGGTCCCCTCCTCCAAATCGTTAATATAGATTGTAAAGAGTTGGGGTCCCAGCACTGACCCCTGCGTAACACCACTAGTTACTGATTGCCAACCCGAGAATGAACCATTTATCCCAACTCTCTGCCTTCTGTTAGATAGCCAATCTTCCACCCATGCTAGTATATTACCCCCAATCCCGTGATTTTTTATCTTGTGCAGTAATCTTTTGTGTGGCACCTTGTCAAATGCCTTTTGGAAGTCCAAATACACCACATCCACTGGTTCCCCTTTATCCACCCTGTTTGTTACGTCCTCAAAGAATTCGAGCAAATTTGTCAAACATGACTTCCCCTTCATAAAACCATGCTGACTCTGTCCGATTAAATTATGCTTATCCAAATGTCCTGTTACTGCTTCCTTAATAATGGACTCCAACATTTTACCAACCACAGATGTTAGGCTAACTGGTCTATAGTTTCCAGCCTTTTGTCTACCTCCCTTTTTAAATAAGGGCGTTACATTAGCAGTTTTCCAATCTGCTGGGACCGTTCCTGAATCCAGGGAGTTTTGGAAAATTACCACCAATGCATCCGCAATCCCTACCGCTACTTCTCTCAAGACCCTAGGATGTAAGCCATCAGGTCCAGGGGATTTATTCGCCTTAAGTCCCATTATCTTACCGAGTACCATCTCCTTAGTGATTTTAATCGTGTTTAGCTCCTCCCCCCCAAAGCCCCCTGTTTGTCCAGTGTTGGGATATTTTTAGCGTCCTCTACTGTAAAGACTGATACAAAATATTTGTTCAGCGTTTTTGCCATTTCCATGTTCCCCACTACTAATTTCCCGGTCTCGTCCTCTAAGGGACCAACATTCACTTTAGCCACCCTTTTTCTTTTTATATAACTGTAGAAACTCTTGCTATCTGTTTTTATATTTTTTGCTAGTTTACTTTCATAATCTATCTTCCCTTTCTTAATTAATCTTTTAGTTATTCTTTGCTGGTTTTTAAATGCTTCCCAATCTTCTATCCTCCCACTAGAGTTGGCTACTTTATATGCCCTTGTTTTCAGTCGGATAATATCCTTTATCACTTTACTTAGCCACGGATGGCTGTCTTTTCTTTTATGCCCCTTTTTCCTCAGTGGAATATATTTTTCTTGAAAGTTGTGAAATATCTCCTTGAATGTACACCACTGCTCATGTACAGGAAACTTTGTGCTATTCGGCACCAACGGGACCGAGCAGCTGCCGTTCTATCCAAACTTCCGGATAGACCAGCGCTAATGTTGTCAGATACACAGGTTTTCATCTCTGTATCTGACAACAAACACTGTTGCTTTTCAACAGCTTGTAAACACTCGGCCCGTACCTTGGAAGCGTCTCTGAAGCTGTTGCTAAGCTACAGAGACACTTTCCAGAGCCTGGCTGTTAAAAAAAATGCTAGGGGATGCTAGGGGAAGAAAAAAAACTAACAAATACAGCTGCTGATTTCTGCCGTTAGATCGAAGTTGACGGACATACAACCTCCGGATAGCACAAAGTTTCCTGTACCGTCTTACACCTTAATCAATTTTCCCAGTCCACTTAAGTCAACTCTGCTTCATAGTCTCCTTTATTTAAGCTTAGTACGCTGGTTTGAGATCCAACTCTCTCACCCTCCAACTGAATTTGGAATTCAACCATGTTATGGTCACTCATTCCAAGGGGATCATTTACTAGGACATTTTTTATTAATCCTGTCTCATTAGACAGGACCAGATCTAAGATTGCCTGCCCCCTGGTTGGTTCAGTAACATGCTGCTCAAGGAACCCATCCCTAATGCACTCTATGAACTCTTCCTCAAGGCTGCCCTGCCCAATTTGATTTGTCCAGTCAATATGAAAGTTAAAATCTGCCATGATTATAGCTGTTCCCTTATTACAAGCCCCAACTATTTCCTGCTTTATACTCCGACCAATAGAGTTGCAACTTTTAGGAGGCCTACAGACTACGCCCACTAGTGACTTTTTCCCCTTATTTCCAACAAAACTGTTTCACTATCCTGATCCTTTGACCCAATATCATTTCTCACTATTGCAGTGATTCCATCGTTTATTAACATAGCCACCCCACGTCCCTTTCCTTCCTGTCTGTCCTTCCTAATAGTCAAATACCTCCTGGATGTTTAGTTCCCAGTCATAGAAACATAGAAGATAGGAGCAGGAGTAGGCCATTCGGCCCTTCGAGCCTGCTACGCGATTCAAAGAGATCATGGCTGATCATCCAAATTCAGTACCCTGTCCCGGCCTTCTCCCCATATTCCTTGATCCCTTTAGCCTTAAGAAATATATCCAACTCTTTCTTGAATATATTTAATGAACTGGCCTCCACCGCCCTCTGTGGCAGAGAATTCCACAGGTTCACCACTCTCTGGGTGAAGAAATTCCTCCTCATTTCAGTCCTAAATGGCTTACCCCTTATCCTTAGACTATGACCCCTGGTTCTGGACTCCCCGGCCATCAGAAACATCGTTCCTGCATCTAGTCTGTCCAGACCTGACAGAATTTTATAGGTTTCGATGAGATCCCCTCTCAATCTTCTATACTCCAGTGAGTATAAGCCAAATCGACACAATCTCTCCTCATATGTCATTCCTGCCATCCCAGGTATCAGCCTGGTAAATCTTCGCTGCACTCCTTTCATGGCAAGAACATCCTTCCTCAGGAAAGGCGACCAAAACTGCACACTATACTCAAGGTGCGGTCTCACCAAGGCCCTGTACAACTGTAGCAAGACATCCTTGTTCCTGTACTCGAACCCTCTTGCTACGAAGGCCAACATACCATTTGCCTTCTTAACTGCCTGCTGCACCTGCATGCTCACCTTCAGCGACTGGTGCACAAGGACACCCAGGTCTCTTTGCACTTCCCCTTCTCCCAATCTATTGCCATTCAAATAATAATCTGCCTTCCTGTTTTTGCCACCAAAGTGGATAAACTCACTTTTATCCACATTATAGTGCATTTGCCATGTTTCTGCCCAATCACCCAACCTGTCCAAATCGTACTGGAGTTTCATGACATCCTCCTCACAGCATACCCTTCCACCCAGCTTTGTGTCATCTGCAAATTTGGAGATATTACATCCAATTCCCTTGTCCAGATCATTAATATATAGTGAACAGCTGGGGTCCTAGGACCGATCCTTGCGGTACTCCACTAGTCACTGCCTGCCACTCGGAAAACGACCCATTTATTCCAACTCTTTGCTTTCTGTCCGCCAACCAGTTCTCTATCCAAGTCAATACCTTGCCCCCAATCCCATGTGCCTTAATTTTGCACCCCAATCTCTTATGCGGGACCTTATCGAAAGCCTTCTGAAAGTCCAAATACACCACATCCACTGGTTCTCCCTTATCTATTTTACCAGTTACATCCTCAAAAAAATTCCAGTGTATTAGTCAAGCATGATTTACCTTTTGTAAATCCATGTTGACTTTGTCCGATCCTATCACTGCTTTCCAAGTGCTCTGCTATTACATCTTTTATAATGGACTCTAGCATTTTCCCCATTACCGGTGTCAGGCTTATAATTCCCCGCTTTCTCTCCCCTTTTTTGAATAATGGGGTAACATTAGCTACCCTCCAATCCTTGGGTACTGTTCCAGAGTCTATTGAGTTCTGGAAGATGATCAGCAAAGCATCTACTATCTCTGGGGCCACTTCCTTAAGTACTCTAGGATGTAGATTATCAGGCCCTGGGGATTTATCGGCCTTCAATCCCGTCAACTTCCCCAACACCATTTCCTTACAAATACTGATTTCTTTCAGTTCCTCCCCCTCATTAGTCCGAATGTTCCCCGACATCTCTGGGAGGTTATTTGTGTCCTCCTTTTTGAAGACAGAACCAAAATATGTATTTAATTGGTTTGCCATTTCTTTGTTCCCCATTATAAATTTCCCTGATTCTGACTGCAAGGGACCTACGCTTGACTTCACCAATTTTTTTCTCTTCACATATCTATAAAAGCTTTTACAGTCAGTTTTTATGTTCCCTGCAAGCTTACTTTCATAATCTATTTTCCCCCTCTTAATTAATCCCTTTGTCCTCCTTTGCTGAATCCTAAACTGCTCCCAATCCTGAGGTTTGCTGCTTTTTTTGGCCAATTTATATGCCCTCTCTTTGGATCTTATGTTATCCCTAATTTCCCTTGTTAGCCACGGTTGAATCACCTTTTTTGATTTATTTTTATGCCAAACTGGGATAAACAAATTCTGTCGTTCATCCATGTGATCTTTGAATGTTTGCCATTGCCTATCCACCGTCAACCCTTTGAGTGACATTACCCAATCAATCCTACCCAACTCGCATCTCATACCATCATAGTCCCCTTTATTTAAATTCAGGACCTTAGGCCTAGAAATTCATTGACGCCACTTTTGGGGCGCTAAAGTGGGGCGTCCGCTAAAGTTTGCGGCCGCCGCCAAATCTATGCCACTTCTCCGATATTCATTAGCTTCACCCTACTAGTTCGGGCGAGCGCTAAAACTGCTGCTGGACGCCTCTCTTTGGGCGCTAAGCCGGAGGTGGTGATCGATAGCGCCGAGGCCGGGCGCAGCGCAGGTGCGGCCATCTCGTGATTGACAGCAGACACTCTGGCGCCGGCCAGCTCTTAAGGGGGAAGGGTCGACTGTGTCTGCTGCCACACCCTGGATAGTGGAGCCCTCCAGCTAGGCCTGAACACTGCTGCTGGACCCAAATAGCGCCTGAAGGCATGGAGAAGGCCCGTGAATGTGCGCAGCGCTTCTCAGAGCGTGATCTGAGTGTGCTGCTTGCTGCTGTGGAGAAGAGGCGCCATGTTTTGTACCCGGACAATGGCAAGAAGGCGATGGTCCGCGTCTACAGGAGAGCCTGGAGGCATGTCGCCAGCAAGCTGTCAGCCAACAGCGACGTCCCCAGGACCGGTGCTCAATGCCGCAAAAAGTTAAATGACCTCACACGCATTGTCAGGGTGAGTACCCTTTCCAATGACCTCCTCATCCTTGCATGTGCACCTCACATTATGGGCAAAGGGACCTGAAAGCTCTAATGGCCAGCCTTCATCCAGCAGCTATGGGACAGGCATGAGCATCAATTGCACATTCTGCACTTAACACACTGGCCAAGCTATTCCACCATGGGAGGCATTGCACACCAGATCATGGTGACACACTGGCCAGGCTATTCCACCATGGGAGGCAGTGCACACCAGATCATGGCGACACACTGGCCAGGCTATTCCACCATGGGAGGCAGTGCACACAAGATCACGGTGACACACTGTACTTAGAGGCCGTCCTTTCTCTTGCAGGCCAAGCTGGTGAATAATCACAAGAGCCGGACTGCGACCGGGGGAGGCCGACCCCATATCCAGCCACTCACCGACCTGCAACATCGCGTGGAGTGCCTCATGGGTGGCCGGGTGATTGGGCCCGTTGCATGTGGAGATGCCGACCCTGTTCTGGGCAGCAATGGTAAGGACATCACCTTTTGCACCTCGCTCGTCCCACTTGCGCATCAGATCTACATCCTTTGCCACTGTCCGAACAATGCGCTGAATGCCACCATTCATGCATCCCGCACTGATGCCCTCTCCTCACTCTAAAGCTACTCTTGTGCCTTCCTGCTTTCAGATGGTCAAGAGGAGGTCCCTCAACTTGCCAGTGACAGACCCTCCGAGGAGGAGCAGGAGGAGGAGCAAGAGGAAGGCGGCCCATCAGGGGAACCCTCAGCCGCGGCCACCCAGGCCAATGTAGGGGACACGTCTTCCCTGGAGGGCAGCATGGCGGAAGTGTCGAAGGGGAGGGGAGCTCCTGGAACCTGCGTGCTGCAGAAAGGCGGGAGGGGGGTGGAAGCTCGGCGGCCTTCTCCCCAGAGGGGGGATGCGTCAGAGGGGAGTCCAATTGCTGGGCCCAGCGGCCTCCAGCAATGCAGGAAGGGTCGGCCAGCTCGGCGGCCTTCTCCCCAGAGGGAGAGTCCGGCCTCCAGTCAGGAGATGCTCTTCGCCGAGGAGATGGAACGCCTCGAAGACTTGTCCGCGGACTCGGAGCGCCGGCACACGGAGCTCATGGCGGCAGTGGCACGATTGCCTGAGTCCATCGATTCCCTCTCTCGGAGTGTGGCCGAGTTCGGGCCCTTAGAGGCCACCAGTCGGGCGGAATACCGGGCAGATCTGTCAGTGACTGGCCAGGTGATCAGTGGTGCCGTCCAGTCACTGGCTGCTCTGCTGCGGTCAGTGAACAGGTCAACACGGGCACTCACTGCTGCCACACTCGCTGTGTCAGCCAGGCATCGCCAGGGCACCCGGCGCACTGCAGCAGCACAGCGGTCTGTCCCTCGGCAGATTGGTGCGCATGCTGCAGTGCTGGCCCGGGCGAGTGCCAGTGTCTCAGGCGGCCAGCGAGCGCCTGCCATCCGCCAGCTTGCCGCCATTCCTCCAGCCGCCACTGCCACTCCCCCAGTGGAGCTGCCAGGAGCTGCTGCAGCGACTGATGCTGGCCAGCCACAGCTGCAGCAATCAACAGCCGCCCGCTCGACGGCCAGACCTCGACTAGGCCGACCCCCAAGGGCATCTGCCATCACGACATGTGCCCCTCAGGAGCCTGCCCCCAGCCTTGCAGCAGCCAATGGCCTTACTTTGAGGCGGAGCAGCAGGGCGGGCAGGGGCCACCCAAAGATGGCTAAGGCATCGCCCTAGCGGGCCAAATAGTCGAATGTGCGGCCATTTGTGTTTGTTTCTTGAGGCCGAGAATTGGATGTTTGTTTTTTGAAGGCCGATGATGTGATGTTTGTTTTTGACGAAGGCCGAGAATGACGGCCATTTTAGTTGCCCTATTTTGTTAATCCTCTCCAGGTTGTGGGAGCGAGTAATGTGTTTGAGTGTTTTTTGGGGGTTTCATCTGTTTTTGGTTTTCATGTGGGAAGGGCCCAGAGTTTGTACAATAAAGCATTTTATTTATTCACATTGTCCATGTTTGATCTTTGAAGTGTTTGTTGCCTTAACCGGCTGAGGGCTTGCGGAGCGGCTGCAATCATGTTCTATCATTGGCACAAGCCATTCCCTGACAGGGGGCCTAGAAGTGACATTCAATAAGCCGCCGACGGGCGGCCCTTGGACCTTGTGCGTCCCTCCTGGGCTGGTACTCCTCGTCCTCGTCGTCCTCATGCTCCTCCTCCTGAGGTGGTGGTCCAACGTGAGGTGGCAGTGCCCGAGTCCTGCGGATAGCCAGGTTGTGCAGCATGCAGCAAACGACGACGAATTGGGAGACTCGATCCTGCGAATACTGGAGGGCTCCCCCGGAGCGATCGAGACAGTGCTTGAGCACGCCGATTGTTTGTTCTATGAGGTTCCTCGTCGCTTGATGGCTCTCATTGTATGCCTCTTCAGCAGGGGTCGTGGGCGCGCGGAGCGGGGTCATGAGCCAGGTACACAAAGGATAGCCTTTGTCCCCAATAAGCCATCCTCTTGGGGGAGGCTGTGCCTGGAACATGTCAGCCACAGTTGTCTGTCGCAGGATAAAGGCATCGTGGCTGCTGCCTGGAAAGCGGGCATTGACAGCTAGGATGCGCTGCCTGTGGTCACACACCAGCTGTACATTGAGGGAATGGTAGCCCTTCCGGTTGCGGTACTCCTCGGCATGCTCAAGAGGTGCCCGCAAAGCCACATGCGTGCAGTCAATGGCGCCCTGCACCATGGGGAAGCCCGCTATTCTTGCAAACCCCACTGCACGCTGCTGCTGCTTGTCCAGGGTCATGGGGAAGGAGATGAATTGATGTCTCCTTCTGAAAAGGGCTTCAGTCACCTGGCGGATGCAGCAATGCACGGCGAACTGGGAGATGTTAGCGATGTCCCCAGTAGCGGATTGGAAGGAGCCGGAGGCATAGAAGTTGAGAGCCACCGTCACCTTCACTGCCACCGACAGAGACGTCCTGCGCATCAGCTGTGGCTGCAGATCTCTCTGAAGCAGCCGGCAGATGTCTGCAACCACCTCCCTTCGGAATCGCAGCCTCCTAACACACATCGCGGCAGACATGGTCAGATAGGAGGTCTGCTGGCGGTATACCCTGCGTGGGTAAGGCCTCAGTTGGCGACGCCTGTTGCCCCCTCTGCATCTAGCCAGGGCTGCCACTCTCTCACGGCGTCTGTAAACCCTTCTGGCATAAGGCTGAAATTCAGCGTTGCCACCCAATGCAGCCCCCATTATATGCTGGCAAACACTGAGCTCTGAATGAAGGCAAAGATAATTGGTAAGCTCTGGCCTGAGCCAAAAATACCTGTCCAAGTGTTGGTCCAAACCAGTAAACTCTCCTCCTTGGTCTCTGTCCAAAAAGCCGTTGCACAAGAGTGAATGCTGCAAAATGGCTGGCCTTTATACTGCTGGGTAAGTGCCCTTTAATTTGCGCTCCCCGCGGCTCGGCTGGCCTGTGTACCGTTCCACTTCACAGTCGCTCGGGCCGCCCGGTGCACAATGGGCCAGTGTGAGTGAAGTTCCGGTTTGGGGCGCACAAAGGGCGTTGCACTATTAAATGATGTCATGATCTGCGCGCGCAGCAGGGCGCGCGCTAAGACTTTGCGCCGGCGCTAAATGTGTCCTGAAGTTGGGGAGAGGCGCAGACCGTGCTGCGCCCGGGCGATAAGCGCCTAGCGCTCGAGATCTACTCCTCCTAAGGCGCTAACAGCTGGCGCGCCCAACTGAATTTCTAGGCCTTAGTCTCTGAGTCAACTACTTCCTTCTCCATCTTAATGAAGAATTCGATCATATTATGATCGCTCTGACCCAGGGGGCCTCGCACAACAAGATTGTTAATTAATCCTTTCTCATTGCATAATACCCAGTCTAAGATGGCCTGATCCTTAGTTGGTTCCTGGACATATTGGTCCAGGAAACCATCCTGTATACACTCCAGGAATTCCTCCTCCACAGTATTGTTACTAATTTGGTTAGCCCAATCTATATGTAGATTAAAGTCACCCATGATGACTGCTGTGCCCTTATTGCACGCTTCTCTAATTTCCCTTTTAATGCCATCCCCAACCTCCGCATTACTGTTTGTAGGTCTATATACCACTCCCACTAACGTTTTCTGCCCCTTGGTATTTCTCAGTTCTACCCATATAGATTCCACATCATCAGAGCTAATATCCTTCCTTACAATTGTGTTAATCCCCTCTTTAACCAGCAATGCTACCCCACCTCCTTTTCCTTTATGCCTGTCTTTCCTGAATATTGAATACCCCTGGATGTTGAGTTCTCAGCCTTGGTCCCCCTGGAGCCATGTTTCCGTACTTCCAATCATATCATATTCATTTACCTCTATTTGCGCTGCTAATTCATCCACCTTATTACGAATGCTCCTTGCATTAAGACACAAATCCTTCAGGCTTGTTTTTTTAACGCTCTTAGATCTTTTAGAATTATTATTTACTGTGGCCATGTTTGTTTTAAACCCTTGATTTCTCTGACTGCCACCTTTGTTATTCTCCTTCCTGTCTTTTGCTTCTATCCTTGTTTCCCTTTCCTTTGTCTCCCTGCTCAGGTTCCCAACCCCCTGCCATTTTAGTTTAAACCCTCCCCCACAGCACTAGCAAACACTCTGACATCGGTCCCAGTCCTGCCCAGGTGCAGACCGTCCGGTTTGTACTGGTCCCACCCCCACCCAGAACCGGTTCCAATGTCCCAGGAATTTGAATCCCTCCCCCTTGCACCATTCCTCTAGCCACGTATTCATTTGAAGTATCCTTCTATTTCTACCCTGACTAGTAATCCTGAGATTACTACCTTTGAGGTCCTTTTTTTTAAAATTTACCTCCTAACTCCCTATATTCAGCTTTTAGGACCTCATCCCATTCTTTACCTATATCGTTGGTGCCTATATGCACCATGACAACTGGCTGTACGCCCTCACTTTCGAAAATTTTCTGCAGCTTCTCTGAGACATCCTTGACCTTTGCACCAGGGAGGCAACACACCATCCTGGAGTCTCATTTACTGCCGCAGAAACGCCTATCTATTCCCCTTACAATAGTGTCCCCTATCACCTTAGCTCTCCCAGTCCTTTTCCTCCCGTTCTGTGCAGCAGAACCACCCCTGGTGCCAGGAAGTTGGCTGCTGCTGCCTTCCCCTGGTAAGCCATCCCCCCCCAATCAGTATCCAAAGCGGTATATCTGTTTGAGAGGGGGATGGCCACAGGGGACCCCTGCACTACCTGCCTGTGCCTACTACTCTGCCTGTTGGTCACCCGCTCCCCCTCTGCCTGTGCCAACTTTACCTGCGGTGTGACCAACTGATCAAACGTGCTATTCACGACATCCTCAGCATCGCGAATGGTCCAGTATGTATCCAATCGCTGCTCCAGCAAATCCAGGGGAGAAGAGGGAGGGGAACCAGTGAGTGTAGAATTGAACCCAGCCAGAGTCAGCACCTTCAGGGGAGGAGAGGGAGGGGAACCAGTGAGTGCAGAACTGAGCCCAGCCAGAGTCAGCACCTTCAGGGGAGGAGAGGGAGAGGAACCAGTGAGTGTAGAACTGAACCCAGCCAGAGTCAGCACCTTCAGGGGAGGAGAGGGAGGGGAACCAGTGAGTGTAGAACTGAACCCAGTCAGAGTCAGCACCTTCAGGGGAGGAGAGGGAGGGGAACCAGTGAGTGTAGAACTGAACCCAGCCAGAGTCAACACCTTCAGGGGAGGAGAGGGAGGGGAACCAGTGAGTGTAGAACTGAACCCAGCCAGAGTCAGCACCTTCATGGGAGGAGAGGGGAACCAATGAGTGTAGAACTGAACCCAGCCCGAGTCAGCACCTTCAGGAGAGGAGAGGGAGTGGAAAAATGTTGGAGATGGTGCGATGGCTTTGGATTTCAGCACAGGGAGGAGGGAGAGTGTGTGGGACGGGGATTTACAGCTTTGGGGGAACAAGAGAGGAAAGAATGTTCCATAGAAACTAGAATTGTCTGTTCTGAATTTCTATCCTGTACTTACACTGATGCCTTTTGTAAACTCCTTTTACAGGGTTTTAGAAGGGGAGGATTTACAGACGGGAAACTCAAACCAAACATCACATCAAGATCTGACAGAGTCACTCAATTCATCAGGACCCAATATCATCAGCCTCTGAATGTGGAAGGGGAAATGTTTGTCTGTGGGAAAAGATTTCAAACATCAGTGTGACTGGAAAAGCACCGAGACACACACACACACGAGTGAGAGTGTTCCAGTGCACTGACTGTGGAAAGAGCTTTAACCAGTTACACAGCCTGAAAAAACATCGCACCATTCACAGCGGGGAGAAACCGTACACGTGTTGTGTGTGTGGACGAGGCTTCAACTGATCATTCAACCTGGAGAGACACAAGGACACCTGCACCATGGAGAAACTGTGGAAATATGGGGACTGTGGGAAGGGATTCAATTACCCATCTGAACTGGAAAAACATCGATGCATTCACACTGGGGAGAGGCCGTTCACCTGCTCCTTGTGTGGGAAGGGGGTCACTCAGTCATCCCACCTTCTGACACACTAGCGAGTTCACACTGGGGAGAGGCAGTTCACCTGCTCCGTGTGTGGGAAGGGATTCAGTCTGTTAAGCAACATGCTCAGACACCAAGATGTTCACACAGTTGCCCCACAGTTTAATAGCTCCATGTGTGGGAATTAATTCACTCAATCGCCTAACCTGCCGAAACACCAGCGAGTTCACACTGACGAGAGTCTGTTTAAATGTTCTGACTGTGGGAACTGCTTTAAAAGCTCTGAGGAACTGATTAAACACCAGCGCGTTCACACTGGGGAGAGACCGTTCACCTGCTCCGTGTGTGGGAGGGCATTCACTCGCTCATCCCACCTCGCTGCACATCAACTTGTTCACACTGATAAGAGACCATTTAAATGTTCTGATTGTGAGCAGAGCTTTAAAAGCACAGCTGATCTCCAGAGACACCAGCGAGTTCACACTGGGGAGAGTCCGTTCACCTGCTCCGTGTGTGGGAAGGGATTCATTCGGTCATCCAACCTGCTGAGACACCAGCGAGTTCACAAGTGACTGCAGGGGTTGGATTCTGCTGTTATTGCTGCTGTCAATCACATCCAGAATTGAACCATGTTCATTATGACATTTGGGGTTTGTTTCTGCTGATCTTAATAACCCCAATAACTGGGCTGGAGTTTAATATTCTGATTACCTGTCATATAAATCAGCTTTGTTTCAAATACACAGTGTGTCGAGTATTTGATTGGTCCAAGATAAGAGGAGACTAATTGATGTCCTGTTACTGACTGCTCCATTTTTGGGCCTTTTCTCCTTTCTAACTCTAGATTATTTCAGTTCTCAGACCTTCAGTTACTCTCATGGACAAGTCCCAGCTCCCCATACATTCCAGAGTGCCTCTCCCAGCCTTGGTATCCAGGGAAGGTATCAGTAACATGCCCGGGATCACTAAACACAAAACCCAGTCTGTTAATCACTTTCAGCTACTGGGCTTAGTGTGTGCCCCACAGCATCTCTCTCACCTTCGATGTGTGAATAGAGCATCACGCCTGCAAACTGAGTTTTGAATTTGCCCTTGCCCTGGGTTTTCCGATGAGCTTGTCCTGGAGCCCAGTGGGCTTTCACTGCTCCGGGGTATTTCCGGGCATGTCCTCGCTGCCCCTGGAATTCCCACACATTGCCCCCTGGGTGTGAGGCCAGCGCTCTGTGCCTTTAAACACTGGAGTGAAGCCAAGTCCTGCAGGCACACAGTCACCAGGAGGAGTTTCTAACTGTCCGCACCGACCTTTTGGGGAGATTATCCCACTTTTGGGCCGGTTGTGGTTTCTTCCCATTGTCCCGTTGTTTTTTCCCTTGGATTGGATCTTTATTTGTTCCCTTTAGTTTGGTTTCAGTTTCACTGCTGGACCCACCACTGAAAGCACTTTGTCTGATCTGCCCCCGGGAATGAGCAGACTCCTCCCTCACCTCCCACACTGCACCATCTATGTTTAAATGAGGGGAGAGTGTAAACCCGGGGAGTCCGCCGTATTCACCGGGCGAAATGTACCAGTGGCAGCGATGGACCAGGAGTGGAGTTTCAGCCCCAATATCTCACTCCCTCCACACAAGTCCAGATCAGCATCAGCCCCCCGCCCCGGGTTCACCTCCTCCACCCCTTGAAGCCCAAGCGGGTGAAAGAAGGACACCCTCTGTATAAAGAGACTCCTTGTGTTCTCTCCCACCACTCGAATCCCTCAGGTATCTGGGGAAGTGCATAGACTCACAGCTAAGGGTTCGACAGTCAATGGAAACACCAGGGGGTCAATGGACCCCCTGCCCAGAACCCTGAATGGTTCAAAAGGGACCGACCCAATCCCATTGGTGATCATTAAAGGTGGAGGGTGAGAGCACAGTGAGGAGACCCACTGAGTGAATGTTTCAAACCCCATCGACTCCAGCACCATCTCCAGAGAGACTCTCAACTCGGGACAAAGTCTTCTGAGAACGAACGGAGAGGGCAAGGGCTGGGATCAGCCTCAGAACCTGCAGCCTGGGGAGCGTTTAATAGTCATCGGATCAAACCTTCCTCGCAAACAGTGGACAACCATCAACCGCCTCAGAAACGGTCATGGTCGATGCTGCCACCTTCTCCATTGATGGAAGATTAAAGCATCCCCATCATGTGACTGTGGAGCTCCTGATCAGACCCTGGAGCCCATCATTGAGCACTGCCCTCAGAGGAAATTCACAGGCAGCCGACAAGATATCCACACTGTTACACAGGAAGCTTTGGCCTGGATATCTGACTTAGATATTGACATTGGATTTACTTTCCTACTATCATACGAAAAAAAAAGATTGGACTTTATCTGAGAGTCTCCTTCAGACAGAGCCTGTCTGATTGGGTCTGATTCGCCGATCCCCACCCACTCCGGTGAAGGTCTACACAATATCTTTGAATCACCATTGAGAGGGGAGGTGAGTCTGTGGGGTCTGTCCCCAGGAACCCTGGTCTGTTACAGGATAAGGGAGATGGGTCTGTCCCCAGGAACCCTTGTCGGTTACACGATAAGGGAGATGGGTCTATGGGGTCTGTCCTCAGGAACTCTGGTCTGTTACAGGATAAGGGAGATGGGTCTGTGGGGTCTGTCTCCAGGAACCCTGGTCTGTTACAGGATAAGGGTGATGGGTCTGTGGGGTCTGTCCCCAGGAACCCTGGTCTGTTACAGGATAAGGGAGATGGGTCTGTGGGGTCTGTCCCCAGGAACCCTGGTCTGTTACAGGATAAGGGAGATGGGTCTGTGGGGTCTGTCCCCAGGAACCCTGGTCTGTTACAGGATAAGGGAGGTGGGTCTGTGGGGTCTGTTCCCAGGAACCCTGGTCTGTTGCAGGATAAGGGAGCTTGGTCTGTCCCCAGGAACCCTGGTCTGTTACAGGATAAGGGAGGTGGGTCTGACACTGCCCTCCGCCCAGCACCACCTCTTATTACTGACTGGCAGCGATGCCCTTATTTATAGTGGGAGGCCGGAGCGGTGGGACAACAGCTCAGTGCAACCAATAAGGATTCAGTGTGAGCAGCACAGAGCCTATCAGATGTTGGGAGTGTAAGAACATTAACATAAGAATTAGGAGCTGGAGTGGGCCATTCGGCCCCTCGAACCTGCTCCGCCATTCAATAAGATCATGGCTGACCTTCGCCCTCAACTCCACTTTCCCACCCTATCCCCATATCCCTTGCTTTCCCTATGGTCCAAAAATCTATCGATCTCAGCCTTGAATATACTCAAAGACTCAGCATTCACAGCCCTCTGGGGCAGAGAATTCCAAAGATTCACAACCCTCTGAGTGAAGAAATTCCTCCTCATCTCAGTCCTAAATGGCCGACCTCTTATCCTGAGACTATGACCCCTGGTTCTAGACATTCCAGCCAGGGGAAACAATCTCTCAGCATCTACCCTGTCAATCCCCTCAGAATCTTGTATGTTTCAATGAGATCACCTCTCATTCTTCTAAACTCCAGAGAGTATCGGCCCAATCTACACAATCTCTCATCATAGGACAGCCCTCTCATCCCAGGAATCAATCTAGTGAACCTTTGTTGCACTGCCTCCAAGGCAAGTATATCCTTCCTTAGATAAGGAGACCATAACTGTGCACAGTACTCCAGGTGTGGTCTCACCAAGGCCCTGTACAATTGGAGCAAGACTTCCTTACTCTTATACACCAACCCCCTTGCAATAAAGGCCAATATGCCATTTGCCTTTCTAATTGCTTGCTGTACCTGCATGCTAACTCTTGTAGGTAGGTGAACCCGCACCTCCCGTCTTATAATTCCAGAATCCAACTTGAACCCCTTCCGGGTGGAGTAAAATGGTCAAGGCTCACAAACTCAGTACAACTCAGTCTGTCTTTAACTATTTATTGTACTACCAATAACATACAAACGTCAATGCACTATTTCCTTATAACTCCAAACAATACCTACACCGTTGCCTTTAACTATTTAATTTCAAACACCGCTCACCCCGGCGATCAAGTGGAGGAGTCTGTTTCCATCTGTACGGGTGATCAAACCCTCCGCAGTTTTCCTCGCAAGTTGCCCTGTTCCCTGTCTAAACACCCTTTTATAATACAAAAGATCAAAGCCCATGACAATCGATTGACACAAACCCTTCCCCTTTTGATTGTACCATCTTAATCTCATTTTTCTGCCATTCTGTTTGATTTCAAACCATACTTCTTCTTCTTCTTAGGCAGTCCCTCGGAACCGAGGATGACTTGCTTCCACATTAAAAACGAGTTCTCAGGTGACTGATGAGTCCAATGCGGGACCTACAGTCTCTGTCACAGGTGGGGCAGACGGTGGTTGAAGGGGCGGGTGGGTGGGGTGCTTGGGTTGATGTGCACTCCTTGCACTGCCTGTGCTTACAATACAAAAAGAAATGTCTTCATCCTGTTGGATGTTCGACCATTATCACACAAAGAAATGTCTTGATTCGACACTTCCTTGCTTATCATCAGTTTGAAAGGTTCTTTTTCTTAGGCAGTCCCTCGGAACCGAGGATGACTTGCTTCCACACTAAAGGTTAATGAATGGGTTTCAATCCAGCAACAATCCTGGAATTAACATTTCCAAAAGATGTTCCAGACTCGGTGGAGCCAATTGTAAGTGTGGTTAACAGCTGGAGCGAGGAGTTTCACTGGACAGGACCGTCAGTTGAATTTACACAAACACAGGCCATTGTGTGGTTCGATTGTTCCAGCCACTTCCTTGATTAGCATATTCATGAAGTAAAAGGAGTCGTGTCTGTGGTTCTTATGCTGTTTAATCCAGAGCGTGTATTACACATTCCCTTTAAAAGTCTCGCTGGTTCCTCAGGTGATGCTGGGATACGAAGTTTGGTCAGTTTCTTATGATTGGTCAATTTCACAAAACTGCCTTTACAGACCAGCTGTTTTAATGTTGGTATCATTTGAGTTGAATGTGTTCTTGCTGCAGGAACTGGCTACACTCTCTGAGTATCTTGTACGAGGACACCTAAATCTCTCTAAACACCAACATTTAATACAATAGCAAAATACTGCGGATGCTGGGAATCTGAAATAACAACAGAAAACGCTGGAAAAACTCAGCAGGCCAGGCAGCATCTGTGGAGAGAGAAACAGAGTTAACGTTTCAGGTCCAATATTTAATAGTTTCTCACCTTAACAATATTCTGTTTTCCTATTCTTCCTACCAAAGTGAATAACCTCACATTTCCCCACATTACACTCCATCTGCCACCTTACTGCCCACTCACTTAGTCTATCTATATCCCTTTGCAGACTCTGTGTTCTCCTCACAGCTTACTGTCCCACCTAGCTTTGTATCACCAGCAAACTTGGATACATTACACTCGGTCCCTACATCTAGGTCATTGATATAGATTGTAAATAGCTGAGGCCCCAACACTGATCCTTGCGGCACCCCACTAGTTACAGCCTGCCAACAGGAAATTGACCCATTTCTCCCTACTCTCAGTTTTCTGTCCGTTAACCAATCCTCTCTCCATGATAATACATTACCCCCAACCCCATGTGTAACAACCCTTTATGTGGTAACTTACCAAATGCCTTTTGGAAATCCAACTACATCCACCGGTTCCCCTTTATTTACCCTGCTAGTTACATCCTCAAAAAACTCTAATACAATTTCCCTTTTCATAAAACCATGCTGACTCTGCCTAAATCATATAATCATTTTCTAAGTGCCCTGTTCCACTTCCTTAATAATGGATTCCAGTATTTTCCCGAGGACTGATGTCAGGCTAACTGGCCTGTAGATCCCTGTTTTCTCTCTCCCTCCTTTCTTGAATAGCGGGGTTACATTTGCTACCTTCCAATCCACTAGGACCTTTCTAGAATCTAGGGAATTTTGGAAGATCACGACCAATGCATCCACTATCTCCGCAGCCACCTCTTTTAGAACCCTAGGATGTAGGCCGTCAGGTCCAGGGGATTTGTCGGCTTTTAGTCCCTTTAGTTTCTCAAGTACTTTTTCTGGACTGATATGAATTACTTTAAGTTCCTCACTCTCATTAGCCCCTTGGTTCCCCACTATTTCTGGAATCTCAACCTTCTCCAGTGTAGCTCATGCGGCTCCAGCTCGTGCAGCCTAAGCCCGGGCTGTCCGCAGTGCGGCCGCAACATGCCCGTAGACTTGTATGAGTGGTCGGGACCTCTCGCCCTGACCGAGGTGGACGAGAAGCCTGCGCAGCCCCTCTGTGTCAAGTATAACAACGTGGACAGAGATGTGCTGGGTAAAGTGCTGAGCCCGGCCCAGGTACTGACTGCAGCTGAGAGCTGAACACACAGGAACCGCTCCTGAGCCTGGAGCCAGCAACAAGAGGCAACAAAAGCAAGGAAGTTATGATGAACCTTCATAAAACACTGGTCCGGCCTCAACTGGAGTATTGTGTCCAATTCTGTGCACCACACTTCAAGAAGGATGTGAAGGCCTTAGAGGGGGTGCAGAAAAGATTTACGATAATGATTCCAGGAATGAGGGACTTCAGTTACGTGGGTAGATTGAGAAGCTGGGGTAGTTCTCCTTAGAGCAGAGAAAGTTGGGAGGAGATTTGATAGAGGTGTTCAAAATCATGAGGGTTCTGGACAGAGTAGATAGAGAGAAACTGTTCCCATTGGCGGAAGGGTCGAGAACCAGAGGACACAGATTTAAGGTGATTGGCAAAAGAACCAAAGGCGACATGAGGAAAAACTTTTTTATGCAGCGAGTGGTTAGGATCTGGAATGCACTGCCTGAAAGGGTGGTGGAGGCAGATTCAATCACGGCTTTCAAAAGGGAATTGGATAAGTATCTGAAGTAAAGAAATTTGCAGGGTTACAGGGAAAGGGCGGGGAGTGGGACTCGCTGAAGTGGTCTTGCAGAGAGCCGGCACGGGCTCGACAGGCTGAATGGCCTCCTTCTCTGCAGTAACCATTCTATGATTCTATAAAATATTAGAAAGTTTGTTCTACAGAAGCACGGGGTTTATCTACTTTAATTCATGAATTTAAAAAGTCTGTATTAAAACCTGAGCCAGTGTGTTGTGAGACAAAGAGCCTTGTGTCCAATAAGGGGAATAAAGAAACATAGAAACATAGAAGATAGGAGCAGGAGTAGGCCATTCGGCCCCTCGAGCCTGCTCCGCCATTCAATGAGGTCATGGCTGATCATTCAATTTCAGTACCCTGTCCCTGCCTTCTCTCCTTATCCCTTGATCCCTTTAGCCTTAAGAAATATAACTAACTCCTTCTTGAATATATTTAATGAATTGGCCTCCACTGCCTTCTGTGGTAGAGAATTCCACAGGTTCACCACTCTCTGGGTGAAGAAATTCCTCCTCATCTCAGTCCTAAATGGCTTACCCCTTATCCTTAGACTGTGACTCCTGGTTCTGGACTCCCCGACCATCGGGAACATCCTTCCAGCATCTAGTCTGTCTAGTCCTGTTAGAATTTTATTAGTTTCAATGAGATCCCCTCTTATTCTTCTAAACTCCAGCGAGTACAAGCCCTGGCAATTGGGCTTTGTTTCTGCTGATGTTAATAACTAGAATAACTGGGCTTGATATTAATATTCTGGACAAATATTAAGTAAATCAGTTTTGTTTCAAACACAATGTGTCGAATATTTGATTTCTCCATGATAAGAGGAGTGTAATTGATGTTCTGTTACTGTCTTTTCCATTTTTGGGCCTTTTCTTACTCTGGATTATTTCAGTTTTCATCTAGTTCGCCTTCTACCTCATCAAACACCAAGCTTGTTCCATTTGTGTACACTGCTTGTGAGTGTCATAGACTGAACTGTAATGTCTCACTGTACACTCATCTGAAATTCCTTTGAACCACTCCTTTATAGAACTAATCTTGCATAAGATTTAAAATCTGTTATTTTCTGTATCATTTAACCTCTTTTGGATCTGATTTTTTTTTTAAACTCCTCCACACATACTGCATGTGACAGCCTTTGAAATGTTCTGATCTTTGTAATTGTCATTGCTGATTTTGATGGTCCTGTCGATTATTAATCTCTTGTTACTAACATACCTTGCACTATTTGCAGGTTTGCTGGCACTGTTGGGGGGGGTTTAAACTAACTTGGCAGGGGGATGGGATACAGAGTGGAGCTATAGTAGGGGGTGATTTACAGCCAAATACGGAGGAAAAAACAAGTCAGCTGGGAAGGCAGAGCAAATATGTGAAGGCAAAAGGGAATATGGCAAGGCTGGAAGGCATTTATTTTAATACAAGGAGTCTTGCAAATAAGGTGGATGAACTGTAGTTGTTGTTGAACACATGGGAGTACGATATTGTTGCTATCACGGAGACATGGTTGAGGGAGGGTCAGGACTGGCAGCTCAATATTCCGGGGTATAGAATCTTCAGGCGAGACAGAGGGGGGTGTAAAAGGGGAGGGGGTGTTGCAATATTAATTAAGGAGTCAATTACTGCTGTAAGGAGGGATGATATATTAGCGGGTTCCTCTAATGAGGCCATATGGGTAGAACTTAAAAACAAAAAGGGGGCAAGCACTTTGCTGGGAGTGTACTATAGGCCCCCAAACAGTCAGGGGGAGGTAGAGGAACAGATATGTAGGCAAATCTCAGAGAAGTGCGAAAATAATAGGGTAATAATAGTGGGGGATTTCAACTTCCCCAATATTAATTGGGATAGTCAGAGTGTGAAAGGCTTAGACGGTGCAGAATTCTTAAAGTGCATCCAGGAGAGCTTTTTGAGCCAACATGTAGAAAGTCCTACAAGAGAGGGGGTGGTACTGGACCTAATTCTAGGGAATGTAGCCGGGCAAGTGGTGGAAGTGTCAGTAGGAGAGCATTTTGGCGACAGTGACCATAATTCGGTGAGATTTAAGGTGGTCATGGAAAAAGACAAAGACGGCCGGGTTCTAATTGGGGGAAGGCCGATTTTAATATGATAAGGCAGGATCTGGCCAAAGTGGACTGGGAGCAGCTACTTATAGGTGTGGTAAACCACTGTTATCGTTTTCATTGTTGTTCACTGTTGTTCACTACTGTTATCGTTATTACACATTGTTACCTCTTGCTACTCACTGTGTACCAATGCATGCCTCAGCTGGCTCCACCCATGGCTCCGCCTACATGACCTGGTATAAAGGTGGCTGCTCGGCAACCCACTTCCTTCTTGGAACCAGTCGTCCATGAGAGGCATGCTCTGTTCTTTAGTTAATAAAAACCTTTTCATTACTATCCTAATTCATCGCTTTTTATGGATTAATTGATAAGCGTATCAATTTTATTAACTAAAGTTAAAATGTCGGCACCTGAGCAGCAACAACAGCAGGCATTGCTGCGAGCCCTCAGACCAGCATGCCTGGACCTCGACCCCCAAGCGGCGGGTTCATCTACCAATTTCGAACACTGGCTGAGCTGCTTTGAATCCTTCCTAGAAGCCTCCACTGTGATATCGGAGGAGAACAAATTAAAAGTTCTGACCGCCCAGGTGAGCCCTCAAGTATATACACTCATCCGGGACGCTACTACGTACACGGCGGCTCTCGACCTGCTAAAAGGGCAATACACGCGCCCAGTGAATACGATTTACGCCAGACACCTCCTGGGATCCCGCAGGCAGCAACCGGGGGAAATCGGTAGAGGCATTTTTACGGGCGTTACAGACACTCTGCAGGGACTGCGACTGTAAGGCGGTATTGGCTGCGGCGCATGCGGAGGGACTTATCTGTGATGCCTTCGTTAAGGGCCTCCAGTCCGACTACTCCCGGCAGAGACTGCTCGAAAGCAGGGAGCTCAACCTGAAGACGGCCGTAGCCCTCGCGCTCTCATTAGATGCGGCCCACCGAAACCTCGAAGCATACTCACGTAACGGTGCCGCGCCATGGTCATCGCGACCTTGGGACATGGGACCGCCGCCCCCGGTACCAACTACTGCAGCGATGTCCCGAAATCAACTGGGACCGCCGCCCCCGGTACCAACTACTGCAGCGATGTCCCGTAACCAGGCCCAAAAATGCTATTTCTGTGGCCAGTTAAAACACCCTAGAGTGCGCTGCCCGGCGAAGACCGCTACCTGCTCTGGCTGTGGGAAGAAAGGCCATTACGCCAACGCCTGCAGAGGGAAACCCGCGAACGCCAGCAGCGCCTCGTGTGAACCGTGGGGGCAGCCATCTTATCCGCCATTTTGTGCACCTCCGGCCGCGTGGGGATCGGAATCATGGCCGCCGCCATTTTGTCCGCCGCACTCAACCGCCATTTTGTCTCCGGACTCGACCACCATCTCGTCTGACGACCACATCGGCTCACTCAGCCATACACTGGCCTCCGTTACGCTGGATCAAGCTCTCCCTCATCATCTGTCCAGGTCCATGATGGACATTACGGTAAACGGCCGCGCCACTACTTGCCTGTTTGACAGCGGGAGCACGGAGAGTTTTATTCACCCCGACACGGTGCGTAGCCACTCCCTCACGGTCCTGCCAACGCGCCATCGGATTTCTATGGCGTCCAAGTCCCATTCAACGGACGTCGGCGGCTATTGTGTGGTGACCCTTTCGGTTAGGGGCACAGAATATAAAAATTTTAAACTCCTTGTCCTGCCCCGTCTTTGCGCTGCCGTTCTGCTAGGGTTGGATTTTCAGTGCCACCTTAAAAGTGTCACATTGGCATACGGTGGACCCCTCCCCCCACTCACAGTTTGCAACCAACAGCTTTTAAATCGCCCGCCGCGCACCATTTGCAGTCTTTCCACACTCAAAGTCTCCCCCCCTCCCTTGTTTGCTAACCTCACCCGCGACTGTAAACCCATTGCTACCAAGAGCAGGCGGTACAGCGCCGGGGACAGAGCTTTTATTAGCTCTGAGGTGGAGCGGCTCCTGAAGGAGGGCATTATCGAAGGGAGCACCAGCCCCTGGCGAGCCCAGGTTGTAGTCGTTAAGACCGGCAATAAACACCGCCTGGTCATTGACTACAGCCAAACCATAAACCGGTACACTCAGCTGGACGCGTACCCCCTTCCCCGCATATCTGATATGGTCAATCAGATTGCGCAATACAGGGTATTCTCCACCATTGACCTTAAGTCAGCATACCACCAACTCTCTATCCGCCCTGAGGACCGCCAGTATACTGCCTTCGAGGCAAACGGCCGCCTCTACCACTTCCTTAGGGTTCCCTTCGGCGTCACCAACGGGGTTTCGGTCTTCCAAAGGGAGATGGACCGGATGGTTGACCAGAACGCACTGCAGGCCACCTTTCCCTATCTGGATAACGTCACCATCTGCGGCCACGACCAGCAGGACCATGACGTTAATCTAGAGAAATTCCTCCGTACGGCCCAGCAGCTGAATCTAACATACAATAAGGAGAAATGTATGTTTCGCACCACGCGCCTTGCCATTCTCGGCTGCGTAGTGGAGAACGGAGTCATTGGCCCCGACCCCGACAGAATGCGCCCCCTTATGGAGCTCCCCCTCCCCCACTGCCAAAAAGCACTGAAGAGATGCCTGGGGTTTTTCTCTTACTATGCTCAGTGGGTGCCCAACTATGCGGACAAAGCCAGACCCCTCATCAAGTCCACCTCCTTCCCCCTGACATCAGAGGCATGTGCAGCCTTCACTCTTATTAAGAGTGATATTGCGAAGGCCACAATGCACGCAGTGGATGAGTCCATCCCTTTCCAAGTGGAGAGCGATGCATCCGACTTCGCCCTAGCTGCAACCCTTAACCAGGCGGGGAGACCCGTGGCCTTTTTCTCAAGGACCCTCCAGGGCCCCGAGATTCGACACTCCGCTGTCGAAAAGGAGGCCCAGGCTATTGTGGAAGCGATGCGACACTGGAGGCATTACCTGGCCGGAAAACGATTTACCCTTCTCACTGACCAGCGTTCAGTTGCTTTTATGTTCAATAATAAGCAGAGGGGCAAAATCAAGAACGACAAGATCTTGAGGTGGAGAATTGAACTCTCCACCTACAATTACGATATCTTGTACCGGCCCGGGAAACTCAATGAGCCCCCAGATGCTCTATCACGAGGTACATGCGCCAACGCGCAAGTTGATAGACTGCGGACCCTCCACAATGACCTCTGCCACCCCGGGGTCACTAGATTCTGCCACTTCATTAAGGCCCGCAACCTGCCCTACTCCATCGAGGAGGTCAGGACTATGACCAGGAACTGCCAAATCTGTGCCGAATGCAAACCGCATTTTTATAGGCCAGACAGAGCACGCCTGATCAAGGCCACTCGCCCCTTCGAGCGCTTGAGCATCGACTTTAAGGGGCCTCTCCCTTCCTCTGACCGCAACGTGTACTTCCTCAACATAGTTGATGAGTACTCCCGTTTCCCTTTTGCCATCCCTTGCCCAGACATGACCAGTACCACGGTCATCAAATGTCTGAATGACCTCTTCGCCTTGTTCGGGTTCCCTAGCTATATACATAGCGACCAGGGCTCATCTTTCATGAGCGACGAACTTCATCAGTACCTGCTCGCGAGAGGTATTGCTACGAGCAGGACCACCAGCTACAACCCCCGGGGGAATGGCCAGGTGGAAAGAGAGAATGCGACGTTTTGGAAGGCCGTCCTCTTAGCCTTAAAATCTAAGGGCCTTCCGACCTCTCGCTGGCAGGAGGTCCTCCCTGCGGCGCTCCACTCCATCCGGTCACTGCTTTGTACTGCCACTAATGCCACCCCTCATGAGCAAATGTTCGTTTTCCCCAGGAAGTCCACATCGGGAACCTCGCTACCGACATGGCTGACTTCTCCTGGGCCCGTCCTACTGCGGAGGCACGTGAGGACCCATAAAATGGACCCCCTGGTCGAGAGGGTGAACCTCCTACACGCCAACCCCCAGTATGCCTACGTGGCATACCCAGACGGGCGGGAGGACACGGTCTCCATACGAGACCTCGCACCCTCGGGCGCCCCTGAATCACCACCGTTATTCTCCACCACTTCTCCCAACCCAACCCCTGTAGACGGCATGCCGGAGCCCCAGGACCCCTCGTTGACCACTCAGACACCAGATTCGACGTTGGATACTGCACCACCGCCGCCGCTGCTACGACGATCAGGACGGCATACAAGGCCTCCTGATAGACTTACCTACACGAACTTTTAGTACACTTCACCCCGCCGGACTCAATTTTAAACAAGGGGTGAATGTGGTAAACCACTGTTATCGTTTTCATTGTTGTTCACTGTTGTTCACTACTGTTATCGTTATTACACATTGTTACCTCTTGCTACTCACTGTGTACCAATGCATGCCGCAGCTGGCTCCACCCATGGCTCCGCCTACATGACCTGGTATAAAGGTGGCTGCTCGGCAACCCACTTCTTTCTTGGAACCAGTCGTCCACGAGAGGCATGCTCTGTTCTTTAGTTAATAAAAACCTTTTCATTACTATCCTAATTCATCGCTTTTTATGGATTAATTGATAAGCGTATCAATAGGAAAATCCACATCAAAGCAGTGGGAGACTTTCAGAAGGAAAATAGAGTACAACACCAACATGTTCCCGTAAAGGTCAAGGGTGGGACCAACAAACAAAGGGAACCTTGGATGACAAGGGATATACAAAAATGCATTAGGAAAAAAAGGGGGGCTTTTGGCAATTACAAAAGACTGAAGATGGAGGAAGCCCTAGAGGAGTATAAAAAGTGCAGGGGCATACTTAAAAAAGAAATTAGGAGAGCGAGGAGGGGCCATGAAATAACACTGGCGAGCAAAATAAAGGAAAATCCTAAGATGTTTTATAAGTATATTAAGGGCAAGAGGATAACCAGGGAAAGGGTAGGGCCCATTAGGGGCCAAAGTGGCAATCTGTGTGTAGAGCCAGATGATGTAGGTGGGGTTTTAAATGAATTTTTTGCATCTGTGTTCACTATGGAGAAAGACAATGTAGACATAGAAATCGGGCAAGGGGACTGTGATATACTTGAACATATTAGCATCGAGAGGGAGGAGGTACTAGTGGTTTTAGCAGGCCAAAAAGTGGATAAATCCCCAGGCCCGGATGAGATGTATCCCAGGCTGCTGTGTGAAGCAAAGGAGGAGATTGCAGGGACTCTGACACAAATTTTCAGAACCTCTCTGGCCACAGGGGATGTACCAGAGGACTGGAGAACAGCTAACGTAGTACCATTATTCAAGAAGGGTAGCAGGGATAAACCAGGGAATTACAGGCCAGTGAGCCTAACATCTGTGGTAGGGAAATTATTGGAAAAAATTCTGAGGGACAAAATTAGTCTCCACTTGGAGAGGCAAGGATTAATCGGGGATAGTCAGCATGGCTTTGTCAAGGGTAAATCATGTCTGACCAATCTGATTGAATTTTTCGAGGGGGTGACTAGGTGTGTGGATGAGGGAAATGCTGTGGATGTGGTATACATGGACTTCAGTAAGGCTTTTGACAAAGTCCCGCATAGGAGACTGGTCAAGAAGGTAAGAGCCCATGGGATCCAGGGTGCCTTGGCACGTTGGATCCTAAACTGGCTGAGTGGCAGGAGGCAGAGGGTGATGGTCGAAGGTTGCTTTTGTGACTGGAAGCCTGTGTCCAGTGGGGTACCTCAGGGATCGGTGCTGGGTCCCTTGCTGTTTGTGATCTACATAAATGAGAATGTAAAAGGTATGATCAGTAAGTTCGCAGATGACACGAAAATTGGTGGGGTGGTAAATTGTGAGGAGGAAAGCCTCAGGCTACAGGATGATATAAACGGGTTGGTCAGATGGGCGGAAAAGTGGCAAATGGAATTTAACCCTGAAAAGTGCGAGGTGATGCATTTTGGGCGGACAAATAAGGCAAGGGAATACACAATGAGTGGTAGGACCCTAGGAAGTACAGAGGGTCAGAGGGACCTTGGTGTACATGTACATAGATCCCTGAAGGCAGCGGAACAGGTAGATAAGGTGGTTAAAAAGGCATATGGGATACTTGCCTTCATTAGCCGAGGCATAGAATATAAGAGCAGGGAGGTTATGATGGAGCTGTACAAAACGCTGGTAAGGCCACAGCTGGAGTACTGTGTGCAGTTCTGGTCGCCTCACTATAGGAAGGATGTGATTGCTTTGGAGAGGGTGCAGAGAAGATTCACCAGGATGTTACCTGGGATGGAGCGCCTCAGCTATGAAGAAAGACTAAACAGGCTGGGGTTGTTTTCCTTGGAGCAAAGAAGGCTGAGGGGGGACCTGATTGAGGTGTACAAAATGATGAGGGGCATAGATAGGGTAGATAAAGAGGAACTTTTCCCCTTAGTAGGGGGGTCAATAACAAGGGGGCATAGATTCAAGGTAACGGGCAGGAGGTTTAGAGGGGATTTGAGGAGGAACTTTTTCACCCAGAGGGCGGTTGGAGTCTGGAACTCACTGCCTGAAAGGGTGGTAGAGGCAGGAACCCTCACAACATTCAAGAAGCATTTGGATGAGCACTTGAAATGCCATTGCATACAAGGCTATGGACCAAATGCTGGAAAATGGGATTAGATTGGACAGGGCTTGATGGACGGCGCAGACACGATGGGCCGAAGGGCCTCTTTCTGTGCTGTATAACTCTATGACTCTATTTCTTTAATTGAGATAATTGTTTCAAATACTTCCTTCATCAGGTCTTTAGCTCCTCCATTGATCCCTGTCAATAATCCTTGTTTTGGGGCTGGGGTTAGGGTGTAGGCTTAGGGGTTAGTGGTTGGGGATAGTGGTTATTGGTTAGGATTGGGGTTAGTGGTTGGGGCCAGTGGTTATTGGTTAGGATTGGGGTTAGTGGTTGGGGCCAGTGGTTATTGGTTAGGATTGGGGTTAGTGGTTGGGGCTAGTGGTTATTGGTTAGGATTGGGGTTAGTGGTTGGGGCCAGTGGTTATTGGTTAGGATTGGGGTTAGTGGTTGGGGCTAGTGGTTATTGGTTAGGATTGGGGTTAGTGGTTGGGGCCAGTGGTTATTGGTTAGGATTGGGGTTCTTGGTTAGGATTGGGTTATTGGTTAGGATTGGGGTTAGTGGTTGAGGCTAATGGTTACTGGTTAGGATTGGGGTCAGTGGATATTGGTTAGGATTGGGGTTAGTGGTTGGGGCTAGTGGTTATTGGTTAGGATTGGGGTTAGTGGTTGGGGCTCGTGGTTATTGGTTAGGATTTTGGTTAGTGGTTGGGGCTAGTAGTTATTGGTTAGGATTGGGGTTAGTGGTTAAGGCTAATGGTTATTGGTTAGGATTGGGGTCAGTGGATATTGGTTAGGATTGGGGTTAGTGGTTGGGGCTAGTGGTTATTGGTCAGGTTTGGGGTCAGTGGTTATTGGTCAGGATTGGGGTCAGTGCTTGGGGCTAGTCGATAGGCTATTAGGCTTAGGAAATAGTGATTAAGGTTAGCAACCACTATTGACAACGCCAGTGTCACTGGACGCATCCTTTTTCATTCATGTTTTTTAACCTCACGCAGACGAGTCACAAAACAGCCTCATGAATTGTTCATTCAAGGAACATTATTTTGGCCCGAGCCTGATTTCCTTCCTTCTTTCACATCTCGACATTTCCCACAGAAAAAAACATCAGGGACATTAGACTTTGTGACTTGGGACAAGAACAGGCGGATCCAGGTAGTGTGCAGATTACATCCAGTCATCGGCCTGCCTGAAAAGTGTTTCTGTCAATAACCTGTCACCAGGCCCCACCAATCACCATCTGATTCCACCATCATATCTTCATCCATTACCTGCCTTTCACCCTCACTACAGCAGGTTTCACCACCATGACCATTCCCCACACTGAGGCTCTCTGATTCCCATTTATAGTCTCCGTGTAAGTGGTCCCTGGATTTGGTGTCTCAGTGTAAGTGGTCCCTGGATTTGGTGTCTCAGTGTAAGTGGTCCCTGGATTTGGTGACTCAGTGTAAGTGGTCCCTGGATTTGGTGTCTCAGTGTAAGTGGTCCCTGGATTTGGTGTCTCAGTGTAAATGGTCCCTGGATTTGGTGTCTCAGTGTAAGTGGTCCCTGGATTTGGTGTCTCAGTGTAAGTGGTCCCTGGATTTGGTGTCACACTGTAAGTGGTCCATGGATTTGGTGTCACACTGTCAGTGCTTCCTGGATTTAAGAACATAAGAAATAGGAGCAGGAGTAGGCCATGTGGCCCCTCGGGCCTGCTCCGCCATTCAATAGGATCATGGCTGATCTGAACCTAGACTCACGTCCACTTCCCTGCCCTCTCCCCGTAACCGCTAATTCCCTTATCTGCTAGGAAACTGTCTATCTCCATTTTAAATTTATTTAATGTTGCAGCTTCCACAGCTCTCTGAGGTAGCAAATTCCATAGATTTACTACCCTCTGAGTGAAGAACTTTCTCCTCATCTCAGTTTTGAAAGGGCAGCCCCTTATTCTAAGATTATGCCCCCTAGTTCTAGTCTCACCCATCAGTGGAAACATCCACCCCGCATCCACCCGATCAAGCCCCCTCACAATCTCATATGTTTCGATAAGATCGCCTCTCATTCTTCTGAACTCCAATGGGTAGAGGCCCAACCTACTCAACCTTTCCTCATACGTCAACCCCCTCATCTCTGGAATCAACCGAGTGAACCTTCTCTGAACCGCCTCGAGAGCAAGTATATCTTTTCTTAAATATGGAAACCAAAACTGCACGCAGTATTCCAGGTGTGGCCTCACCAATACCCTGTATAACTGCAGCAAGACTTCCCTGTTCTTATACTCCATCCCCCTTGCAATAAAAGCCAAGATTCCATTGGCCTTCCTGATCACCTGCTGCACCTGCATACTAACTTTTTGTGTTTCATGTACCAGGACCCCCAGATTCCTTTGTACTGTAGCACTTTGCAGTTTCTCTCCATTTAGATAATAACTTGCTCCTTGATTTTTTCTGCCAAAGTGCATAACCTCACACTTTCCAACATTATATTGCATCTGCCAAATTTCTGCCCACTCACTTAGCCTGTCTATGTCCTTTTGCAGGTTTTTTATGTCCTCCTCACTCACTGCTTTCTCTCCCATCTTTGTATCATCAGCAAACTTGGATATGTTGCACTCGGTCCCTTCCTCCAAATCGTTAATATAGATTGTAAAGAGTTGGGGTCCCAGCACTGACCCCTGCGGAACACCACTAGTTACTGATTGCCAGCCCGAGAACGAACCATTTATCCCAACTCTTTGTTTTCTGTTAGATAGCCAATCTTCCACCCATGCCAGTATATTACCCCCAATCCCGTGATTTTTTATCTTGATCAGTAATCTTTTGTGTGGAACCTTGTCAAATGCCTTTTGGAAGTCCAAATACACTACATCCACTGGTTCCCCTTTATCCACCCTGTATGTTACATCCTCAAAGAATTCGAGCAAATTTGTCAAACATGACTTCCCCTTCGTAAAACCATGCTAACTCTGTCCTATTAAATTATGTTTATCCAAATGCACTGTTACTGTTTCCTTAATAATGGACTCCAACATTTTGCCAACCACAGATGTTAGTCTAACTGGTCTATAGTTTCCAGCTTTTTGTCTACTTCCCTTCTTAAATAAGGGTGTTACATTAGCAGTTTTCCAATCTGCCGGGACCTTTCCTGAGTCCAGGGAGTTCTGGAAAATGATCACCAATGCATCCACAATCCCTACCGTCACTTCTCTCAAGACCCTAGGATGTAGGCCATCAGGTCTGGGGGATTTATCTGCCTTAAGCCCCATTATTTTACTGAGTACCATCTCCTTAGTGATTTTAATCGTGTTTAGCTCCTCCCCCGCCATTGCCCCCTGTTTGTCCAGTGTTGGGATATTTTTAGTGTCCTCTACTGTAAAGACTGGTACAAATTATTTGTTCAGCGTCTTTGCCATCTCCATGTTCCCCACCACTAGTTTCCCGGTCCCATCCTCTAAGGGACCAACGTTCACTTTAGCCACCCTTTTTCTTTTTATATAGTTGTAGAAACTCTTGCTATCTGTTTTTATATTTTTTGCTAGTTTACTTTCATAATCTATCTTCCCTTTCTTAATTAATCTTTTAGTTATTGTTTGCTGGCTTTTAAATGCTTCCCAATCTTCTATCCTCCCACTAGATTTGGCTAATTTATATGCCCTTGTTTTCAGTCGAATACTATCCTTTATTACTTTACTAAGCCACGGATGGCTGTCTTTTCTTTTACTCCCCTTTTTCCTCAGTGGAATATATTTATCTTGAAAGATGTGAAATATCTCCTTGAATGTAGACCACTGCTCTTGTACCGTCTTACACTTTAATCTGTTTTCCCAGTCCACTTTAGTCAATTCTACTCTCATACCTTCATAGTCTCCTTTATTTAAGCTTAGTACGCTGGTTTGAGATCCAACTCTCTCACCCTCAAACTGAATTTGGAATTCAACCATATTATGGTCACTCATTCCAAGGGGATCCTTTACTAGGACATTTTTTATTAATCCTGTCTCATTACACAGGACCAGATCTAAGATTGCCTGCCCCCTGGTTGGTTCAGTTACATACTGCTCAAGGAACCCGTCCCTAATACACTCTATGAACTCTTCCTCAATGCTGCCATGCCCAATTTGATTAGTCCAGTCCCCTTATTATAAGCCCCAACTATTTCCTGATTTATACTCCAACAGAGTTGCAACTGTTAGGAGGCCTATAGACTATGCCCACTAGTGACTTTTTCCCCCTATTATTCCTTATCTCCACCCAAACTGTTTCACTATCCTGATCCTTTGACCCAATATCATTTCTGACTATTGCAGTGATTCCATCCTTGATTAACATAGCAACCCCACCTCCCTTTCCTTCCTGTCTGTCCTTCCTAATTGTCAAATACCCTTGTATGTTTAGTTCCCAGTCATGGTTATCTTGCAGCCATGTTTCCGTAATGGCCACCAGATCATACCCATGTGTAGTTATTTGCACCGTCAACTCGTCAGTTTTGTTACGAATGCTGCGTGCATTCAGATAAAGAACTTTCAAATATGTTTTCTGATAATTTATTCCTGCTTTTACTACTTTACCTTTTTCATCATACATTCTGTCCCTTCCTGACACGCTCTGGTTTTTAATTCCCCCACTGCTACCTTGCTCTAATGCATTCTCCGCTGTCATTTTTATTTTTCGCTCTCTTAAAACCTCCCCCCCACTAATTAGTTTAAAGCCCTCTCTACAGCCCTAGTTATTCAATTCGCCAGGACTCTAGTCCCAGCACTGGCCAAGTGAAGTCCGTCCCAATGGAACAGCGCTCTCCTGTCCCAGTACTGATGCCAGTGTCCCAGGAAGCAAAACCCATTTCTCTCACACCAGTCTTTGAGCCATGCATTTAACTCTCTAATTTTATTTACCCTAGCCAAATTTGCACGTGGCTCAGGTCGTAATCCAGAGATTATTACCCTTGTGGTTCTGCTTTTTAATTTGGCCCCTAGCTGCTCAAACTCCCTCAGCAGAACCTCCTTCCTTGTCCTATCTATGTCGTTGGTACCAACATGGACCACGACAACTGGATCCTCCCCCTCCCACTCCAAGTTTCTCTCCAGCCCAGAGGAGATGTCCTTAACCCTGGACAGGCAACACAGCCTTCGGGACTCTCGCTCTCGGCTGCAAAGAACTCTATCTATCCCCCTAACGATACTATCCCCTACCACAACATTTCTTTTAACTCCCCCCACTTGAATGGCCCCCCGCTCCACGGTGCTGTGGCCAGGTTGCTCATCCTCCCCGCAGTCCCTGTTCCCATCCTCACAGGGAGTAAGAGCCTCAAACCTGTTGGACAAGAGCAAGGGCTGCGGCTCCTCCAACACTACCTCCTGGATCCCCGTACCTGCCTCACTTCTAGTCACACCATCCTGACCCTGGCCACGGACTACATCTGAATTAATTAATCTAATTGGTGTGACTACCTCCTGATACACAGAGTCCAGGTAACTCTCCCCCTCCCTGATGTGTCTCAGTGTTTGAAGCTCGGACTCCAGCTCTTCAACACGGAGCCGGAATTCCTCGAGCAGCCAACACTTACTGCAAATGTGATCACCATGAGCATCAATGGTGTCCACCAGCTCCCACATATTGCAGCAGCAACACATCACCTGATCTCCCATTCTATGTAATTAATTAAATTTAATATTATTTTTAAATACCCTCTGCCCCAATTCTAGATGATGAATATCACACCTTAGAAACTATAAACCACAGAGTTTAAGCTTGAAAAAGAGAGAAATACTTACCAACCAATCACTTACCCGCTTTCTGGTGATGTCACACTTGGATTACTTTTTACCTCTCTCCTTCCCTCCGAGTTCCCAGACTGGAGATTGGTAAACCTTACCTGGTCTCTGGGACTTTTATAGCCCCGCTCTGCCGCTCGAGATTCCCGCCGACGCTGTGAGGCCTTACCTGGGTCTCTGGAGCCTTTTATAGCCCCGCTCTGCCGCTCGAGATTCCCGCCGACGCTGTGAGGCCTTACCTGGGTCTCTGGAGCCTTTTATAGCCCCGCTCTGCCGCTCGAGATTCCCGCCGACGCTGTGAGGCCTTGCCTGGTCTCTGGGGCCTTTTATAGCCCCGCTCTGCCGCTCGAGATTCCCGCCGACGCTGTGAGGCCTTACCTGGGTCTCTGGAGCCTTTTATAGCCCCGCTCTGCCGCTCGAGATTCCCGCCGACGCTGTGAGGCCTTATCTGGTCTCTGGGGCCTTTTATAGCCCCGCTCTGCCGCTCGAGATTCCCGCCGATGCTGTGAGGCCTTGCCTGGTCTCTGGGGCCTTTTATAGCCCCGCTCTGCCACTCGAGATTCCCGCCGATGCTGGGAGGCCTTACCTGGTCTCTGGGGCCTTTTATAGCCCTGCTCTGCCGCTCGAGATTCCCGCCAATGCCTTGAGGCCTTACCTGGTCTCTGGGGCCTTTTATAGCCCCGCTCTGCTGCTCGAGATTCCCGCCGACGCTGTGAGGCCTTACCTGGTCTCTGGGGCCTTTTATAGCCCCGCTTTGCCGCTCGAGATTCCCACCGATGCTGTCACAGTGTAAGTGGTCACTGGATTTGGTGTCTACTTCAGTCACCTCTTCAAAAAATTCAATCAGGTTCAGCAGGCATGACCTACCCTTTACAAATCCAAATTGGCTCTCTCTGATCAACTGAAAATTTTCAAGGTGTTCAGTCACTCTATCTTTAATTACAGACTCCAGTCATTTCCCGACAACTGGTCTCTAATTCCCTGGTTTCCCTCTCTCACCTTTCTGATAATAGCGGAGTGACATGCACAATTTTCAAATCTGACAAAATGGTTACCAAATCAAGAGAACTTTGGAAGATTATAGTTTGGGCATCTGCAATGTTCTCACCTACTTCCTTTAAAACCCTGGCTTGGAAACCATCTGGTCCTGGGGATTTGTTACTCTTTAGTGCCATTATTTTCTTCATTACTGTTATTTTGGTGAGTCCCCGACCCGGATTCAATATTAGTTTCCTTGGGATGTCCGGCCTGCTATCATCCTCCACTGTAAATACTGACGCAAAATAATTATTCAATGTGTCCGCCTTTTCCTTATTTTCATTGACAATGTCACCATTATCAGTTTTCAAGGGGCCCACATTGCTCCTGACCACCCTCTTTTTCCTAATATAATTGTATTAAAAATTGTGTTGATTTTGATAATCCTTACAAGTTACTTTTCATACTCCCTTTTTGTAGCTCTTACTGTCTGTTTTGTCACCCTTTGTTGTTCTTTGTATTTCTCCCATTCACCAGGATTTGTGCTATTTATTGTATTTCTGTGTACTTGTTCTTTTAGATTTATGTTTCCTCTTTAGTCGTCCATGGCAAGTAGAGCTCTTGCCCCTCAGGGGTAGAAGCTGGTCCTGTATCACATTAAAAAAAATATTTTTAAACACCTCCCACTGCTCTTGTCATTTTACCCATTAACAGATTTTCCCAGTTTACTGTGGACAGTCTGTCTCATCCCGTTGAAGTTGCCCTGAACTAACACTAGAATCTTAGTAGCTGTTTCGCATTTCTCCCTTTCAAACATAATGTGGAACTCGATCATGTTATGGTCGCTGTTAGGTAAATGTTCACTCACCGTGAGGCTGTTGACTAAATCTGGTACATTCCTAAATCTAATATGGCCTGCCCCCTTGTTGGTTCTAGGACATATTGTTGCAGAAAGTTATTCTAAACACGTGAGAAATTCACCTAAGAAGACGACAGAGACCAAAGTGCCGTTTGCCCCTCTCAGTGTGGCCCTGAAGGACAGTAACCAGGTTGAAGTTCTGTTCCCACCGTACGATCCTCCCCCCAGATTGTCCTTTCTGAGCTCCAGCCAGGTGATGCTAAACACTCAGATGGGAAAGACAAACATCTACAACGTGATTAAAACAAAGCTGATTTATTTGACATATATCCAGAATATTAAACTCCAGCCCAGTTACAGGAATTACTGACATCAGCAGAAACAACTGTCAGAATGAACATGGTTCAGTCCTGGATGTGATTAACAGCAGCAATAACAGCAGAATCTAACCCCTGCCGTCACTTGTGAACTCGCTGGTGTGCCAGCAGGTTCGATGACTGAGTGAATCCCTTCCCACACACGGAGCAGGTGAATGGCCGCTCCCCAGTGTGAAGTCGCTGGTGTGTCAGCAGGCTGGAGTGCTGAGTGTATCCCTTTCCACACACAGAGCAGATGAACGGCCTCTCCCCAGTGTGAACTCGTTGATGTCTCAGCAGGTTGCCTACCAGAGTGAATCCCTTCTCACATACGGAGCAAGTGAACGGCCTCTCCCCAGTGTGAACTCGGTGGTGTGTCAAAAGGTCGGATGACTGAGTGAATCCCTTCCCACACACGGAGCAGGTGAACGGCCTCTCCCCAGTATGAATTCGCTGGTGTCTCATAAGCTCTGCAGAACTTTTAAAGCTGTCCCCACAGTCAGAGCATTTAAAAGGTCTCTCCCCAGTGTGAATAAGCTGGTGTGTTCGGAGCGGGGATGAGTGAGTGAATCCCTTCCCACACACAGAGCAGGTGAATGGTCTCTCCCCAGTGTGAACTCGCTGGTGTGTCAGCAAGTGCGATGACTGAGTGAATCCCTTCCCACATACGGAGCAGGTGAATGGCCTCTCCCCGGTGTGACTGCGTCGATGAGTTTCCAGCTGGTATGGGTAATTGAATCCCTTCCCACAGTCCCCACATTTCCATGGTTTCTCCATGGTGCGGGTGTCCTTGTGTCTCTCCAGTTTAGAAAATCAGTTGAAGCCTCGTCCACACACAGAACACGTGTAGTTTCTCCCCGCTGCGAATGTTGCGATGTTTTTTCAGGCTGTGTAACTGGTTAAAGCTCTTTCCAAAGTCAGTGCACTGGAACACTCTCACTCGGGTGTGTGTGTCTCAGTGCTTTTCCAGTCACACTGATGTTTGAAATCTTTCCCCACAGACAGAACAAACATTTTTCCTTCCACATTCAAAGGCCGATGATATTCAGGTCCTGATGAATGGTGTGACTCTGTCAGATGTTGATGTGATGTTTGGTCTGAGTTTGCGGTGTGCAAATGCTGCCCTTCTCACAGCCTGTAAAAGGAGTTTACAAAAACCATCACTGTGAGTCCAGGATAGAAATTGACAAGATTCTCTCCTCCTGGTTCCTGGCCAAGGGGGCCGCGCATGCGCCCTGCAGCCCCGAGCCTCTCAAGATGGCGGCCGTTACCCTGGGCCTGTCACCGGGAGAAAGCCCCGCAGCTGCCGCCCCGCTCGGGGCAAACGCCTTGTTGGAGGCTCTTGTTCGGGGCCTGAGGCCCACCCCGGGTGTGTGTGATGAAGATAACGTTGAGTGTTTTAATAATGGGACCTGGGGCCGCACTCGGGGTGTGTGCAGCCCGCATCCCCCCGGGGTTCATGAACCCGCTCCCTGAGCTCGGGGTGTGAGCGGCCCGCATCCCCCCGAGGTTCATGAACCCGCTCCCTGAGCTCGGGGTGTGAGCGGCCCGCGTCCCCCTGGGGTTCATGAACCCGCTCCCTGAGCTCGGGGTGTGAGCGGCCCGCGTCCCCCCGGGGTTCATGAACCGGCTCCCTGAGCTCGGGGTGTGAGCGGCCCGCGTCCCCCCGGGGTTCATGAACCCGCTCCCTGAGCTCGGGGTGTGAGCGGCCCGCGTCCCCCCGGGGTTCATGAACCCGCTCCCTGAGCTTTCTCACCTGATGTGTCAGCGGCCAAAGTCCGCGCATACTCAGTTCACACTGCCCAACAATCAACCTCTCCCGCTAAGCTCCATCTGTTGTTCCGGTTTAAAGGTCAAGTCCCGCCCCTCCCACACTCCGATTGGTTGAAGGACCCGCCGCCCGCTCGGTCCTCCAGCCCCGCCCCGCTCGCTCCCTATTGGTCGGAAGCTCCCGTCAATCACCCGGGCAGTGTGAGCTGAGCATGCGCAGACCTTGGCAGCAGCCGCTGACACATCAGGTGAGAGAGCTCGGGGAGCGGGTTCATGAACCCCGGGGGGCCGCGGGCCGCTCACACCCCGAGCTCAGGGAGCGGGTTCATGAACCCCGGGGGGGACGCGGGCCGCTCACACCCCGAGCTCAGGGAGCAGGTTCATGAACCCCGGGGGGACGCGGGCAGCGGGCCGCTCACACCCCGAGCTCAGGGAGCGGGTTCATGAACCCCGGGGGGACGCGGGCTGCTCACACCCCGAGCTGAGGGAGCGGGTTCATGACCCCCCGGGGGGATGCGGGCCGCTCACACCCCGAGCTCAGGGAGCGGGTTCATGAACCCCGGGGGGACGCGGGACGCTCACACCACGAGCTCAGGGAGCGGGTTCATGAACCCCGGGGGGACGCGGGACGCTCACACCCCGAGCTCAGGGAGGGGGTTCATGAATCCCCGGGGGGATGCGGGCCGCTCACACCCCGAGCTCAGGGAGGGGGTTCATGAATCCCCGGGGGGATGCGGGCCGCTCACACCCTGAGCTCAGGGAGCGGGTTCATGAACCCCGGGTGGACGCGGGCCGCTCACACCCTTAGCTCAGGGAGCGGGTTCATGAACCCCGGGGGGACGCGGGCCGCTCACACCCCGAGGTCAGGGAGCGGGTTCATGAACCCCGGGGGTACGCGGGCCACTCGCACCCCGAGTGCGGCCCCAGGCCCCATTATTAAAACACTCAACATTATCCACCCTGCTTCCCGGTTTCTCTCGATTCGCTCAGCAAAGGGATCCCGCGCCAAACTCCGGGACAGACAGGAAGTCAGGGAGCGTCTGTAAATGCAGGAGAAATGGTGACTGGTCAGGGAGCGTCTGAATTTTTTTTTAAATTCTTTCTTTGATGGGATGTGGGCGTCGCTGGCTAGGCCTGCATTTAGTGCCCATCCCTGATTGCCCTTGAGAAGATGGTGGTGAGCCGCTTTCTTGAACCGCTGCAGTCCATATGGTGTAGGTACACCCACAATGCTGTTAGGAAGGGAGTTCCAGGATTTTGGCCCAGCGACAGTGAAGGAATGGCGATACAGGTCCAAGTCAGGATGGTGTGTGGCTTGGAGGGGAACTTGTAGGTGGTGATGTTCCCATGCGTCTGCTCCTCTTTTGTTTAAATCAATAAAACAAAAACATTAAACAAATACACCCAATCCAATAAACCCCGAAACAAAACTTAACCCCTTAAATTAAAATCTGGTGGTTTAAACCAACTACGCACTCCAGTCCCCGCGGCGCCCACCGGTCTCGAAAGAGCTCGAGCTCGCCGGTGGACACCGCGTGCTCCATCTCCAGGGCCACCCGGCCGCGAACATGGCCGCGGAAGAGAGGGAGGCAATCCGGCCGGACGACCCCCTCGACCGCCCGCTGCCTGGACCAATTAATGGCTTTCTTGGCCAGGCCCAGGAGCAGGCCCACGAGGAGGTCCTCCGACCTGCCCGCTCCCCTCCGCACGGGGTGACCGTAGATCAGGAGCGTGGGACTGAAGTGCAACCAAAATTTGAGGAGCAGCCCCTTCAAAAAATGGAAGAGGGGCTGCAACCTCTCACACCCCGTGTAAACGTGAAAGACGGACTCCTCCAGACCGCAAAACAAACAGGCGGTCTGGGAGTCCGTAAACCTACTTAAAAATCTATTGCACGGAACTGCTCTGTGCAACACCCTCCAGGCCAAATCCCCGATAGAACAGGGGAGGACTCCCGCATAGAGAGCCCATGCGTCTGCTGCCCTTGTCCTTCTAAGTGGTAGAGGTCGCGGGTTTGGAAGGTGCTGTTGAAGGAGCTTTGGCGAGTTGCTGAAGTGCATCTTGTAGATGGTACACACTGCAGCCACAGTGCGCCGGTGGTGGAGGGAGTGAATGTTGAAGGTGGTGGATGGAGTGCCAATCAAGCGGGCTGCTTTATCCTGAATGGTTTGGAGCTGCACTCATCCAGGCAAGTGGAGAGTATTCCATCACACTCCTGACTTGTGCCTTGTAGTTGGTGGTAAGGCTTTGCGGAGTCAGGAGGTGAGACACTCGCCGCAGAATTCCCAGCCTCTGGCCTGCTCTTGTAGCCACAGTATTTATATGGCTGGTCCAGTTCAGTTTCTGATCAATGGTAACCCTCAGGATGTTGATAGTGGGGGATTCAGCGATGGTAATGCCATTGAATGTCAAGGGGAGATGGTTAGAGTCTCACTTGTTGGAGATGGTCATTGCCTGGCACTTGTGTGGTGCGAATGTTACTTGCCACTTGTCAGCCCAAGTCTGAATGTTGTCCAGGTCTTGCTGCATATGGACACGGACTGTGTCAGTATCTGACGAGTCTCGAATGGTGCTGAACAGTGTGCAATCATCAGCGAACATCCCCACTTCTGACCTTATGATGGAGGGAAGGTCATTGATGAAACAGCTGAAGATGGTTGGGCCTAGGACACTGCCCTGAGGAACTCCTGCAGTGATGTCATATGATTGAGATGAATGACCTCCAACAACCACAGCCAACTTCCTTTGTGCTAGGTATGATTCCAACCAATGGAGAGTTTTCCCCTTGATTCCCATTGACTTCAGTTTTGCTAGGGCTCCTTGATGCCACACTCGATCAAATGCTGCCTTGATGTCAAGGGCAGTCACTCTCACCTCACCTCTTAAGTTCAGCTCTTTTCTCCATGTTTGGACCAAGGCTGTAATGAGGTCAGGAGCTGAGTGGCCCTGGCGGAACCCAAACTGGGCGTCAGTTAGCAGGTTATTGCTGAGTAAGTGCCGCTTGATAGCACTGTCGACACCTTCCATCACTTTGCTGATGATTGAGAGTATACTGATGGGACGGTAATTGGCCGGGTTGGATTTGTCCTGCTTTTTGTAGACAGGACATACT
The DNA here is from genome assembly GCF_052327205.1 of Somniosus microcephalus. Taxonomy (NCBI): domain Eukaryota; kingdom Metazoa; phylum Chordata; class Chondrichthyes; order Squaliformes; family Somniosidae; genus Somniosus; species Somniosus microcephalus. The sequence continues at coordinate 65,011,606 of NC_140990.1, forward strand.
TGGGCAATTTTCCACATTGCCGGGTAGATGCCAGTGTTGTAGCTGTACTGGAACAGCTTGGCTAGGGGCGCAGCTAGTTCTGGAGCACAAGTCTTCAGTACTATTGCCGGAATGTTGTCACGGCCCATAGCCTTTGCAGTATCCAGTGTCTTCAGCCGTTTCTTGACATCACGTGGAGTGAATTGAATGGGCTGAAGACTGGCATCTGTGATGCTGGGGACCTCAGGAGGAGGCCGAGATGGATCATCCACTCGGCACTTCTAGCTGAAGATAGTTGTAAATGCTTCAGCCTTGTCTTTTGCACTCTCGTGCTGGGCTCCACCATCATTGAGGATGGGGATATTTTTGGAGCCTCCTCCTCCTGGTAACTGTTTAATTGTCCACCACCACTCACGACTGGATGTGGCAGGACTGCAGAGCTTTGATTTGATCCGATGGTTGTGAGATCGCTTAGCTCTGTCTACCGCATGTTGCTTCCGTTGTTTGGCATGCAAGTAGTCCTGTGTTGTAGCCTCACTTGGTTGACACCTCATTTTTCGGTATGCCTGGTGCTGTTCCCGACATGCTCTCCTGCATTCTTCGTTAAACCAGGGTTGATCTCCTGGCTTGATGGTAATGGTAGAGTGAGGGATATGCCGGGCCATGAGGTTACAGATTGTGGTTGAATACAATTCTGCTGCTGCTAATGGCCGACAGCGCCTCATGGATGCCCAGTTTTGAAATGGAGGAGAAATGGTGACAAGTCAAGGAGCATCTGTAAATGGAGGAGAAAAGGTAACTGGTCAGGGAGCGTCTGTAAATGGAGGAGGAATGGGGACTGGTCAGGGAGCGTCTGTAAATGTAGGCGAAATGGGGACTGGTCAGGGAGCGTCTGTAAATGAGGAGAAATGGTGACTGGTCAGGGGATGTCTGTAAATGAAGGAGAAATGGTGACTGGTCAGAGAGCGTCTGTAAATAAAGGAGAAATTATTCATTATTTTGGGGCTGGTTTGTGTGAATAAATATATCAGTAATTTAAATTAGACTCCTTTCCGTGACCCAGCTCCTGTAAATACTGGCTGGAAAGGGGCTGGACTCTCAGGAGGCTCCACACCGCTGGCTGCTCCTGCGTAGGTGATCTCCCATTTGATTAATGTGTGTCTGTTGTGTGTGTGTTTAACAAAATGCCCGAAGTAGTTCATAAGGTGCGGAACCAGTGAGTGTACAGCTGAATCCATTCAGATCAGCAGCTTCGGGAGGAAAGAGAGGGGAACCAGTGAGCGTAGAACTGCACCCAGCCAGAGTCAGCACCTTCAGGGGAGGAGAGGGTGGGGAACCAGTGAGCGTAGAACTGCACCCAGGGAAAGTCAGCACCTTCAGGGAAGGAGAGGGAGGGGAACCAGTAAGTGTAGAACTGAACCCAGCCAGAGTCAGCACCTTCAGGGGAGGAGAGAGACGGGAACCAGTAAGTGTAGAACTGAACCCAGCCAGAGTCAACATCTTCGGGGGGGGAGAGAGAGGAGAACCAGTGAGTGTAGAACTGAACCCAGCCAGAGTCAGCACCTTCAGGGGAGAGGGAGTGGAACCAGTGAGTGTAGAACTGAACCCAGCCAGAGTCAGCACCTTCAGGGGAGGAAGAAAAATGTGTGCAGATGAAAAAATGTTGGAGATTGTGCGATGGGTTTGGATTTCAGCACAGGGAGGAGGGAGAGTGTGTGGGATGGGGATTTACAGCTTTGGGGGAACAAGAGAGGAAAGAATGTTCCATAGAAACTAGAATTGTCATGAATTTCTATCCTGTACTTACAGTGATGACTTTTGTAAACTCCATTTACAGGGTATTAGAAGGGGAGGATTTGCAGACGGGGAACTCAAACCAAACATCACGTCAAGATCTGACAGAGTCACTCAATTCATCAGGACCTGAATATCATCGGCCTTTGAATGTGGAAGGAGAAATGTTTGTTCTGTCTGTGGGAAAAGATTTCAAACACCAGTGTGACTGGAAAAGCACGGAGACACACACACCCGAGTGAGAGTGTTCCAGAGCACTGACTGTAGAAAGAGCTTTAACCAGTTACACAGCCTGAAAAAATATCACACCGTTCACACTGGGGAGAAACTGTACACGTGTTCTGTGTGTGGACGAGGCTTCAACCGATCGTCCAACCTCGAGAGACACACGGGCACCCGCACCACAGAGAAACGGTGGAAATGTGGGAAGGGATTCAGTTACCGATCCAAGCTGGAAACTCATCGACGCAGTCACACTAGGGAGAGACCATTCACCTGCTCCATGTGTGGGAAGGGATTCACTAAATTATGCCACGTTCCGACACACCGGCATATTCACACTGGGGAGAGGCCATTGACCTGCTGTGTGTGTGGGAAGGGATTCACTAACTCCTCCAGCCTCACTGCACACCAACTTGTTCACTCTAATAAGAGATTGTTTAAATGTTCTGACTGTGAGAAGAGCTTTAAAAGCAGAAGGGATCTGCTGAAACACCAACGCACTCACACTGGGGAGAGGCCGTTCACCTGCTCCACGTGTGGGAAGGGATTCACTCAGTCATCTAACCTGCTGAAACACCAGTGAGTTCACAAGTGACTGCAGGGGTTGGATGCTTCATGGGATAGTGCAGAAGGAGCTTTACTCTGTATCTAACCCGTACTGTACCTGCCCTGGCAGTGTTTGATAGGGCAATGTAGAGGGAGCTTTACTCTGTATCTAACCCGTGCTGTACCAGTCCTGGAAGTGTTTGATGGGGTGGTGTCGAGGGAGCTTTACTCTGTATCCAACCCGTGCTGTACCTGCCCTGGGGATGTTTGATGGGACAGTGTAGAGGGAGCTTTACTCTGTATCTAACCCGTGCTGTACCTGCCCCGGGAGTGTTTGATGGGACAGTGTAGAGGGAGCTTTACTCTGTATCTAACCCGTGCTGTACCTGCCCCGGGAGTGTTTGATGGGACAGTGTAGAGGGAGCTTTACTCTGTATCTAACCCTTGCTGTACCTGCCCCGGGAGTGTTTGACGGGACAGTGCAGAGGGAGCTTTACTCTGTATCTAACCCGTGCTGTACCTGCCCTGGGAGTGTGTGATGGGACAGTGTAGAGGGAGCTTTACACTGTATCTATCCCGTGCTGTACCTGCCCTGGGAGTGTTTGATGGGACAGTATAGAGGGAGCATTACTCTGTATCTAATCCGTGCTCTACTGTAAGGGGTTTTCCTGAGAGATTTCCCTGAGGTTTCTTTCTCTAGAGGCCTCTCTTGCACAGTAAACCTTGAGTGGTTCAACCCACTCGCCCCTTAGATTCTGTACTCTGGACTTAGGGGCAGGAACTACAATGTAGAGAAAACTCTTATAGACCAAGTTTGATGAAACAAAATGAAATTTTATTGCATAAGGAAAAATATCAAATCAAATGCAAGCAGATAAGGGAGTACATGGGAGGAAAAAACACAAAACAAATCATAACGACACAGTACTAACTAAGGCAAATACAGGCATCTTATACTCTACAAAGATCATCATGAAATAAGGAAACACACGGAACATCGAGGGACGACAACTCATGTTAATTGTACCCTTAAATCCACCCCCTTATTAAACCAATCTAGATCTGATTGTGAAGGGCCAGAAACATGCTCACCAATCCCACTAGGAAGTGCAAGGTTTTGAAATCGAGTCTGTGTTTGGTCCTTTCAGGCGTCTCGTCTCCACGTGGATCGTGGAGCCCCTACGAGCTGCGCCACACCTCTCTCCTGAGGTGGGGGTCGGGGGCGGCTGGACACCGGTGGGCCTGGATGTCGGCGGGGTCGAGGATCGTCGGCTCGACCCTGGTCAGAGGAGCCTTGGGCTGGCTCCCATCGCTTCTTCAGTTTATTTTTATCTCTTCTCCTTCCAACCGGGGTGGCTGGAAGGTTTCTTCTCTTGGGGTTTTTAATTTTTTTTTGTTCTCCCAAGTTGGGTCGATGGCCTCTCGTTCCGGCAACGGCCCGGGAATGGTCGATGATCTCCCGATGTGTTTCCCTGGGGCGGGACGCCGGCTTCGAGACGGCCTTCTCGATGTTGGCTTGGTTCTTCCTCTTGCGAGTGCCTGCTTCTTCTTCTGAGTGTGATTCAAACTCTCCAGCTCTCCCCTCAAGTTCTCCCCAACTGCCGAAAAGTCTTCCAGATATACCTTTCTTCCAGAAACTTCTGTCTCCCGCCCAAAAGCAGGTTAGTCTTTGTTTTATTTTTGGCAGGCTGGGAGCACAGCGGGGTAGTTATTATATTTTAAAATGTCTTAAACTGCCAGTAAAGGCCCATCTCTGGTCTGGAATGACCTTCATTGTTTTTAATGTCCTGCTGATCTCGTTATCTAGTCCTGGGTGCTGTTGTCATGAATATGAAATTGTCCCCTTTTGTCTGGGTCAACATTTGGATGGCCTCTGTCTCCAGGCCGATCTTGACTGGATCTGCATCTAATCCATATGTATATGGGTGGGTCTGGTTTCGTTCTCTCAGAAACGGCTTCCAGAACTTACTGTGGGTTGAATCCACAAAGCTGTCTGAGGTTGCGCAGGAGCCATTTTAATGTGTCCCAATAAGCTGGTCACATGGTATGGTGGCCATTTTGTATGCCCCTTTTTCTGGGCTTTTAAAACAGTCTTTAAAATCACGGCCTCTTCTGCCATTTGACCCTTATTAATATAAAGTCCAATTTTGTGAATCCTACACTCCCCCCTGATGATACTGTAACTTGCTTGAAGTATCATAATTCTGGGTGAGCAAAATTTTCTGACTTTCCACATTCTAACCATCCCCAGTATTTACCTATCTATGACCCCACGACACATGCATTTCCCATTTCAGAAAAATCTAGTGTACATTGAGCATCTACAGATGGCAATACCTTGGAGTTAAAATCTAACAACTTACTTCCAGGCGTGGAGGGGGCCCTTATACCCCTACATCACCTAATGCTTACACATTACCCTTTTAATAACATCACATCTAATAAGACTTCAATAATAAAATAGAGGACACACGAAAATCACAATGCACATGAATACATTTCAAAAATAATACAGAGGAGGGAGGGAAAACTTTAACTTTATACAAAGCAGCAAAAATCTACACGGGTGTTTCTTCTACCCGCACATAATGCTCCCTCCATTCCCCTCTATTCTCAGACTTTTGCGAATGTTTGACCTTTTTAACAGTGTACAAACAGTAAATAAACTGCAATGACAACCTGGCACACTACAAGAATGTGGGAGGCTATCCTAATCTAGGAAGGGACTTCTATATTAGTGAACAGGTCCCACCACGGTGGGGTCACTATGTCCAATATGTCTGCCCCTATCTCTAAAGTCTTCTGCTCCAGTGTGTAGAAGTGTTTATGTGAAACAACAACAGCTTTTAATATCTTGGTGAGGTGTTCAGGGAGAGGGGGAATGATATATCCAAAATGTGCAACGAATTGCTGAAAATCGGTGAAATTCTCTTTTACAGTGATGTGAACAGTGGAAGGTTCAGGAATGGGGACAATTCGCTCTTGGGCCACTTGAACTTCTGCCCTGCGCTTGAAACAGAAGCTGCTGTCACTAACCGGACACCAACCGTGCTGTCCATGCTGGTAGTGGGGCGCTGCCGTGGTGACACAGTATGTCCCACCTATATATGCCACCTGCGGGGGCACATGGCCTTGTGCCATTGCCTCCATGGTTCAATTTATAGGCTTCGCGCCAGCAGTTCTGAACCCGCACTGTGGTTTTGAATGGGCATTCAAATGCTGGGGACACAGGATGATGTGTGCTCCCCGGCTCGGGCACCCCGAGAGGTCGGTACCCATCATTGCATGCTCCCATTGAATGACGTAAGGTGGGACCCCCGTGTAGCGAATGTGCGCACCCCCCTGAATGACTCCAATGTTCTCCACCCTGTATACCGGGGCGGGTTTTGCTGTCTTTCCCATCACCGGCATTCTTACCACTATACCCATAATGGTGTGATTAGACCGTCCACAGTCCACTGAGACTGGGTAGGCCTCTGAAGCTAGTCTGAGCTGGCACGGACTCAATGCATTCTCAAAAGGGTGGAGGGCTGCGAGGTGCTTGTTGCTGATCCAGGAGGGGACTAAATCTTGCTTTAAATCCTCCAGATTACTGTGGCCCTCGCCCAGTAACCACGCCCCGTATAGCACACAAGCTTCGTTCTGCGCAGCCTGATCGGACGCATTCCGATCCTCCCTGATGAGGGCATTTACTGTTCTGGCGTGTTTCTCCAGCTCAGCTATTATCTCTTAAGTGTAGTGTCATGGCCTGGTCCTCGTGTAACTCAGAACCCACTACCTTATTCTCATCAGTCAGTATCTTTCTTAACTGTGTTTTCAAACCACTGGGTTTGCAGCACCACGTCATCCAGTGTGTTGATGACGGAAGTTCCTGTATTAAAAGCTGTGAAAATATAATTTACTGCACCCCTTCTTTGCCTCCCTATTCTGTCCAAGACCTCATGTGGTGTGGTGTACAATTCGGCTCTGTCAACATCGGCAAAGTCGAATTTGTAAAACTGTTTAAACATGTTTGTTAACAGGACCTGGTATAATTGCTCCATTTCCCTGGGGCACCACGCTGGCAATCTTACCTCAGTGAGGTTTAAAATCACCGAAGCCACCGCGTAGTGGACCCCTTGGTACAGTACCTGACCTGTGCGTACCAATACCATTCCGTTCCCGGGTCCCTTTATCGTGGTGGGGCACCCTTCCTTGAGGGCTTTAGCTACTGGAATTGTGGGCAGGGGCTTGCGGGGTCGGGTGATGAGCTCAGTGACGTTTACTGGGATCTGAGAGTATGGGACTCCGCACGCCCATGTGCTGACGTCCCACCTCATTCCTTGTCCAGCATCCTGCCACTGTCTTTGGAAAAAGATGGAGACGCCTGTGGGGCAAGCGCGTTCTGAACCCCACATACAGATGTAGATCCCCTCATCTGGTTCCCACCATTTGTCCCAACAGACACTCAACCCCCTGTGAGTTCCCGTTATTGTCCGATGGGTGTTATTACCCAATCTCTCCCATTCCACAGTTGAATTCTTCATGGTGCTACTCAACTTGCACAGCCACCACCAAAGGTACATGTCCCAAACAGTTCAAGCAAATCTTGCCCACGGTGACGCTGATCCTGGGTGCAATGATCCGCACCCTGGGGCACATCAAGAGACATTTCTTTGTATGCAAACCCCATGTGGTGATTATTCTTGTTTTGTAAGATGTATTGTGATTGGTTGTCTGTTTCCTGCCTTGAGATATATGCTGTAAACTCATTGGTAGTTGATGTCATGTGATTTGTGGTGGCCATCTTAAATTCAGTTCTCTACAGCCTTGGTTGGGACTGGGTGTTGAAGATGTGCTGCTGGGTTTTTAAGGTTAATAAAGCCTAGATTTAGAAAGGCAAATCTACTCTTCATTTCACCCCGTCTGGCTGGAGTATTCAGTAGAGTTCGACCCCAGCCAGCCTGGCCATCTCCCTTCATGGAAGTAGGCAGCAGTCTCTTCAGCGTCCCGTGAGCCAGTTCCGTCAGTCGTGATGGGGCCTCTATTTCCAGAGCACCCATAAATCGTGGAGTCCTTGGTGTGGCCCCGCTAGGCCCAGCTCCATCCGATAATTACGAACGCGATGAGGATCCCTCTCATCTTTACTGGCTCCTGTAATAAATCAAACAATATAGCCAGGCTCCCGAGAGATTCTGGCTTCGGCGACGGCATGTTCGGGTCTTTCGACCTCGATCCAAAACAACACACATACTGGGCAAATTTAAAACTACTTAAACTCTAATCCCCTTAATATATTTACACACCTTAAACTTGAACCTAAACTTATGTACAGCGCCGCCCATCCCCGGGCGGCTTGCCTAATCCCTGATTGGACTGCAGCTCGCCGCTCCCTGTGGCGGGGCTGCAGTGACCTGTTCCTTGGGTTCCCCGCAGCCTTTTGCTGTTAATTGGGGACTGCGTTTTGTCAAGAATTTCTCAAGTCGGCGTTTACTGGGAGCAGGGGAATCGGGCCAAGGTTTTACAGGCTGAGGCGTTCGAGTCGACCTGCGAAAAGGTACTTTGGGCGTGGCTCCCTTAGCGAGTGGACCTTCGGGTGGGACCTTAGCTCTCACAGCCCGTGGCTATTTCACGACTGTGGGCTTCGGCTCCCTTCCCTCAGGCTCCGCCCCTTTGGGATTCGGGCAGGCTCCCTTGGTGAGTGGACCTTCGGGTGGGACTTCAGCTCGCACAGCCCGTGGCTCTTCCACGACTGTGGGCTTCGGCTCCCTCCCCTCAGGCTCCACCCCTTCGGGAATTGGGCCTGTGGCAGACGGCTCCTCACCTGTCCCTACAGGTGGAGAATCTCTGCCCCCAATTTCTACCTCCCCCACGCTTGAGTCGAGGGCGGGACCTCCGTCCTCCAACTCCACCTCCTCCAGAATCGTGTCGAGGGCGGGACCTTGTTACATAAGAACATAAGAAATAGGAGCAGGAGTAGGCCAATCGGCCCCTCGAGCCTGCTCTGCCATTCAATAAGATCATGGCTGATCTGATCCTAGCTGCCAATCTACTATCACAGAACCATCTCCTGAATCTAACAGAATTAGACACACGAAATAGGAGCAGGATCAGGCTACACGGCCCCTGGGCCCGCTCCGCTACCTACAGGGCCATGTCCGATCCGAACCTAGACTCCTGTCCAAATTCCTGCCCACTCCCCGTAACCCTTAATTCCCTTTACTTCTAGGAAACTGTCTATTTCTGTTTTAAATTTATGTAATGATGTAGCTTCTACAGCTTTTTGAGGCAGCATATTCCATGGACCTACCACCCTCTGAGTGAAGTAGTTCCTCCTCATCTCAGTTTTGAAAGAGCAGCCCCTTATTCTAAGACTATGCCCCCTAGTTCTAGTTTCACCCATCATCGGCAACATCCTCCCCGCATCCACCCGATCCAACCCCTTCACAATCTTATATGTTTCAATAAGATCGCCTCTCATTCTTCTGAACTCCAATGAGTAGAGTCCCAATCTACTCAACCTCTCCTCATATGTCCATCCCCTCATCCGCGGGATTAACCGAGTGAACCTTGTTTGTACTGACTCGAGAGCAAGTATGTCTTTACTTAAGTATGGACACCAAAACTGTATGCAGTATTCCAGGTGTGGTCTCACCAATACCTTGTACAACTGAAGCAATACCTCCCTATTTTTATATTCTATCCCCCTAGCAATGAAAGCCAACATTCCATTGGCCTTCTTAATCACTTGCTGCACCTGCATACTAACCTTTTGAGTTTCGTGCACCAGGACCCCCAGATCCCTTTGTACTTCAGTACTTTCCAGTTTCTTGCCATTAAGATAATAACTTGCTCTACGATTTTTCCTGCCAAAGTTCATAACCTCACACTTTCCAGTATTGTATTCCATCTGCCAAATCTCTGCCCACTTACTTAGCCTGTCGATGTCCCCTTGCAGGTATTTTATGTCCTCCTCACTCACGACTTTCCCTCCCATCTTAGTATCATCTGCAAACTTTGATATGTTACACTCGGTCCCCTCCTCCAAATCGTTAATATAGATTGTAAAGAGTTGGGGACCCAGCACTGACCCCTGCGGAACACCACTAGTTACTGATTGCCAGTCTGAGAATGAACCATTTATCCCAACTCTCTGCTTTCTGTTAGATAGCCAATCTTCTATCCATGCCAGAATATTACCCCCAATCCCGTGATTTTTTATCTTAAGCAATAATCTTTTGTGTGGCACCTTGTCAAATGCCTTTTGGAAGTCGACATCCACTGGTTCCCCTTTATCCACCCTGTATGTTACTTCCTTAAAGAACTCCAGCAAATTTGTCAAACATGACTTCCCCTTTATAAAACCATGCTGACTTTGTCCTATTAAATTATGATTATCCAAATGTCCTGTTACTGTCTCCTTAATAATGGACTCCAAAATTTTACCTACCACAAATGTTAAGCTAACCGGTCTATAGTTTCCAGCCTTCTGTCTACTGCCCTTTTTAAATAAGGGTGTTACATTAGCAGTTTTCCAGTCTGCTGGGACCTTTGCTGAGTCCAGGGAGTTTTGGAAAATTATTACCAATGCATCCACAATCCCTACCGCCACTTCCCTCAAGACCCTAGGATGTAAGCCATCAGGTCCAGGTGATTTATCCGCCTTGAGTCCCATTATTTTACCGAGTAGCACTTCCTTAGTGATTTTGATCGTGTTTAGCTCCTCCCCCCCCCTATAGCCCCCTGTTTGTCCAGTGTTGGGATATTCTTAGTGTCTTCTACTGTAAAGACTGATACAAAATATTCATTGTGTTTTTGCCATCTCCATATTTCCCACCATTAATTTCCCGGTCTCATCCTCTAAGGGACCAACATTTACTTTAGCCACCCTTTTTCTTTTTATATAACCAGAAAAACTCTTACTATCTGTTTTTATATTTTTTGCTAATTTACTTTCATAATCTATCTTCCCTTTCTTAATCAATCTTTTCATTATTTTTTGCTGTCTTTTAAAGTTTTCCCAATCCTTTATCCTCCCACTAGATTTGGCTACCTTATATGCCCTTGTTTTTAGTCGAATACTATCCTTAATTTCTTTACTTAGCCACGGATGGCTATCTTTTCTTTTACACCCTTTTCTTCTCAGTGGAATATATATTTTTTGGAAGTTGTAAAATAACTCCTTAAATGTACACCACTGATCATGTATCGTCTTACCCTTTAATCTATTTTCCCAATCCACTCTACTCAATTCCGCTCTCATACCTTCATAGTCTCCTTTATTCAAGCTCAGCACGCTTCTTTGAGATCCAACCTTCTCACCCTCTAATTGAATATGGAATTCAACCATGTTATGGTCACTCATTCCAAGGGGATCCTTTACTAGGACATTTTTAATTAATCCTGTCTCGTTACACAGGACCAGATCTAAGGTTGCTTGCCCCCTGGTCGGTTCAGTTACATACTGCTCAAGAAACCCATCCCTAATACACTCAATGAACTCATCCTCAAGGCAGCCCTGCCCAATTTGATTTGTCCAATTAATATGATAGTTAAAATCCCCCATAATTATAGATGTTCCCTTATTACAAGCCTCAACTATTTCCTGATTGATACTCCGTCCAACAGAGTTGCAACTGTTCGGAGGCCTATAGACTACGCCCACTAGTGTTTTTTTCCCCTTATTATTCCTTATCTCCACCCAAACTGTTTCGCTATCCTGATCCTTTGACCCAATATCATTTCTCTGTATTACAGTGATTCCTTCCTTTATTAACATAGCCACCCCACCTCCCCTTCCTTCCTGCCTGTCCTTCCTGATTGTTAAATACCCTGGTATGTTTAATTCCCAGTCATGGTCACTCTGCAGCCATGTTTCTGTAATGGCCACAAGATCACACCCATATGTAGTTATTTGTGCCGTTAACTTGTCCATTTTGTTACGAATGCTACGTGCATTCAGATAAAGAACTTTCAAATATGTTTTGTGACACTTAGTTCCTGCTTTTTCCCCTTTTACTACTTTACCTTTTACTCCATACCTTCTGTCCCTTCCTGACACGCTGTGTTTTTAATTCCCCTACTGCTACCTAGGTCTATGACCTTCTCCGTTGTCATTTTTATTATTTGCTCTCCAGAAACCTCCCCCCCCCCCCCACTAATTAGTTTAAAGCCCTCGCTACAGCCCTAATTATATGATTCGCCAGGATTCTAGTCCCAGCACTGGCCAAGTGAAGTCCGTCCCAATGGAACATCTCCCTCCTGTCCCAGTACTGATGCCAGTGTCCCAAGAAGCAAAACCCATTTCTCCCACACCAGTCTTTGAGCCACGCATTTAACTCTTCAATTTTATTTACCCTAGCCAAATTCGCTCATGGCTCAGGTAGTAACCCAGACCCTTGAGGTTCTGTTTTTTAATTTGACCCCTAGCTGCTCATACTCCTTTAACAGAACCTTCTTCCTTGTCCTATCTACATCGTTTGTACCAACATGGACCACGACAACTGGATCCTCCCCCTCCAAGTTTCTTTCCCACCCAGAAGAGATGTCCTTAACCCTGGCAGACAACACAGCCTTCGGGACTCCCGATCTCGATTGCAGAGAACCCTATCTATCCCCCTAATGATACTATGCCCTACCACTACAACATTTCTTTTTACTCCCTCCTCTTGAATGGCCCCTGTTCCACGGTGTTGTGGCCAGGTTGCTCATCCCCCCTGCAGTCCCCGTTCCCGTCCCCACAGGGAGTAAGAGCCTCGAACCTGCTTGACAAGAGCAAGGGCTGCGGCTCCTCCAACACTACCTCCTGGATCCCCGTACCTGCCTCATTCATAGTCACATCATCCTGTCCCTGACAACATCTGAATTAATTAATTTCATAGGTGTAACTACCTTCTGAAACATGGAGTCCAGGTACTTCTCCCCCTCCCTGATGTGTCGCAGTGTCTGAAGCTCGGTTTCAAGCACCTCAATACAGTGCCGGAGTTCCTCTAGCAGCAAACACTTGTCGCAAATGTATTCACCGTGAGCATCAAAGGTGTCCACCGGCTCCCACATTTCGCAGCAGTAACACATCACCTGCTCACCCATTCTATATAATTAATTAAATTTCTTATTATTAGTTATGAAGACCCTCTGCCCCGATATAGATGATGAATATCACACCACTATTTAATAGGACTTACCAACTTAGAAAGGTATAAAAGAGAAGGAAGAGGACCTGCTAACCAGCTGATCACCTACCTCCCTTTAGAATGCTGTCTGTGGGGCCTGTTAGGTTGTTTCGTCTCGCTGCTTCGCTTCCGCAGTGCGGGCTAAGCCTGAGAGTGGGAGCAAAAACAGGGCAGAAACACCCCCTCACCTCCCACTTGTCCGAACTCTCTCACTTCCAAACTCTCGCTTGCACTCAACGCCGACCGCACTCGTGAGTATAGGACTAGTCGGATAAGACAGGTTGACACGTGGCTGGAGAAATGAAGCAGGAAGGGGGGACTTCAGATTCCTGGGACATTGGAACCAGTTCTGGGGCAGGAGGGACCTGTCCAAAGTGGACGGGTTGCACCTCAACAGAGCTGGGACTAACTGGCACTGTGGGGGAGGGTTTAAACTAATTTGGCAGGGGGTGGGCTCCAGGATGAAATATTAGAGAGGAGAAACAAGGTGCACAGAGGACATGGAGAGGCAAATAGCACTTGATTAAAGAATAGTTCAGAAATGGGAGGGATCAGACGGGGGGGGGGGACATATGCGAAGCAGTCTAAGATAGGTTTGGAGTGCATTTGCTTAAATGCACGGAGCGTGGAAAATAAGGTTGGTGAGCCACAGGCACAAGTCACCACATAGGACAATGAAATAGTGGGAAGAACAGAGACCTGGCTCAAAGAAGGGGAGGATTGAGAACTTAATATTTCTGGCTACAAGGTATTCAGGAAAGAGAAGAAGGTCTGACATTATTCTCTGACTATATAAGCTGTGTTTTTATGCATCTCTCCACTTCACCTGATGAAGGAGCAGCGCTCCGAAAGCTTGTGATTTCAAATAAAGCTGTTGGACTATAACCTGGTGTTGTGTGATTTCTTACATTTGTCCACCCCAGTCCAACACCGGTATCTCCACACCATCCTCTGAGAGGCACTGAAGGATTGTGGAATCCAGGGAGAAAAGCAACAGTTTGACCTGTTCCTGATCATCACAGTCATTAATGGCTGCTGTTTCCTCTATCTCCCTGAAATGAATCGAGGGATCTCCCTTTACTGTGAGTCGTGCGAGGTGACTCACCATGGACCTTAATTGCGGGCCAGCGTAGGGCACCACGAGCTGGTTCTGGTGGTGTCCGATACTGCCATCGGCAGCATTCGGACCGAACCTCTGGTGCCGAGCGGGACACATTGGTGCCGGTCCCGGCTTTGCTACCAGTGGTTCTTCCTCACACTCCACCTCGGCTACCTCCTCTTTCACTACCCCCTCCTTTTCCGGCCAGGTCTCACTATAGCTCAGCGGTGCTGAGGGCTCGGTGGCTGGTACCACAATTCCCTCAGCTGGAATCGGCTGTTTTGATCCCTTTAAAAAGTCCATGTGACTAGCTTTCGGGCTGACGAGGCACACTATGCCTTTTCCCTTTACCAGGGCCGTTCTTAGGTCCTCTATGGTCTTTTGGCAGGGGCCGTGGTCTGTGCTCTTAAACCCGTGCTCGAGGGCTAGCTTGTAAGCTGCCTTAACCTCCACTACTCTCTCCTCCTGCGCTCTTAGCTGTTGTGCGAGGCGGGCGTTTTTCTCCCGTATCCTCGTTTCATTAATCTTTGCCTCAGTAACCTGGCACTCCAGGTACCCTATCCTGGCCTGATGTTGACTAGCTACCACTTGGCATTCCTGATTCAGCGCGTAAAGTGCTGTGATGAGTTTTTCCCCTCCCATGGCCTTTTCCTCTATCTCTGCTGCCTGGGTTGTGATCTTGGCTGCCTGTGCTGCAACGACCCGGTCCAAGATCTGGACCTGCTTCTTGTAACACATCAACAACACTGCCTTCTCCACTGACTTCTTATGCTCTTTGCTCTCTGTCCACCTGATGGCTGCGTCCACCGGACGCCCATCCAGCAAGAGATCAGAAATCCACTGTTTCGTGAGATTTACCTTGCCAAAGACATAATCCACTATCCTCTCATCCATTGCATTTTGACCATTCAAACTTGGATCTACTACATTGCAATCCTGCTGCCAGAGTCCTGCCGTGGTCGCCATTTTCTGTAAGGGGTTTTCCTGAGAGATTTCACTGAGGTTTCTTTCTCTAGAGGCCTCTCTCTCTTGCACAGTAAAACCTTGAGTGGTTCGACCCACTTGCCCCTTAGATTCTGTACTCTGGACTTAGGCGCAGGAACTACAATGTAGAGAAAACTCTTGTAGACCAAGTTTGATGAAACAAAATGAAATTTTATTGCATAAGGAAAAATATCAAATCAAATGCAAGCCGATAAGAGAGTACATGGGAGGGAAAAACACAAAACAAATCATAACGACACAGTACTAACTAAGGCAAATACAGGCATCTTATACTCTACAAAGATCATCATGAAATAAGGAAACACACGGAACATCGAGGGACAACAGCTCATGTTAATTGTACCCTTAAATCCACCCCCTTATTAAACCTATCTAGATCTGATTGTGAAGGGCCAGAAACATGCTCACCAATCCCACTAGGAAGTGCAAGGTTTTTAAATCGAGTCTGTGTTTGGTCCTTTCAGGCGTCTCGTCTCCACGTGGATCGTGGAGCCCCTGCGAGCTGCGCCACACCTCCCTCCTGAGGTGGGGGTCGGGGGCGGCTGGACACCGGTGGGCCTGGATGTCAGCGGGGTCAAGGATCGTCGGCTCGACCCTGGTCAGAGGAGCCTTTGGCTGGCTCCCATCGCTTCTAAAGTTTATTTTTTATCTCTTCTCCTTCCAACCGGGGTGGCTGGATGGTTTCTTCTCTTGGGGTTTTTTTTTTTTGTTCTCCCAAGCTGGGTCGATGGCCTCTCGTTCCGGTAACGGCCCGGGGATGGTCGATGATCTCCCGATGTGTTTCCCCGGGGCGGGACGCCGGCTTCGAGACAGCCTTCTCGATGTTGGCTTGGTTCTTCCTCCTGCGAGTGCCTGCTTCTTCTTCTGAGTGTGATTCAAACTCTCCAGCTCTCCCCTCAAGTTCTCCCCAACTGCCGAAAGTCTTCCAGATATACCTTTCTTCCAGAAACTTCCGTCTCCCGCCCAAAATCAGGTTAGTCTTTGTTTTACTTTTGGCGGGCTGGGAGCACAGCGGGGTAGTTATTACATTTTAAAATGTCTTAAACGGCCAGTAAAGGCCCATCTCTGGTCTGGAATGACCTTCATTGTTTTTAATGTCCTGCTGATCTTGTTATCTAGTCCTGGGTGCTGTTCTCATGAATATGAAATTGTCCCCTTTTGTCTGGGTCAACATTTAGATGGCCTTTGTCTCCAGGCCAATCTTGACTGGATCTGCATCTAATCCATATGTATATGGGTGGGTCTGGTTTCGTTCTCTCAGAAACAGCTTCCAGAACTTACTGTGGGTTGAATCCACAAAGCTGTCTGAGGTTGCGCAGGAGCCATTTTAAAGTGTCCCAATAAGCTGGTCACATGGTATGGTGGCCATTTTGTATGCCCCTTTTTCTGGGCTTCTTTTAAAACAGTCTTTAAAATCACGGCCTCTTCGGCCATTTGACCCTTATTAATATAAAGTCCAATTTTTCAAATCCTACAGTATCTGCCCTGGGAGTGTTTGATGGGACAGTGTAGAGGGAGCTTTACTCTGTATCTAACCCGTGCTGTACCTGCTCTGGGAGTGTTTGATGGGACAGTGTAGAAGGAGCTTTACTCTGTATCTAACCTGTGCTGTACCTGCCCTGGGAGTGTTTGATAGGACAGTGTAGAGGGAGCTTTACTCTATATCTAACCCGTGCTGTACCTGCCCTGGGAGTGTTTGATGGGACAGTGTAGATCCGGGGTTCTCTGAGGCCCCTCCTGTGTTATAAAAATTCCCCGGACCCCCTGTAACAAAACACAAGTATTCATTGTCTGTAAACTCTTTGGGACATCCTGAGATTGCAGAAGCCTCTATATAAATGCAAGTCTTTCCATTTGAAATCACTGTGCTTTATTTTTTGAAATAAATAGTTATTTGACGATTAAGTGCGGTAATAGTATGTTTTAAACTCCCTCCTCTTTGATTCTCCAATACAAGAGGCCCAGTGACCTCACAAGCTGCCTTGTGGCCGCCTTCCTTCCAGCCCATGTGATCTGCTCACCTGAGCAAAGCCCAGCTCCCAGGCAGAGGCGGGGAGTGCACTGATTGGCCCTTTATCGCCCCGCCCACCCCGGCAGCCACCAATCGGAGAGTGAGCAGGGTGCAGTGGGCGGGGCTGGCCTTTGATTGACAGTTTGAGCTCCCGCTCACGGCGCTTTTAATTTTGCCCCAACAATGGACGGCGGTTGGAGGCGGGACCTAGTCCAAGCGGATTGGCTGCTGGCCTTTGATTGATGTTTGAGGGGACCAATCCCCGGGGCCGCGGGGTGTCCTGCTCAGTGGCGCCGCCTGGTGTGAGGGCGAGCGGCGGCTGGAGCTGCGGGTCCCACAAACTGTGCCTGCGCACTGCTCCTGTTCCAGTGGGAGAAGGTGTTCAACGGGCTGGGCTCCTGGGATTGGGAATGGCCCCACCCTCCAATAAACCCCAGCCTGGATTTGTAGGGGGGAAGGGGGGAGATGATGGGAATCTGGATCAACCCAATTGTCAGCGAGCGAGGGGCGGCTTCCAAAGCCTTGGCCCCATCGTGCCCCACATCGCTTCCCCCGCGGCTGCTCAATGGGAACTGAGCCGGCGCCCGGTGTGAGGGCTGCTTGTGAGAGAAAGAATGAAAGAGGGAGAGAGTCATAACGGCACAGAAGGCGGCCATTCGGCCCATCGAGTCCGTGCCGGCTCTCTGCAGAGCAATCCACTCAGTCCCATTCCCCCGCTCTATCCCCGTAGCCCTGCAAGTTTATTTCCCTCAAGTGCCTATCCAGTCTCCCCTTGAAAACATTGAGTGTCTCCGCTTCCACCACTTCCGTCGGCAGCGAGTTCCAGGTCCTCACCACTCACTGCATAAAAAAGTTTTTCCTCACGTCCTCCCTGTATCTCTTGCCCAAACCTTAATTCTGTGTTCCCCTAGTCCTTGTACCATCAACTAGTGGGAACAGCCTTTCCCCGTCTAGCCTCTCCAAACCCGTCATAATCTTGTACACCTCCATCAAATCACCCCGCAACCTCCTTTGCTCTAATGAAAACAAATCCAGCTTCTCCAACCTGTCCTTGTAGCTAAGATCCCCCATCCCCGGAACCATTCTGGTAAATCTCCTCTGCACCTTCTCAAGGGCCTTCACATCCTTCCTAAAGTGTGGTGACCAGAACTGGACGCAAAACTCCAGTTGTGGCCTAACCAGCACTTTATAAAGGTTCAGCATAACTTCTCTACTTTTGTACTCAATATCTCTATTTATGAAGCCCAAGATCCCATATGCTTTATTAACCACTCTCTCAATATGTCCTGCCACCTTTAGGGACCTATGCACATTAACTCCCAGGTCCCTCTGTCCCTGCACACTCTTTAAAACTGTGCCATTAAGTGTATATTGCCTCTCCCTGTTCCTTCTGCTAAAATGCATCACCTCACACTGCTCTGTATTAAATTCCATCTGCCACTTGTCTGCGCATTCTACTAGCCTTTCTATGTCCCGTTGCAGTCGATTGGTATCATCATCACTGTTTGCCGTATACCCAACTTTGGTGTTATCGGCAAATTTAGAAATTCTACGCTGTATTCCAATATCCAGGTCATTTATATATATCAAAAAAAGCAGTGGCCCCAGCACTGACCCTTGGGGAACACCACTGTCTACCATCCTCCAGTCTGAAAAACAGCCATTTACCACAACTTGCTGTTTTCTGTCCTTAAGCCAATTCCTTATACAAGCTGCCACTGACCCACCGATTCCAAGAGCCTCAATTTTGTTAACCAACCTTCTATGTGATACTTTGTCAAACGCCTTCCGAAAATCCATGTAGACAACATCCATTGCATTCCCTTCATCAATCCTGTCTGTTAGTTCATCAAAAAATTTAATTCGATTAGTCAAACACGATCTTCCTTTTACAAATCCGTGTTGGCTCTCCTTAATTAGCTTAAACCTCTCCAAGTGCCCGTTAATTTTTTTCTTAGTTATTGTTTCTAAAAATTTACCCACCACTGATGTTAAACTGACCGGCCTGTAGTTACTAGGATTGTCCTTACACCCTTTCTTGAACAATGGTGTCACATTTGCCACTTTCCAATCCTCAGACACCTCCCCTGCATCTAGGGAAGATTGGAAAATTATGGCAAGCACTTCCGCTATCTCCTCCCCCAATTCCCTTAGCAACCTGGGATGCAAGCCATCTGGACCAGGCGACTTGTCCACTCTAAGCATACCCAGCCTTTCTAGCACATCCTGTCTACTAATTTTCACCCCTTTCATTCCTTCTACCTTTTCCACTTCTACCGATATTTTGTCAGCATCCACCTCCTTAGTAAACACCGATACAAAGTACTCATTGTGTATTCTAGCCTTGCCCTGCGCCTCTAAGCATATATCACCTTCTTTGTCTCTAATAGGCCCCACCCCGCCTCTTACTACCCGCTTACTGTTTACATGCCGGTAGAAAATTTTTGGGTTCCCTTTTATGTTAACTGCCATTCTACTCTAATATTCTCTCTTTGCCAATCTTATTTTCACCTTCACATCCCCTCTCAACTTATTGTATTTGGTCTGGTTCTCCCTTGAAGAATTCACCTGACATGCTTCATACACCCTCTTTTTTTGTTTCATCATCTTCTCCATCTCCCTCGTCATCCAAGGAGCCCTTGCTTTGGTTCCCTTACCCTTCCCTCTTGTTGGAATGTACCTAGCCTGTACTTGGAACATCTCCTCCTTAAAGATCACCCATTGTTCCGTTATTGTTTTTCCTGTCAGTCTTTGGTTCCATTTTACCTTGGCTAGATCCTTTCGCATCCCATTGAAGTTAGCCCTATTCCAGTTTAGAAGTTCCACTCTAGATTTTTCCTTGCTCCTCTCCATTGCTAATCTAAATCTTATGATACAATGATCACTCGTACCCAAGTGTTCTCCCACAGACACTTGGTCGACCTGGCCCACCTCATTTCCCAGCACCAGATCCAGCAATGCCTCCTTCCTAGTTGAGCCAAGAACATGTTGGTCAAGGAAATTCTCCTGAACACATTTCAGAAATTCCACCCCCTCCTTTCCCTTTACCTAGCATTATCCCAATCGATATTTGGGTAATTAAAGTCCCCCAATATCACCAATCTATAGCTCTTGCATATCTCTGCAATTTCCCTGCAGATTTGCTCCTCTACCTCCCTCTCACTATTTGGAGACCTATAGAATACCCCAATAGCGCGATCATACCCTTTTTGCTCCTCAACTCTAACCAAATGGATTCTGTCCTTGTCCCCTCAAGAACATCCTCCCTTTCCAACACTACAATGTCTTCCTCAATCAGCACTGCCACCCCACCTCCCTTTTTTCCTTCCCTATCTTTTCTGAACACCTTGTACCCTTGAATATTAAGCGCCCAGTCCTCACCGTTTTTAAGCCACGTTTCCGTTATTGCTGCAGCATCATATTGCCACACGGCTAATTGTGCTTGTTGCTCACCAACCTTATTCACCACACTTTGTGCGTTTACGTACATGCATCCTAAACCCATTATTAAATTTTTCTTAGTCTCTTAGTCTGCTCCTATCTAATATGGTACTACTACCGCCTCTAGTACTATCTTCTCTAGTACTATCCAACACACTCACTCTTTTATGCACCTTATTCCTCTTTTCTACTCTTATATGCTGGTGCCCATCCCCCTGCCAAGCTAGTTTAAACCCTTCCCAACAGCACTAACAAACCTCCCCACAAGAATATTGGTCCTGGCTCTGTTGAAGTGTAACCCATCCGGCTTGTACAGGTCCCACCTTCCCCAGAAATGGTCCCAATGCCTCAGGAATCTAAAGCCCTCCCTCCTGCACCATCTCTCCAGCCACACATTCATCTGTTCTTTCCTCCTGTTCCTAAACTCACTAGCACATGGCTCCAGGAGTAATCCAGAGATTACTACTGTTGAGGTCCTGCTTTTTAATCTCTCTCCTAGCTCCCTAAACTGTGCCTGCAGGACCTCATCCCTCTTTCTGCCTATGTTGTTGGTACCGATATGGACAACAACCTCTGGCTGTTCACCCTCCCCACTCAGCATGTCCTGCAGCTGCTCAGTGACATCCTTCACCCTGGCACCAGGGAGGTAACATACCATCCTGGAGTCACGTCTACGGCCGCAGACACTCTGGTCTGCTCCCCTAACTATTGAATCCCCTACCACTATTACTCTTCCACTCTTTTTCCTCCCCCCCACTGTGCAGCTGAGCGACCCGTGGTGCCGTGGACCTGACTCTGGCTGCACTCCCCAGAGGAACCATCACCCTCACCAGTACTCAGAACAAAATGCTGGTTGGAGAGCGAGATGCACTCCAGGGACTCCTGCATTACCTGCCTGGTCCTCCTCTTCTGTCTGGCGGTCACCCATTCCCTCTCTGCCTCCATACTCTTAAGCTATGGGGTGACCACCTCTAGAAACGTGCTATCCACGTAACTCTCAGCCTTGCGGGAGAGAATTTCAGGGCAGACCTCTTGAAACCTTCTCAAGGACTCCCGGTTGCAACCCTCTGATCGACGAGATGCGCTGCAGCAACTCACCAAGGCTTCTTCGGCAGCACCTCCCAAACCTGCCACCTAGAAGGACAGGGCAGCAGGCGCATGGGAACGTCATCACCTCCAAGTCACACACCATCCGGACATGGAAATTATCGCTGTTCCTT
Source organism: Somniosus microcephalus (assembly GCF_052327205.1). NCBI lineage: Eukaryota > Metazoa > Chordata > Chondrichthyes > Squaliformes > Somniosidae > Somniosus > Somniosus microcephalus. Next base: position 65,033,074 of record NC_140990.1, read on the forward strand.
CATCGTCGCTGGGTCAAAATCCTGGAACTCCATCCCTAACAGCACATTTGTAGCTCTCGGCTTCATTCTCCTGATTTCTGCTATTCTCCCTATTTTGTTCTACACTGGAGTTAAAGGATGTTCTTTGCAGGCAATTCAAGGTCTTAACAAGGTCTCCCTCCCTAACCTTCACCACACGGACTGCAGCGGTTCAAGGTGGCGGCTCACCACCCCCTTCTCAAGGGCAACTAGGGATGGACAATAAACGCTGGGCCATCCAGCGCCATCCACATCCCATGAATGAATATATAAGTCTTTCCTAACACAGTCGTTAACTATAGGAATAACATATCTTCTCCAACTTTCACTAGTTTATCCTGTCTGATATAAACCAACCCCACAGTCACTGACACCAACCTCCTCCTGTCTGATATAAACCAACCCCAGTCACTGACACCAATCTCCTCCTGTCTGATATAAACCAACCCCAGTCACTGACACCAATCTCCTCCTGTCTGATATAAACCAGCCCCACAGCCACTGACACCAATCTCCTCCTGTCTGATAGAAACCAACCCCACAGTCACCGACACCAATCTCCTCCTGTCTGATATAAACCAACCCCAGTCACTGACACCAATCGCCTCCTGTCTGATATAAACCAACCCCACAGTCACTGACACCAATCTCCTCCTGCCTGATATAAACCAACCCCAGTCACTGACACCAATCTCCTCCTGTCTGATATAAACCAACCCCACAGTCACTGACACCAATCTCCTCCTGTCTGATATAAACCAACCCCACAGTCACTGACACCAATCTCCTCCTGTCTGATATAAACCAACCCCACAGTCACTGACACCAATCTCCTCCTGTCTGATATAAACCAGCCCCACAGTCACTGACACCAATCTTCTCTGGTCTGATATAAACCAATCCCACAGGCCCAGAAAGATTAAACTCAGCCCGTTGCTTCGATTGGACTTGTTTCCATTCCCGTGCCGAGGGGATTGCTGTACCAGACGGGAGGGGCAACATTTGGGGACTCTCGATTCTCCACCAATTCCCATTCCCCTTCTTTCTGGTGGATAATGGAGGTGCCACTGTGTGTAATGTGCAAGTCAGTAAGAATTGTCAGCGAGGATTAATCAGCAGTTTTTAATTGGAGATGTTAATCAGTGGAACTTTTCAGACACTGAATTGTAGATTTTGAACCAAAGATCAATTTAGGTTTGAAGTAAAAGTTCATAATTTTATTGCAAACAAACTTCTGATGACAATCCCTGAATTAAGGGGAACGGTTCTTAAAGGGACACTGCAGCCCCAACAAGTCAATCAGCTATCCATCCAGAATATTAAGCTCCAGCCAGTCATAGGGGTTAGTAACATCAGCAGAAACAAACCCCAACTGTCAGAATGAACATGGTTCAGTCCTGGATGTGATTAACAGCAGCAAAAACAGCAGAATCCAACCCCTGCAGGCAATTGTGAACTCGCTGGTGTTTCAGCAGGTTGGATGACTGAGTGGATCTCTTCCCACACATGGAGCAGTTGAACGGCCTCTCCCCAGTGTGAACTCGCTGGTGAGTCAGCAGGTGGGATGACACAGTGAATCCCTTTCCACACTCAGAGCAGGCGAATGGCCTCTCCTCAGAGTGAACTCGCTGGTGTGTCAGCAGGGTAGAAGACCGAGTAAATCCCTTCCCACACACTGAGCAGGTGACTGGCTTCTCCCCGGTGTGAGTGTGCTGATGGGTCACCAGTTGCTCTGTGCTTTTAAAGCTCTTATTACAGTCAGTGCATTCAAAAGATCTCTCCCCAGTGTGAATGTGCTGGTGTGTCAGCAGGTGGGATGACTGAGCAAATCCCTTTCCACACATGGGGCAGAGGAATGGCTTCTCTCCGGTGTGAACTCGCTGGTGTGTCAGCAGGGTGGATGAACGAGTGAATCCCTTCCCACATCCGGAGCAGGTGAACGGTTTCTCCCCAGTGTGAACTCGCTGGTGTGTTCGAAGGCTGGCTCTCCCAGTGAATCCCTCCCCACACACGGAGCAAGTGAACGCCCTCTCCCCAGTGTGAACTCACTGATGTCTGAGAAGGTTGGATGACTGAGTGAATCCCTCCCCGCACACGTAGCAGGTGAACAGCCTCACCCCAGTGTGAGTGCGTCGATGTTTTTCCAGATCTGATGGGTATTTGACTCCCTTCCCACAGTCTCCACATTTCCACGGTTTCTCCGTGGTGCGGGTGTCCTTGTGTCTCTCCAGGTTGGACAATCAGTTGTAGCCTCGGCCACACACAGAACACATGTATGGTTTCTCCCCGCTGTGAATGGTGCAATGTTTTTTCAGGCTGTGTAACCGGTTAAAGCTCTTTCCACAGTCAGTGCACTGGAACTCTCTCACTCGGGTGTGTGTGTCTCGGTGCTTTTCCAGTCACACTGATATTTGAAATCTTTTCCCACAGACAGAAGAGAGAAACATTTCTCCTTCCACATTCAAAGGTGATGCACTATCAATTGCTACAAAAGACTGGAAGTTGAGAAAGTAATAGACAGGCTTTTATTACCAAAGAACAGAGCGTGCCTCTTGTGGTTGCCTGGTATCCAAAAGGGCCGGGGGCTGCCGAGCAGCCACCTTTATATCCAGCCATGAGGGTGGAGCCAGGGGCGGAGTCAGCTGAGGCATGCACAGACAAGTACAACAATATGCAAGAGTGAACAACAGTACTAACAGTGAACAACAATACTAACACAGTGGTGAACAACAATACTAACAACAGTGGTTTACCACATTCACCCCTTGTTTAGAATTGAGTCCGGCGGGGTGAAGTGCACTAAAAATTCGTGTACTGAAGTCTATCAGGAGGCCTTGTAAGCCGTCCTGAGCGTCGCAGCAGCGGCGGTGATGGTGCAGCATCCAACGTTGAACCCGGTGTCTCGTTCAGAGGAGGTGTAGCAGGTGGCGGACCCTGGGGCTGCTGCATGCCGTCTACAGGGGTCAGAGCGCGGGTAATGGGAGGTAGCGATGGTGGTCTCTCAGAGGCACCCGAAGGTGCGAGGTCTCGTGCGGGGACTGTGTCCTGGGGGTAGGCAGGAGTAGCGGTGGGTGGCGAAGAGGGTGTTTCAGGAGCACCCGCAGGTGCGAGGTCTCGAATGGAGACTGTGTCCTCCCGCCCGTCCGGGTACACCACGTAAGCATACTGTGGGTTGGCGTGGAGGAGGCTCACCCTCTCGACCAGGGGGTCCGCCTTATGGGTTCTCACGTGCTTCCGCAGTAGGATGGGTCCTGGAGAAGTCAGCCATGTTGGTAGCGAAATCCCCGACGTGGACTTCCTGGGGAAGGAGAACATTCTCTCGTGAGGAGTGGCATTGGTGGGTGTACAGAGCAGCGACCGAATGGAATGGAGCGCCGCAGGGAGGACCTCCTGCCAGCGGGAGGTCGGAAGGCCCTTAGATTTTAAGTTTAAAAGGACTGCCTTCCAGACTGTCGCATTCTCCCTTTCCACCTGGCCGTTACCCCGGGGGTTGTAGCTGGTGGTCCTGCTTGTAGCAATGCCTCTCGCGAGCAGGTACTGCCGAAGTTCGTCGCTCATAAAAGATGAGCCCCTGTCGCTATGGATATAGCTAGGGAAACCGAACAATGCGAAGAGGTCATTCAGACATTTAATGACTGTGGTACTGGTCATGTCCGAGCAAGGGATGGCAAACGGGACTACTCATCAATTATATTGAGGAAGTACACATTGCGGTCAGAGGAGGGGAGGGGCACTTTAAAATCGATGCTCAGCCGCTCGAAGGGGCGCGTGGCTTTGATCAGGCTCACTCTGTCTGGCCTATAAAAATGCGGCTTGCACTCGGCACAGATCTGGCAGTTCCTGGTCATGGTCCTGACCTCCTCGATGGAGTAGGGCAGGTTACGGGATTTGATAAAATGGAAGAACCTGGTGACCCCTGGGTGGCAGAGGTCATTGTGGAGGGTCTGTAATCTATCAACCTGCGCATTGGCGCACGTACCACGTGATAGGGCATCTGGGGGCTCATTGAGTTTCCCGGGCCGGTACAAGATATCGTAATTGTAGGTGGAGAGTTCGATTCTCCACCTTAATATCTTGTCATTCTTGATTTTGCCCCGCTGCTTATTATGAAACATAAAAGCTACCGAACGCTGGTCAGTGAGCAGGGTAAATCGTTTTCCGGCCAGGTAATGCCGCCAATGTCGCACGGCTTCCACAATGGCCTGGGCCTCCTTTTCGACAGAGGAGTGTCGAATCTCTGGGCCCTGGAGGGTCCTTGAGAAAAAAGCCACGGGTCTCCCCGCCTGGTTAAGGGTTGCAGCTAGGGCAAAGTCGGATGCGTCGCTCTCCACTTGAAAAGGGAGGGACTCATCCACAGCGTGCATTGTGGCCTTCGCAATATCGCTTTTTAAGAGAGTGAAGGCTGCACAGGCCTCTGCTGTCAGGGGGAAGGAGGCAGACTTGATGAGGGGTCGGGCTTTATCCGCATAGTTGGGCACCCACTGAGCATAGTAAGAGAAAAACCCCAGGCATCTCTTCAGTGCTTTCTGGCAGTGGGGGAGGGGGAGCTCCATAAGAGGGTGCATTCTATCGGGGCCTGGGCCGATGACTCCGTTCTCCACTACGCAGCCAAGAGTAGCAAGGCGCTTAGTACGAAACATACATTTGTCTTTGTTGTATGTGAGATTCAGCCGCTGGGCCGTCCGGAGGAATTTCCCTAGATTAACGTCGTGGTCCTGCTGGTCGTGGCCGCAGATGGTGACATTGTCTAGATATGGGAAAGTGGCCTGGAGCGCATTCTGGTCAACCATCCGGTCCATCTCCCGTTGGAAGACAGAAACTCCGTTGGTGACACCGAAGGGAACTCTGAGAAAGTGATAGAGCTGACCGTCAGCTTCAAAAGCTGTGTACTGGCGGTCCTCAGCCCTGATGGGGAGCTGGTGGTATGCCGACTTCAGATCAATCGTCGAGAACACCCGGTATTGTGCTATCTGATTGACCATGTCAGATATGCGGGGGAGTGGGTATGCATCTAGCTGGGTGTAGCGATTGATCGTCTGGCTGTAGTCAATAACTAGGCGTTGTTTTCCGCCAGCCTTCACCACCACCACTTGTGCTCGCCATGGGCTATTGCTGCTCTCGATAATCCCTTCCTTCAGGAGTCTCGCTACCTCGGATTTAATGAAACCCCTATCCCCGGCACTGTAACGCCTACTTTTGGTAGCGATGGGCTTACAGTCGCGGGTGAGGTTAGCGAACAAGGAGGGGGGGGGACTTTAAGGGTGGAGAGGCTGCAAATGGCGCGCGGCGGGCGATTTAAAAACTGCTGGCTGCAGACCGTGAGAAGGGGGAGGGGTCCACCGTACGCTAAAGTGACACTCTTAAGGTGGCACTGAAAATCCAACCCCAGTAGGACGGCAGCGCAGAGATCGGGCAGGACCAGAAGTTTAAAATTTTTGTATTCAGTACCCCGCACTGAAAGAGTCACCATACAGTAGCCACCGACTTCCGCTGACTGGGCTTTGGAAGCCATAGAGATGCGATGACACGTTGGCAGGACCGGGAGAGAGTAACTGCGCACCGTGTCGGGGTGTATAAAACTCTCCGTGCTCCCGCTGTCAAAAAGGCAGGTAGTGGCATGGCCGTTTACCGTAATGTCCATCATGGACCTGGACAGTTGATGCGGGAGAGATTGATCCAGCGTCACGGAAGCCAGCGTATGTTCAAGTGCGTCGATGCGGTCGTCCGATGAGGCGGTGGTGGAGTCCGGGTCCCCCGTAACCGAAGTCGGAGGCGTCCAAGATGGCAGACAAAATGGCGGCGCCCATGGTCCCGATCCCCACGCGGCTGGGGGAGCCCAAGATGGCGGGCAAGATGGCTGCGCCCATGGTTCGCACGCGGCGCTGCTGGCGTTAGCAGTCTTCCCTTTGCAGGCGCTAACGTAGTGACCTTTCTTCCCGCAGCCGGAGCAGGTAGCATTCTTCGCGGGGCAGCGTGCTCTAGGGTGTTTAGCTTGGCCACAAAAATAGCATTTTTGTGCCTTGGACATCGCTGCAGCAGTCGGAGGTGGCGGTCCCATGGCCCAAGATTGCGGCGTCCACGGCGCGGGGCGATTAGGGGAGAAAGCGTCCATATTTCTGTGGGCCGCATCGAGCGAGAGCGCGAGGGACACTGCCTTTGTCAGGTCTGTTTCACCCTTCTCCAGCAGCCTCTGCCGGGAGTAGTCGGACCTTAGACCCACAACGAAAGCGTCTCGTATCAGTCCCTCCGCATGTGCCGCGGCCGATACTTCCTTGCAGTCGCAGCCGCGTCCGAGTACCCGCAGTGCCCGTAGGAAGGCCTCCACCGATTCCCCGGGCTGCTGTCTGCGAGATCTTAAAAGGTGCCTGGCATAGACCGTGTTAACCGGGCGTGCATAATGCCCTTTCAGTAGGTCGATAGCCGCCGCGTAGGTCGTCGCATCTTGGATTAAAGTATAGACTTGGTGGCTCACCTTCGAGGCCAGGATTTTCAGTTTATTTTCATCAAGAGTCACGGTCGAGGCTTTCAGATACGCCTCAAAGCAACGCAGCCATTGTGCGAATTTAGTCGACGAACCCGCTTCTTGGGGGTCTAGGTCCAGGCATGTTGGTCTGAGGGCTCGCAGCAGCGCCTGCTGCTCAGCGTTTTGCGCCATCGGTTGATCAGCATTCGCAGCCAACATTTAACTTTGGTAATAAAATTGATGCACTATCAATTGCTACAAAAGACTGGAAGTTGAGAAAGTAATAGACAGGCTTTTATTACCAAAGAACAGAGCATGCCTCTTGTGGTTGCCTGGTATCCAAAAGGGCCGGGGGCTGCCGAGCAGCCACCTTTATATCCAGCCATGAGGGTGGAGCCAGGGGCGGAGTCAGCTGAGGCATGCACAGACAAGTACAACAATATGCAAGAGTGAACAACAGTACTAACAGTGAACAACAGCACTAACAACAGTGGTGAACAACAATACTAACAACAGTGGTTTACCACAAAAGGCCGATGATATTCAGGTCCTGATGAATTGAGTGACTCTGTCAGATCTTGATGTGATGTTTGGTTTGAGTTTCCCGTCTGTAAATCCTCCCCTTCTAATACCCTGTAAAAGGAGTTTACAAAAGCCATCACTGTAAGTACAGGATAGAAATTCAGTACAGACTATTCTAGTTTCTATGGAACATTCTTTCCTCTCTTTTCCCCCAAAGCTGTAAATCCCCGTCCCACACACTCTCCCTCCCTCCTGTGCTGAAATCCAAACCCATCGCACCATCTCCAACATTTCTGTCCTCCACTCCCAGTTTTCCCCCTCCCTCTGCTCTGGTTGGGTTCAGTTCTCCACCCGCTGTGTGCAGAGTGAGAATAAAATCAATGAGTCAATGTTTGACTCTCCTGGTCACTGGGCCCCTGAAGCCCCGCCCACTCTCTGGTCCTGCCCAAGATCGCCGCGCATGCGCCCTGCTGCAGGTGGAACCAGTCTCTCTTTCCTCCACCAAGATGGCTGCGTCTAACCCGGGCCTGTCACCGAGAAAAAGCCTCACCGCTGCCGTCTGGTGGAACACATTCGGCCGCTGGATCTCAGTCAGGCCTGAGGCTGTTCTCCAACTTTATAAACCCTGCGGCGCGGCCTACCCGCAGTTTACTAATCTCCCGACCTCGCTCCCGCCGACCTGCAGCTACGCCCGGTGACCGCGCGAGGCTTTCTTTGTAAAGTCGGGGAGGGACACGTGACGATAGCAGAATACTGCAGATGCTGGAAATCTGAAATAACAGAAAATGCTGGAAAAACTCAGCAGGCCAGGCAACATCCGTGGAGAGAAATTAGAGTCGACGTTTCGGGTCAAGACCCTTTATCAAGTCTTGATAAAGGGCCTTGACCCGAAACGTCAACTCTAATTTCACTCCAGGGACACGTGACCCGGCCCCATGGCCTGAATGACAGAAGCTTCCGACCAATAGGGAGCAAGCGGGGCGGGGCTGGAGGAGCGAGCCGGCGGCGGGTCCGCCAACCAATTGGGGAGCCTGAGGGGCGGGACTAGCGCCGGCTGATTGTCTGATCCGCATGGCAGCGAGTTTCTCCAGTCCCTTGTTCAGGGCCTGGGGCCAGGGGAGGCTGTGGGCCTTTATTCCCCTTATTGGACACAAGGCTCTTTGTCTCACAACACACTGGCTCAGGTTTTAACAATCGGTTTACAGGGAATAGTGAATTGAAAATGGCAAAACTGAGATTGTTAGAATTACACAGGATATACGGCGCAGAAACAGGCCATTCGGCCCAACCAGTCCATGCCGGCGTTTATGCTCCACACAAGCCTCCTCCTATCTTTCCTCATCTAACTCTATCACCATAACCCTCTATTCCCTTCTCCCTCATGCGCTTATCTAACCGCCCCTTAAATGCATCGATACTATTTGCTTCAACCACTCCCTGTGGTAGCGAGTTCCACATTCTCACCACTCTCCGGGTAAAGAAGTTTCTCCTGAATTTCCTATTGGATTTCTTGGTGACTATCTTATATTGATGGCCTCTAGTTATGCTCTTCCCCACAAATGGAAACATTCTCTCTGTATCCACTCTATCAAAAAAAATTCATAATTTTAAGGACCTCTATTAGGTCACCAATCAGCCTTTCTTCAAGAGAAAAGAGACCCAGCCTGTTCATCCTTTCCTGATCTGTATACCCTCGCATTTCTGGTATCATCCTTCTAAATCTTCTCTGCACTCTCTCCAGTGCCTCTATATCCTTTTTATAATATGGTGACCAGAACTGGACGCAGTTCTCTAAGGGCTGAATTTTGCCAGTGCTCAGAGTGCGGGTTTGGAGGCGAGTCCGCTGTCAAAATCACAAAAACTGACAGCAGGTCGGTATCCCACTCTGAACCGCCTCCTTGTGAGTTTCCTAAGTGTCGGGTCTGTCATCCCTGAACAGACCCAACACCAAGCGGCAGGTCAGCCAATTTAGATACTTTAAGCTTGTTAAAAGGTAGTTAAGCACCATTTTCCCATGTACTTACCATTTTCCCAGGTTTTTAATGAGGTTCTCAGAGAGCGGCTATCACGTCAGGTAAATATGCCGGGTTCTCAATGACTGTGGATTGCTCTGAACAGGACTGATGTCAGGCTAACTGGCCTGTAGATCCCTGTTTTCTCTCTCCCTCCTTTCTTGAATAGCGGGGTTACATTTGCTGCCTTCCATTCCACGAGGACCTTTCCAGAATCTAGAGAATTTTGGAAGATCACAACCAATGCATCCACTATCTCTGCAGCCACCTCTTTTAGAACCCTAGGTTGTAAGCCGTAAGCTCCAGGGGATTTGTCGGCTTTTAGTCCCTTTAGTTTCTCAAGTACTTTTTCTCGACTGATATGAGTTACTTTAAGTTCCTCACTCTCATTAGCCCCTTGGTTCCCCACTATTTCTGGAATCTCAACCTTCTCCAGTGTAGCTCACGCAGCTCCAGCTCGCACAGCCTAAGCCCAGGCTGTCTGCAGTGCGGCCGCAACATGCTCATAGACTTGCACGAGTGGTCGGGACCTCTCACCCTGACTGAGGTGGACGAGAAGCCTGCGCAGCCCCTCCGTGTCAAGTATGACAACGTGGACAGAGATGTGCTGGGTAAAGTGCTGAGCCCGGCCCAGGTACTGACTGCAGCTGAGAGCTGAACACACAGGAACCGCTCCAGTGCCTGGAGCCAGCAACAAGAGGCAACAAAAGCAAGGAAGGCACAGAGTACAAAAGCAAGGAAGTTATGATGAACCTTCATAAAACATTGGCTCGGCCTCAACTGGAGTATTGTGTCCAATTCTGGGCCCCGCACTTTATGAAGGATGTGAAGGCCTTAGAGAGGGTGCAGAAAGGATTTACAAGTATGATTCCAGGGACAAGGGACTTCAGTTACGTGGATAGACTGGAGAAGCTGGGGCTGTTCTCTTTAGAGCAGAGAAGGTTAAGAGGAGATTTGATAGAGGTGTTCAAAATCATGAGTGGTCTAGACAGAGTAGATAGAGAGAAACTGTTCCCATTGGCGGAAAGGTCGAGAACCAGAGGACACAGATTTAAGGGGATTGGCAGAAGAACCAAAGGCGACATGAGGAAAAACTTTTTTACGCAGCGAGTGGTTAGGATCTGGAATGCACTGCCTGAAAGGGTGGTGGAGGCAGATTCAATCACAGCTTTCAAAAGGGAATTGGATAAGTACCTGAAGTAAAGAAATTTGCATGGTTACGGGGAAAGGGCGGGGAGTGGGACTAGCTGAAGTGGTCTTGCAGAGAGCTGGCACGGGCTCGACAGGCCAAATGGCCTCCTTCTGTGCTGTAACCATTCTATGATTCTAAGCTTATATTGTGTTTAGTAACAGACACACCCTGTTCTTTCCCCTGATCTGATTACAGATTCTAACCAGTCGATTCAGTGAATGGAATGTCTTATCAGTGTTGCCATGGCAACCTGTCTGCAGTGAAATGCCTGTTTGAGTTTCTAACTCAGACTAAACTTCTCTTTCCCAAAATACACATTATATCAGACATTTGATGTCAATGTATTTCAGCCATGTTATGTTAATATCTCTAAAATCTACAGGGAGATCAGATACACAAATCTTTCAAAGTGGGAGGACAAGTTTATAAAGTAGTTTAAAAATGTTACCCGAGGTTTTTTATAAATGGGGCGTAGAAAACAAAATCATCGGTTTGGCTGCAGTTGGAATAAGTTTTGGGCATCTTACACTGGGAAGGATGTCGGGGCCACAGAGAGTCTGCAGAATAAATTCACTGAGGTTATACCACGGATGAGAGGCTTTAGTTATCAGAGAATCATAGAATGATACAGCACAAAAGGCGACATTCGGCCCATCATGCTTGTGCCAGCTCTTTCGGAGAGCTATCCAATTAGTTCCACTCCCTTGCTCTTTCCCCATATCCCTTCAAATATTTATCCAATTCCTTTTTGAAAGTTACTCTTGAATCTGCTTCCTCCACCCTTTCAGGCAGTGCATTTCAAATCATAATAACTCGCTGGGTAAAGAAATGTTTCCTCATGATGGCCTGTCTGCAGTGAAGCACCTGTTTGAGTTTCTAACTGAGGTGAACTTCTCTTTCCCAGGAGGAGAGACGAGAGAAACTGGGGCACTTCTCATTAGAACAAAGCAGGTGAGAGGAGATGTGAGCGAGGTGTTTAAACTTGATCAACGACACCTACCAAAATGTCAGAGACACCCCCTGTCCTTCAGGACCTGTGTCCAGGGGAGAAGCTGATGGGTTTATCAGATCATCTTTGGGTTAAATGTTGTGCTCGTGGAGCTGAGCCCCTAGTGTCAGCATCAAACACTCTCCAGTCGGGTGCAGCATGGGTTAGATACAGAGTAAACCCATCAGCCGCTCCCCGACACAGATACCAAGGGACAGGGAGTGTCCGGGACAATGACATTTCTCACTCAATAAGGTATAAATTGATCCTGTGCCTCTCCCCATTAATCCTGGGCTCCACACGGGGCGAATCTTGCTCCTGTTTCCCTTCCTGTAACAGCACTGAGCTAAACCCAGCCCATAATGAGCAGGGCTCAGGGAGGCTGGTTGCTAGGCACTGCAGTGATGTCATAAAGCAGGACCATTCAGCCCAGCTGGTCGTCTCCTTGTCCCTTTAAAGGTGGAGAGCCGGGACACCCTGTCTCCAAACACATCCCACCTGTTCATACTGAGAATCCCCGGGGAAGGCCCAAGGCCCAGAGTGTGGAACACAACCAAGGGGGAAAGAGGAGGGGAGAAGGGGAGGTAAATCAAGGAGTCGGGACTGAGGGACACCAAGCTTCAGTTTTAGAGCCTGTAGACTTCAGGAGGGGAAGAGTGAGTTCAGTAGTTTTCGGATCCAGGGAGAGAACAAGGAGCAGATGGGGAGACTGGTGTGGATTCCAGCACAGTGAGGATGTAGGGGGAGGGAGATTGTGTCGGGCCGTGTATTAGGGGTGTAGGAGGGACAAGAGAGGAAAGGTCAGAGGAGCAATTACTGCAGCAGTGCCCATAAATAGTGAGAGAGAGAGAAGGTGGGGGTTCGAGTGGACCAGGGACAGTCTGTTAAACTCTCTGTTTGCTGTGACCAGTTTTCCTTCGGTTAAAAATGGCCTCCTGTAGCCCAGTGACACAAACAGCCCATTAAACTCCACCAATGGCCTTTGGTCTGGTGAGGTCTCCCTTTGTGAAACATCGGCTGTTGTTAAAGCTTTTCATTCTGACACGCTCACACTGAGAAATGAGCTGCAGAACTGCCGACACCGTCAGCTTTAAGGAGACGTTTCCCTTTGGAGATCGGATTGCCCATTGAGTTTGATTAAATTGATGTTAAAGTAACAAGGCTGCTTTGCCCCGTGACAATAACAGATTATCAGAATATTTCCCATAGGTTAAAATCCAATATTACAGGGACTCACTGCCCTGGAGGGTTGAAGTGGACCCTGTAATATAATAGAATTTTCTGTCCTGTCAGACTTGGACATCTTGTAGATCCATCTTTTAACAAGTTGTGGGCTCTCAGTTCTCAGATGGATTCCACTCAGTTTGTAACAAGTCCTCAATCAGCTCGTCGTATTGTCGAGATATCAAGGACTCGACACACTGCGTGTGTGGGAAACAAAGCTCATTTATTTGACATTGATACAGATTAAACTCCAGCCCAGTTATAGGGGTTACTGACATCAGCTGAAACAAACCCCAACTGTCAGAATGAATACGGTTCAGTCCTGGATGTGATTAACAGCAGCAATAACAGCAGAATCCAACCCCTGCTGTCACTTGTGAACTTGCTGGTGTGTCAGCAGGTTGGATGATAGACTGAATCCCTTCCCACACACGGAGCAGGTGAATGGCCTCTCCCCAGTGTGAACTCGCTGGTATGTCCGCAGGTTGGATGATAGACTGAATCCCTTCCCACACACGGAGCAGGTGAACGGTCTCTCCCCAGTGTGAGTGTGTTGGTGTGTCCGCAGTTACTTTGCACTTTCAAGAAGTCAAGCGGGCATTTCACTGCAGACAGGTCACCATGGCAACACTGATAGGACATTCCACTGAATCGACTGGTTGGATACTGTAATCAGATCAGGAGAAATAACAGAGTTTGCCGTTATTAACCACAATATAAGCTTAAACCAGAGTGAGTAATACATTAGATTATAATGTGTGATGAAAGGTTCTGACGGAAGGTCAGTGACCTGAACTGTTAACTCTGTTTCTCTCTCCACAGATGCTGCCTGACCTGCTGAGGATTTCCAGCATTTTCTCTCTTTATTTCAGATTTCCAGCATCCGCAGTATTTTGCTTTTGTAATTGGATGGATCTTTCAGAGAGCCGCACAGGCACGATGGGCCGAATGGCCTCCTTCTGTGCTGTACCATTCTAGGATTCTGTGAAGTGTCAGTTAATGCAATTTAAGAAGCATCAAAGGGTTTGTGTCAGAATTTAACTGAGTATCGAGCCAACATGTCCAGGTTATGTAAACTGGGCCTGTTCACACTGGAAAGAGAAGGTGGAGAGGTGATAGGATTGCTGTTTTTAGGATTCTAAAGAGACTGGATAATGTAGAGCACGACAAGTTACTTCACCCTGTCCAGAACAGTAGAAGCAGAGGACACGGCCTGCGCTTGAAGGGGTTAAATTCAAATCCCATCTGTGGAAACAATATTTCAGTGAGTGAGTGGTCAATCTATGGGACAGGCTCCCTAGGGAGACGGTGGAAGCAGTTAGTGTTGATTCATTCAAATGTAAATTGGACCGATTTCATTCATAGAATAAGATTTTGGGACAGTGTGTGAGTAATTTGAGACATGACGTGTGGTCAGTGTAGAATGCTCGGGAGGAAGAGGTGACTTTGGTCCGATGGCTCCTAAAGCTCTCCACCATTGGGGTTTTCCTCACCTCATGTCTGGGTCTGTTGTAGACTCATTGATAGAGATTGATCGCTGTGATTAGTCAACAACTCCATTATCGTTGTATCATGGGACTCCCAGGATGGAAGAAGGCCAATTAGATCAGAACCAAAATAATCCAGAGTAAGAAAGGACAAACAGCTCAAAAATGGAGCAGTCAGCAACAGGACATCAATTAGTCTCCTCTTATCATGGAGTCAGCACAGACTCGACACAAAGTGTGTTTGCAACAAAGCTGATTTATTTGACATTTATAGAGAATATTAATCTCCAGCCCAGTTATAGGGGTTATTAACATCAGCAGAAACAAACCCCAACTGTCAGAATCAACATGGTTCAGTCCTGGATGTGATTAACAGCAGCAATAACAGCAGAATCCAACCTCTGCAGTCGGTTGCGAACTCGCTGGTGTCTCAGTAAGGAGGATGACTGAGTGAATCCCTTCCCACACACGGAGCAGGTGAACGGCCTCTCCCCGGTGTGAACTCACTGGTGTGTCATCAGGTTGGATGAATCAGTGAATCCCTTCCCACACATGGAGCAGGTGAATTGCCACTCCCCAGTGTGAACAGGCTGGTGTGCCAGCAGGTTGTAGGAATCCGTGAATCCCGTCCCACACGTGGAGCAGGTGAACGGTCTCTCTCCAGTGTGAACTTGCTGGTGTGTCAGCAGGTAGGATGAATCAGTAAATCTTTTCCCACATACGGAGCAGGTGAATGGCCTCTCCCCAGTGTGAGTGCGTTGGTGTTTCAGCAGACCACTTGTACTTTTAAAGCTCTTCTCACAGTCAGAACATTCAAAAGGTCTCTCATCAGTGTGAACATGTCGGTGTTCGGTGAGGTGGGATGACTGAGTGAATCCCTTCCCACACACAGAGCAGGTGAACGGTCTCTGCCCGGTGTGAACTCGCTGGTGTGTCAGAAGGTCGGATAAATCAGTGAATCCCTTCCCGCACTCAGTGCACATGAACGGCCTCTCCCCAGTGTGAACTCGCTGGTGTCTGAACAGGTGGGATGATCAGGTGAATCCCTTCCCACACATGGAGCAGGTGAACGGCCTCTCCCCAGTGGGGGTTGTTGGTGTTTCAGCAGGTGCAGTTTGCTTTTAAAGCTCTTCTCACAGTCAGAACATTGAAACGGTCTCTTATCAGAGTGAACAAGTTGGTGTGTCAGAAGGTGGGACGAACAAGTGAATCCCTTCCCACACACGGAGCAGGTGAACGGCCTCTCCCCAGTGTGAGTGCGTAGGTGTATCAATAAATCCTTTTTACTTTTAAAGCACTTCTCACAGTCAGAACAATTAAAAGGTCTCTTATCAGTGTGAACTCGCTGGTGTGTCAGGAGGGTTGATAAAACAGTAAATCCCTTCCCACATTCAATGCAGGTGAACGGTCGCTCTCCAGTATGAACACGCTGGTGTGTATAGAGGCTGGATGACTGAGTGAATCCCTTCCCACACATGGTGCAGGTAAACGGCCTCTCCCCAGTGTGACTGCGTCGATGTGCTTCCAGCTCAGATGGGTAATTGAATCCCTTCCCACAGTCCCCACATTTCCAGGGTTTCTCCATGGTGCAGGTGTCCTTGTGTCTCTCCAGGTTGGATGATCAGTTGAAGCCTCGTCCACACACACAACACGTGTACGGTTTCTCCTCACTGTGAATGGGGTGATATTTTTCAGGCTGTGTAACTGATTAAAGCTCTTTCCACAGTCAGTGCACTGTAACACTCTCACTCAGGTGTGAGAGTCTTGGTGCCTTTCCAGTCACGCTGATGTTTGAAATCTTTTCCCACAGATAAAACAGACAAACATTTCTCCTTCCACATTCAAAGACCGATGATATTCGGGTCCTGATGAATGGAGTAACTCTGTCAGATCTCGATGTGATGTTTGGTCTGAGTTTGCAGTGTGTAAATGCTGCCCTTCTCACAGCCTGTAAAAAGGAGTTTACAATAGCCATCACTGAGAGTCCAGGATAGAAATTGACAAGATTCTCTCCTCCTGGTTCCTGGCCAAGGGGGCCGCGCATGCGCCCTGCTGCCCCCTGAGCCTCTCAAGATGGCGGCCGTTAACCCGGGTCTGTCACCGGGAGAAAGCCCCGCAGCTGCCGCCCTGCTCGGGGCAAACGCCCGGCCCGGAGGCTCTTGTTCGGGGCCTGAGGCCCAGCCCGGGTGTTTATCAAGCCTCCCCGTTGGTTCTATTGCTATCCTGCGCTCCGCCGCCTCCTCCCCGCTCCAGAATCTTCTCTCCGCCTTCCGCCACCATCACCCAACTGACAGCACTGCACACACGCGGGACCCGCCCCGCACCGAGCTCGCCCCGCGCCTCCACACACCAGCCCCCTGCAGCATTGATAGGGCCTATTCTGGTGCGCGGAGTGTTCTGGGTAACAATCATCGCCATTTAATCAAAGAATGTGGAGGAAAAGTGAGTGGAATAACTGAGGTCAGAGATACCTTTGGAGGAGGGACTAGGAGGAGGATGAGCGGTGTGGCACAGAGCTGGAGAATCTACTAAACGGAGTGGCTTGCTAAACAGAGTGGTAAGTGGAATTTGGTGAGAATGGGAATTGGATGCTGAGGGGGAAGGAGGTGCTCAGTAATTTAAACCAAGGAGCAACAGTAAATAATAAATAATCGCACCGGAGGACACAGAAAAAAGTGATGTTATAATCAACACACAGCAGAGCAAATTAACATAAGTATATCGGTAAGAATATCGATATCCCTTTGTGTGTTTAGTCTCTTTAGTGGTCAGTGTTAAGCTTGACTTAGTAAGGATTTATTAGCGCAAGTAAATGTAAGTCAAAGGAAAACGATGTAAGTGATTAAATTCTAACTGATTTTAAAGATGCTCATAACTGATAAATAGCGAAGTAATTAATCACAGTTCAAGAAGTAAACTACAGATAATAAAAATAAATTCATTCATTCATTAATAAAGACCAGGCAGTGTGTGGGGAGTGTAGTATGTGGGAGTTTGTGAACGAGACTGTCCCAGACGGCCACATCTGCAACAAATGTCTCTGCCTCATGACATTCCAGCTCAGAGCCGGTGAGCTGGAGTCCGAGCTAGAGACACTCCGACATATAAGGGAGGAGCAGGAATTACTGGATAATTTACTCGAGTACAGTCACACACCAGAAGAAAGCACAGGTGCAGGAAGGGGAGAGTGTGACTGTCAGTCAGCCGGGAAAGGGGAATGTAGGAGAAGTAGTGAAGGAAGTCCAGCAGACACTGCTCCTGTCCAACAGGTACAAAGTACTCAATACCTGTGAGGATAAGGAGAAAGACTGGGAAGGACAGCTAGAATGCTGCCCAAGGCACCATGGAACAGGAGGCTGTCCAAGGGCTGGAGAAGCAGAGTGGAAACATTGTAGTATAGGGTATTCTATAATTAGAAGGATAGATAGTAGTCTTTACAGTCAGGATTGAGAGTCTTGGAGGGTGCATTGCTTTTCTGTTGTCAGGGTAAGGGATATCTCAAAATGGCTGGAAATGAATCTGGACACCAAATTCAGGGACCACTTACATTGTGGCACCAAATCCAGGGACCCACGTTAAAAGAATTCATGCACAGGCATCTCCCACCCTTTAAAGTGAAGTTCGGGACCTGGAACGTCAGGACCCTCATGGACAACCCCAACAGTGACAAACCGGAACATAGCCCGGGAGCTCAGACGTTTCGACATTGACATCGCCGCCCTAAGTGAGACCCGGTGGGCAGGGGAAGGCCAGCTCAAGGAGCAAGGTGGTGGCTACACCTTCTTCTGGAAAGGCAAACCTGAAGAAGAACGCCGCCTCCATGGGGTAGGCTTCACCATAAAAAATGAACTAGTTGGGCGTCTCAGAGACTCTGCTAGTGGTATAAACGTGCGCCTCATGACTCTTCAGCTCACCCTAACCCGGAAACAATGCACTACAGTCATCAGTGCGTATGCCCCAACATTGGAAGCCCCAGACGAAACCAAAGAGGAATTCTACTCCAGCCTCGAACAATCCCTGACCCGAGTCCCAACGGGCGACAAGCTGATCCTCCTTGGCGACTTTAACGCCAGAGTTGGAAAGGACACAGACCTCTGGGGAGGTGTGATCAGCAGAGGGGGTAGGGAAAGCCAACTCCAATGGTACCCTCCTCCTGTCGAAATGCTTAAAACATGGACTTGTCATAACCAACACCATGTTCCATCAGAGAGACAAGTACAAGGCTTCATACCAGCACCCTCGTTCCAAGCACTGGCATCTGCTGGACTATGTCATCATCCGAGCGAGGGACCGCAAGGACATCCACATCACCCGCACCATGACAGGAGCTGACGACTGCTGGACAGACCACCGCCTAATCCGTTCTGTCATCTCCATCAATGTAGCCCCAAAACAGCAGCGGCAACAGAAATAATGCCGCAGGAAAATTAACGCCGGAGCACTCAAAGACCCCACTAAGAAAGCCCTATTCAGCCTGCACCTCACAAACAACCTGACAACTCCCAGTGATGCAGAGACACAGAGTGTCCACAGCGCCTGGTCTGCACTCAAGGCCTGCATAATCAGCACCTGTGAAGAGACGCTAGGTTCACTCGACCGGGAAACACCAAGACTGGTTCGAAGAGAACAACCAGGAGATCCAGTAGCTAATAAGCCGCAAGCACAAGGCATTCCTGATCTGGAAACAGCAACACAACTCGAGAGCAAGAAAGCAGCTCGACAGACGCCTGAAGGCTGAGGTCCAACAAAAAACTTGCGACCTAAAGAACAGATGGTGGGTGGAGAAAGCACAGGAGATCCAGAAGCTAGCCAACAACCATAACGTGCGTGGATTCTTTAGCGCAGTCAAGACCATCTACAGCCCAAGCACCCAAGGCCCTAACCCTCTGCGGGCCAAGAACGGAGAGTTACTCATCAAGGACAGAGAGGCAGTCAGTGCCCGCTGGAAGGAGCACTTCGAAGATCTCCTTAACCGCGACTCTGTCTTCGACGCGAGTGTCCTCAACTCCATCCCGCAGCATGCTACCCGCCACCATCTCAGCACAACCCCAGCCCGGCATGAGGTTGAAAAGGCCATCCGACAACTGAAGAACAACAAGGCCTCAGGAGCAGATGGAATCCCCGCCGAGGCACTAAAGCATGGCGGAGAAGCACAACTGGTGCAAATTCATGAGCTAATTTCTCTTATCTGGAAGGAGGAGAGCATGCCAGGGGATCTCAGAGATGCCGTAATTGTGACCATCTTCAAGAAAGGTGACAAGTCCGATTGCGGTAACTACAGAAGAGTTTCCCTGCTGTCTGCCACAGGGAAAGTCATCGCAAGAATCCTCCTCAACCGCCTGCTCTCAGTGGCCAAAGAGCTCCTCCTAGAGTCGCAATGTGGATTCCGCCCACTAAGGGGCACAATGGACATGATCTTCACCGCACGTCAATTACAAGAGAAATGCAAGGAACAGCACCAACCGCTGTACATGGCCTTCTTTGATCTCACAAAGGCCTTCGGCACTGTCAACCATGAGGGATTATGGAGTGTCCTCCTCAAATTCGGCTGCCCTCAAAAGTTTGTCACCATCCTCCGCCTGCTTCACGATGACATGCAAGCCGTGATGCTGATGAATGGTTCCACCACAGACCCAATTCACGTATGAACCAGGGTCAAGTAAGGCTGTGTCATCGCACCAACGCTCTTCTCGATCTTCCTTGCTGCAGTGCTCCATCTCACCCTCAGTAAGCTCCCCACTAGAGTGGAACTAATTTACAGAACAAACGGGCAACTGTTCAACCTCCATCGCCTCCAGTCCAGATCCAAGGTCATCCCATCTTCTGTCGTCGAATTATAGTATGCAGACGACGCTTGCGTCTATGCACACTCTGAGGTCGAACTCCAAACCATCGTCAATACCTTCACCGAAGCATACAAGAGCATGGGCCTTACACTAAACATCCGTAAGACAAAGGTCCTCTACCAACCTGCCCCCACCACACAGTACTGCCCCCCGGTTATCAAAATCCACGACAAGGCCTTGGCCAATGTGGACCACTTTCCATACCTCGGGAGCCTACTGTCAACAAGGGCAGACGTCGACAGCCAAGTCCAACACCGCCTTCAGTGTGCCAGTGCAGCCTTCGGTCGCCTGAGGAAGAGTGTTTGAAGACCAGGATCTCAAACCCAGCACTAAGCTCATGGTCTACAGAGCAGCAGTAATACCCACCCTGCTGTATGCCTCAGAGACATGGACCATGAACAGCAGGCACTTCAAAGCCACCAACGCTGCCTCCACAAGATCCTGCAAATCCATTGGCAGGATAGGTGCACCAACGTCAGTGTTCTTGCTCAGGCCAACATCCCCAGCATCGAAGCTTTGACCACGCTCGATCAGCTCCGATGGACGGGTCACATTGTCCGCATGTCCGATACGAGACTCCCAAAACAAGCGCTCCACTCGGAGCTCCGGCTCGGCAAGATAGCCCCAGGTGGGCAGAGGAAACACTTCAAGGACACCCTCAAAGCCTCCTTGAAAAAGTGTAAGATCCCTACCGACACCTGGGAATCCCTGGCCCAAGACCGCACAAAGTGGAGGAGAAGCATCCGGGAAGGCGCCGAACACCTCGAGTCTCTTTGCCGGGAGCAAGTGGAAGCCAAGCGCAGGCAGCGCAAGGAGCGCACGTCAACCCAAGCACCCACCCACCCGCCCCTTCAACCACCGTCTGCCCCACCTGTGACAGAGATTGTAGGTCCTGCATTGGATTCATCAGTCACCTGAGAACTCATTTTTAATGTGGAAGCAAGTCCTCCTCGGTTCCGAGGGACTGCCTAAGAAGAAGGAGGAGGAGCAGAGTGGAAACATTGTCGTACAGGGGATTCTATAATTAGAACGATAGATAGTAGTCTTTACAGTCAGGATCGAGAGTCCCGAAGGGTGTGTTGCCTTTCTGTTGTCAGGATAAGGGACATCTCAAAATGGCTGGAAATGAATCTGGACACCAAATCCAGGGACCACTTTCACTGAGAGTATAAATGGAAATCAGGCAGCCTCAGTATGGGGAATGGTCATGGTGGTGAAAAGAGCTCCAGTGAGGGTGAAAGGCGGGTAATGGATGAAGATATGACGGTGGAATCAGATGGTGACAGGTTATTTTCAGAAGCCGTTTTCAGGCAGGCTGATGATTGGGATGTAACCAGCCCAACACTTGGATCCGCCTGTTCTTGTCCCCAAATCCCAAAGTGGACGTCTTTTTCTGTGAGAACTGCAGAGATGTGAAAGAAGGGAAAAATCAGACTCCAGCCAGAAAGAATGTTCCTTGAATGAACAATTCATGAGGCTGTTCCGTGACTCGTCTGCGTGAGGTTAATAAACATGAAATGAAAAAAGATGTGTCCAGTGACACCTGTGTTGTTAATAGTGGTTTCTAACCCTAATCACTAATGCCTAAGTCTAACCTCCAATTCACTACCCCAACCACTAGCCCCAATCCTAACCAATAACCACTGACCCCAATCCTAACCAATAACCACTACCCCAATCCTAACCAATAACCACTACCCCCAACCACTGACCCCAATCCTAACCAATAACCACTGACCCCCAACCACTGACCCCAATCCTAACCAATAACCACTGACCCCAATCCTAACCAATAACCACTGACCCCAATCCTAACCAATAACCAAGAGCCACAAACACTAACCCCTAAACCTACACCCTAACCCCAGCCCCTAACAGGGATCAATGGAGCAGCTAAAGACCTGATAATGGCAGTATTTGAAATAATTATCTCGATGAAAGAAATAGTGCAAGGTATGTTAGTAACAAGAGATTAAGTCAATGAGACCATCAAGCTCAGAAATTACTATTACAAAGATCAGAACCTTTCAAAGGTTATCAGGTGCAGTACGTGTGGAGGGGTTTTACTAACTCGAATCCACAAAGGGTTAAATTATACAGCTAATAACAGATTTCAAAACTTATGCAAGATTGTTCTATAAAGCTATGGTTCAAAGGAATTGCAGCTGAGTGTACTCTTTTGTGCTAACAAATAAACTGTAACAACTTTAAAACATTAAAGGAAACTTAATAATTAAATTAACATTTCATTACTTGTGGTGATAAGCACTCCAGTCCCTGCGGTGTGCAGATGAGTTTACTCTTTTGTAGGGACCATAAACAAATAAACTGTAACTTAAAAAACCATTAAATGAAACTTAACAAATTAGATTAAAATTTAGTTGGCCACCCTATGCCTGAGACAAAGAGCCTTGTGTCCAATAAGGGGAATAAAGGCCCACAGCCTCCCCTGGCCCCGGGCCCTGAACAAGGGACTGGAGAAATAACTCCAGCATTTTCTGTTGTTATTTCGGATTTCCAACATCCGCAGTATTTTGCTAAGGGACTGGAGAAACTCGCTGCCCTGTGGATCAGACAATCAGCCGGTGCTAGTCCCACCCCTCGGGCTCCCCGATTGGTTGGAGGACCTGCCGCCGCCTCGCTCCTCCAGCCCCGCACCACTCGCTCCCTATTGGTCGGAAGCTCCCGTCAATCAGGCCGCGGGCCAGGGTCACGTGTCCGCGAGGAGATCACGTGCACCGTCCAACTGACGCCGCTCGGTCCGGGGCCTCGCGGACTCTCAGGTTTTTCTATTTCACTTTATTCTCTCCCGATCCACCCCTCCCCCCACCCCGCGCGATTCTCCACCAATCGGAGCGGAGAAAACTCACTTTGCGTCACCGATCACGACTCTGGTACCAACACCAAGGCCTTTCCCCGGAATGCCCCGCGCCGACAGGATCCGAGTGCGCAGGCGCAGCTCCATGTGGGGGAGGGGGTTGGTGTCCTCTGGGCATGCGCAGTTATTACCCTTGGTGACCGGACTCGGCCCAAACCGCAGTCCCGTGTGCGCATGCGCGGACTCTCGCTGTCCCCAGTAGGAGCAGGAGTGGCCATTCGGCCCCTCGAGCCTGCTCCACCATTCAATGAGATCATGGCTGATCATCACCTCAACTCCATTCACCGGCCCTATCGCCACATCCCTTGATGCCCTTACTAGTCAGAAATCTATCCACTTCTGTTGTGAATATACCCAATGACTGAGCCTCCACAGCCCTCTGGGGTAGAGAATTCCAAAGATTCACCACTCTCTGTGTGAAGAAATTTCTTCTCATCTCAGTCCTGAATGGCCGACCCTTTATCCTGAGGCTGTGGCCCCTGGTTCTAGACTCCCCAGCCAAGGGAAACATTCTCCCAGCATCCACCCTATCAAGCCCTGTAATAATTTTGTATGCTTCGATGAGATCCCCTCTCATTCTTCTGAATTCAAGAGAATACAGGCCTAGTTTACTCAATCTTCTTCTCATACGACAGTCCCGCCATCCCAGGAATCAATCTCGTGAACCTTTGTTGCACTCCCTCTATGGCAAGTATATCCTTCCTTAGTTAAGGAGACCAAAACTGTACACAGTACTCCAGGTGTGGTCTCACCAAGGCCCTATATAATTGGAGTAAGACTTCTTTAGTCCTGTACTCCAATCCTCTTGTAATGTCAATCAACCATCAGCTAGAAGAGGTCGCTGGTGAGACCAGTGAAGAAAGAAAGACTTGCATTTATATAGCGCCTTTCACCGCCACCGGACATCCCAAAGTGTTTAAAGCCAATGAAGTACTTTTGAAGTGTAGACACAGTAGTAATGTAGGAAACGCAGCAGTCAACTAGCACACAGCAAGCTCCCACAAACAGCAATCTGATAATGACCAGATAATCTGTGTTTTTTGTTATGTTGATTGAGGGATAAACACATTGGCTCGGACACTAGGGATAACTCCCCTGCTCTTATTCGAAATAGGGCCATAGGATCGTTGACGTCCACCTGAGAGAGCAGACGGGGCCTCAGTTTAACGTCTCCTCCAAAAGACGGCACCTACGACAGTGTCACACTCCCTCAGCACTGCACTGGAGCGTCAGTCTGGATTTTTGTGCTCAAGTCTCTGGAGTGAGACTTGAACCCACAATTTTCTGACTCAGAGGCAAGAGTGCTACCCACTGAGCCACTGGCTGACACTAAAAAACAAGCAGTTCTGCCGACAGGTCATCGTCCTGAGACGTTAACTCTGTTTCTCTCTCCACAGATGCTGCCTGACCTGCTGAGTATTTCCAGCATTTTCTGTTTTTATTAAAGAAACGAGGGAGTGATTGCTGACAGGAAGAATGTTGGGTTGTCCTGCGTATGTGCACCTCCCTGGCGGCTGAGGCGAAACACCGACTCGCCCCCACCTGAGCCGCGCATGCGTACCAGATGTTGTGGCTCCGCATGTGCACCCAATGTTCCAATCGCGGGGTTTTGTGCGCTTAGCATGTGCGTTGTGGACCGATCGGGACAGGCGATTGTGGAGCAGGAGGGAGAGCGCGGGGGCCATGAGCACATGCGCAGGACTCAGAGTCAACAGAGCATTTTCTGGAGCGCGGGGGCTTGTGGGTATTACAGCCGCCATTACTGCTGATCCTTTCAACCAACCTGTGCAGCAGCTGGGGCCTGAAAATCAGCTTCACTGCCCCTAGGTTCGGAAAGAGGAAAATTAAACAACAGTTTGCCTCTGATCCTTTTCTGATCTCAATTTACAGGGTTATAGAAGTGGAGCAGTTACAGGTGGGAAGCTTAAACCAAACATCATGTCAAAATCTGACAGCGTCGCTCGATTCATCCGGACCTGAATATCATCGGCCTTTGCACATGGAAGGAGAAAGTAGCGATCGCAGCGATGTCAAACCGCACACGTGTTCGTTGTGTGGACGCGGATTCAGCCGATCGCCTGACCTGGTGAGACATGTGCACCATCACACCGGGGATAAACCGGGTAAAGGTGGGGATGGTGGGAATGGATTCAGTTCCCCGTCTGCAATAGAAGTTCAACGGCGCAGTCGCACCAGGGACAGTCCGTTCACCTGCTCCGTGTGTGGAAAGGGGTTTGTTCATTCATCCCACCTGCAAACACACCAGCGAGTTCACACTGACGAGAGACCATTTCAGTGTTCTGACTGTGGGAAGAGCTTTAAAAGCCCCGGGGAACTGAAGGGACACCAGCTTCTTCACACTGATGAGAGACCATTTCAATGTTCTGACTGTGGGAAGAGCTTTAAAAGCCCCCGGGATCTGAAGGAACACCAGCGAGCTCACTCTGATGAGAGACCTTTTAACTGTCCTGACTGTGGTAAGAGCTTTATAAGCTCCCAGGAGCTGAAGGGACACCAGTGAGTTCACACTGCAGGGAGGCCATTCATCTGCTCCGTGTGTGGGAAGGGATTCGCTCGGCCCTCCAACCTGCTGATACACCAGCGAGTTCACACTGACGAGAGACCCTTTAAAAGTTCTGAGTGTGGGAAGAGTTTTAAAAGCCCCCGGGGGATCAAGCAACACCAGCGAGTTCACACTGGGGAGAGGTCGTTCACCTGCTCCATGTGTGGGAAGGGATTCACTCAGTCATCCGCCCTGCAGACACACCAGCTTGTTCACACTGACGAGAGACCCATTAAATGTTGTGAGTGTGGGAAGAGTTTTAAAAGCCCCCGGGAGCTCAAGCAACACCAGCGAGTTCACATTGGGGAGAGGCCGTTCACCTGCTCCGTGTGTGGGAAGGGATTCACACTGTCATCCCACCTGCTGGTACATAAGCGAGTTCACACTGACGAGAGACCCTTTAAATGTTCTGACTGTGGGAAGAGCTTTAAAAGCTCCGGGGAGCTGAAGAAACACCAACACCTACACACTGGAGAGAGACCGTTCACCTGCTCTGTGTGTGGGAAGGGATTCACTCAGTCATCCCACCTGCTGGAACATCAGCTTGTTCACACTGACAAGAGACCCTTTAAATGTTCTGACTGTGGGAAGAGATTTAAAACCTCTAAGATCCTTAAGAGACACCATAGTGTTCACACTGATCATAGAATCTAAAAGCACAGAAGGAGGAGATTCGGCCCATCGTGTCTGTGCCGGCTCTTTGAAAGAGCTGTCCAATTTAGTTCCAAACCCCAGCTTTATCCCCAGAACTCTGCAAACTAGTCCTCTTCAAGTACGTGTCCAATTACCATTTGAAAGTTCCTGTGGAACCTGATTCCAGCATCCTTTCAGATGGTGCGTTCCAGATCTTAACAACCCTCTGTGTGAAAACAATTCTCCTCATTTCCCTCTAGTTCTTTTAGCAACTATTTTAAATCTGTGACCTTTGGTTACCGACCCACTTGCCAGAGTGAACAGTTTCTCCCTACTTGCTCGATCAAAACCCCTCATCATTTTGAACACCTCTATTAGGTCTCCCCTTAACCTTCTCTGCTCTAAGAGGAACAACCCCAACTTCTCCAATCTCTCCACATAACTGAAGTCCCTCATCCCTGGTACCATCCTGGTCAACCTCCTCTGCACCCTCTCCAAGGCCTTGACATCCTTCCTAAAGTGTGGTGCCCAGAACTGTACACAAGACTCCAGCTGAGGCCAAAACCCTGCAGCTGTACAAAACCCTGGTTAGACCACACCTGGAGCACTGTGAGCAGTTCTGGGCACCACACCTTAGGAAGGATATATTGGCCTTGGAGGGAGTGCAGCGTAGGTTTACCAGAATGATACTCAGACTTCAAGGGTTAAGTTACGAGGAGAGATTACACAAATTAGGGTTGTATTCCCTGGAATTTAGAAGGTTAAAGTGTGATCTGATCGAAGTTTTCAGGATATTAAGGGGAACAGATAGGGTAGATAGAGAGAAACTATTTCCGCTGTTTGGGGATTCTAGGACTGGGGGCATAGTCTAAAAATTAGAGCCAGACCTTTCAGGAGTGAAATTAGGAAACACTTCTACACACAAAGGGTGGTAGAAATTTGGAACTCTCTTCTGCAAACAGCAATTGATGTAAGATCAATTGTTAATTTTAAATCTGAGATTGATAGGTTTTTGTTACCTAAAGGTATTAAGGGATATGGGCAAAAGGTGGGTGAATGGAGTTAGATCACAGATCAGCCATGATCTCATTGAATGGCGGAACAGGCTCGAGGGGCTGAATGGCCTCCTCCTGTCCTATGTTCTTAACTAGTGATTTGTAAAGGTTTAGTGTAACTTCCTTGTTTTTGTATTCAATGGCCCTATTTACAAAGCCAAGTATCCCATACGCTTTCTGAACCGCCTCGCCAACTTGCCGTGGCACTTTCAAAGATTTGTGAATATGGACCCCCAGGTCCCTCTGCTCTTGCACCCCCTCAAAATAGTCCCATTTAGATTATACGGCCTCTCCCTGTTGTTTCTCCCAAAGTGCATCACTTCACACTTATCCTCATTTAATTTCATCTGCCTTGTGTCTGCTCATTTCACAGTCTGTCTCTGTCCTTCTGAAGTCTGCTACTGCTATGCTCACTAGTTACTACGTTGCCAAGTTTTGTATCATCTGTAAACTTCTAAATTGTACACCTATACCCAAGTCCAGGTCAGTTATATATAACAAGAAAAGCAATGGTCCTAATCCCGACCCCTGAGGGAACCCACTGCATACTTCCCTCCAGTCAGAAAAACATCCCTCAGCACTGCTCACTGTCTCCTATCCCTTAGCCAATTATATACCCAAATTACCATCAGCCCTTTAATTCCCTGTGCTTCTATTCCCCGAGTAAGTCTCTTGTGTGGTACTTTATCAAATGCCTTTTGAAAGTCCATATATACAACATCTACTGCACTACCTTCATCAACCCTCTGTTACTTCATCAAAGAACTCAATCAGGTTAGTCAGACATGATTTATCTTTAACAAATGCATACTGGCTGCCCCTTATTAACCCATGTTTCTCCAAGTGAGAATTAATTTTGTCCTTGACAATGGTCTCTAGTCATTCACCCGTCACTGACATTAGACTGATTGGCCTGTAGTTACCAGGTTTATCCCTCTCCCCTTTTTTAAACAGGGTGTAACATTTGCAATCCTCCAGTCTTGTGGCACCACTCCCATATATCTGAGGGAGATTGAAAGATTGTGGTCGGAGCTTCTGCTATCTCCACCCTAGCTTCTCTCAGCAATCTAGGATGCATCACATCTGGACCGGGTGACTTGTTAACTTTGAGTGATGACAACCTATTTAGCACCTCCTTTCTATCCATTTTTATCCAATTTCTCTTCTACCCCCTCCTCTACTGCGACATTAACTTCATCCTCTTCTTTTGTGAAGACAGATGCTAAGTACTCATTCAGTACCTCAGCCACGCCCTCTGCCTCCGTATGATGAGCTCCTATTTGGTCCCTAATCGGCACCACCATTCCTTTAACTATCCTTTTACTTTTCATACGTTTATCGAAGATTTTTGGGTTCCCTTTTACGTTACCCACTAATCTTTTGCTGCATTCTCTCCCTTGTGTCAACTGTGGCTCAGTGAGTAGCACTCTCTAGGTGGGAGGGGCTAGGAGTGAGCCAGGTGTGACTGGTTGCCTAATTGCAGCTGGGTGTTGGAGGGAGTTTTGGAAAAAGTTGGTGGAGGGTTTTGGGGTGTTGTTTGCAGGTTTTGGGGCCTTTTTGGCCCACAAAGAACAGCCAGATGGCTGCTGAGGGGTCCGGAGTGCCGGGCCCCTCGGAGGACAATGTTCCCGAGAGGAATTTGATGCGGGAAGAAATTGTGGTGGGTAGGGGAACAAAAAGGCCCAAAGATTTGGGCCGGGACCTCAGAAGGTTCGGTAAAGAAAATACCGTCGTAGTACAATGTGAAGACAGGAAGATTCGAGCCTGGGATATAATCCAGGCAGTTCAGATGGACTGTGGTGAAGGAAGCTGTTTTGCATGCCGTCCGAAACCAAGTGTGGGATTTGAGGTGACGGTGAGTGGCTGTGAGGAGGTCGAGAGACTGCTGCTCAGTCTGAAAGTTGGGGAGAAATTTTTGGAGGTGACCCTGCTGTATTCTGAGGAGGTGGTGGTTTCATTTTTGAACTTGCCTGTGTACATCGAGGACGAAGTGCTGAGCAAGAAATTGGAGTCGTGGGATATTAAAATCTGTTCCGAAATCAAAAGGAGGTACTATCCGGGAACAAGGGTGGCAGACGGAACCCGGTATGTCAAGGTGCGATTCCCAGAGGGGGTAAGGTCTTTGCCTTATAGTATGAAGTTCGAGACTCTGGAGGGAGTACAATACTTTCGGGTGCTGCACGACAATCAAGTAAAAGTATGTTACTATTGTTTGGGAAATGATCATGGCGGAAGGGAGCGAAATGAGCGATGAGATGGGAGAAGGAGCAGGGGAGGAGCGTGGAACGGCCGGAGGTGCGGTGCAGTCGGAGGACGCAGCCGGTAAAATGAAGGAAAACGGAGCACAGGAGGAGGCAGAGGTTGGCGGAGCGGAGATGGAGTTGGAATTGGCGGAAAGCACGCTGAGTGCTATGGAGGGGAACAAAGACAACAGCGGGCAGCAAGGGTCGAGTGCAGACTCGAGCCTTTGTGCAGTTCGGCTCCCCCTGGGGAGTCTGGTGTCAGCGGGGGGAGAGGAGGCGGGAGTGGGGTGTGTGGTGGAAGTGAGTGCTCCGGGGAGAGGAGGGGAGTTGGATATTTTGGTGGGCGGGAGGGGGCAGGGCGGGGAGAGAGTGCAGGAGGCAGAGGCCTTAAAGGGACAGCAGAATGGGATCGGCGAGATGGAGACGTTAGAAGAGAGCAACCTAGGTGAGCCATTGTCCCATGGAGTGAGGGAACAAGGTGCAAGGGTCAGAGGTGGAGACGTGGTCGAAGGGGGCAGCACAGTGGGAGAAACTGCGATAGCAGGAAGACTCTCTATGGGAGATGAAGTATCTGACGGGGAGCAGGATTATGTATCTGACGGGGAGCAGGCACAGGGGGTTGCAGAAGAGCTTGAGTGTGAGGAATTAGAGGGGGACAGAGACATGGAAGTCGGGGGTGGGGTGGCATCTTGTGGAAAGGGAAAGGTTAGTGAGGGGCAGAAGGAGGGAGAAAGGGCAGCCCCTGGGCCCAAAGGTAAGGCAAAAAAGAGGCTGAAACAGCAGGGAGGGGTTAAACAGGAGGGGAAAAAGAGCCGGAGGCTGCAGGAAAAAGCAACAGCTGGGTGAAAAGTTAAGAAGGAGCATGAGAGGAGGGAAGAGCCAGAGATTAAATGATGGGGAGATTATTGTGCATACTTCCCTTCTTTGGAGCCATGATTACATTGGTCTCGATCAATGTGAACGGTCTGAGGGGTGAGAAGAAATTGCAGCAGTTGTTGCAGGGTTTTAAAGGCACGGACTTGTTGTGTCTGCAAGAAACCTTTTGGGATGAGGATATTCTGGAAAGAGTTCAGAAGGTTTGGAAGGGAGAGGTGTTTGCAAGTTGTGCGAACAACAACCGTAGAGGGGTGGCTGTTTTGGTGAGTCCGTCCATAGAAGAGAATGTTGCCTTGGTGGACAAGGACACTGAGGGAAGATTTTTACGGCTAAGGGTAAAATTGGAAGGTTTTAACTGTGATCTTTTTAATATCTATGCACCGAACAACCATGGGAAGCGTCGCGAGTTTTTTCGGGGGTTATTCACTAAAGTGGCAGAGGTGGAAAATCCTTGTATTGTGGGGGATTTTAATGTATTTTTATCTTGGATGGACATTTCAGCCCAGATGACTTTTAAAGAGGATAACTCCAGAGGGATGATTACAAAAATGATGGCAAATTTTAATTTGAGAGACTTATGGAGGGACCGGAACCCCATAAAAAGGGAGTTCTCCAGAGCAGGTTGGGTGGGTGATGCTTTAAAACAGAGCCGAATAGATTTTGTGCTAATGCGGGAAGGGTTAAGTTCGGAGGTGATGGAGATTTTTTATAAAAAAGTATTTTTTAGTGATCACTCGGCTTTGGTTCTTAGAATTAGGAACAGCAGAGTTAAGATCGGTTCAGGGGTGTGGATTTTAAACAATCAATACCTGAAGGAAAGTGCTTATAAAGAAGGGATTTTAAATATAATAAGAAATGCTCAGAGGGAACTTTTGTTCTTGAAAGAAAGAAGAGTTTGATGGGACAATTTTGAATACGAGGTTAAAATTTTTTCGGTGCGTTATGGGAAAAAGAGGGCGGCAGCTAACCGGTATCGAGAAGAGAATTTAAACAAAAGGTTTATGGATGTCTGTAAAGCAGTGGATGGAGGGGATAAGGGAGCTGAGACTAAGTTACGGGTGCTAAAGGAAGAATGGGAATTACTGCAAGCGGAAAAATGCAAGGGGGCCATTCTCCGTGCAAAGGCTGGAGATGCATTGGAGGGCGAAAGATGCACTAGATATTTTCTAGAGCAAGAGAAGCGGCGACAGAGATTATCGTTAATTGAGGAATTGAAGGTGGGGGAGAGGATTATTCATGAAAGTGAGGAGATTTTGGAGGCAGCTAGCAGCTTTTATCAAGAGCTATATACAAAAGAAGACATTTCCAATTTGGAGATGGAGAGGGTTACTGCTTTTATTGAAAAGGGTTTGAAGGAGGATGAGAGAGGCATGTGTGATAAAGAAGTAGGATTAGCAGAAATAAAAGTAGCAATAAGTGGAATGAAGGGGGGGAAAAGCCCAGGGTCCGCTGGACTAAGTGCAGAATTTTATAAGGAATTTTTCGAGATTTTAAGTCCATTGCTCTTAGGAGTTTTTAAGGAAATTGAAATTGAGGGAGGCCTGGCCCCATCTATGAGGAGAGGTATCATAAGCTTAGCTTATAAAAATAAAGGGGATAGACGGGATCTGAAGAATTGGAGGCCCATCACACTATTAAATGTGGATTATAAGATCTTGGTGAGGGTTATGGCAAACCGTTTGAAGGAGGTGTTACCAGAGATAGTTTGGCCCTCTCATTCCTATGGAGTCATAGGCCGGGACATTGCGGATTCTGTGGTCTCAATCCGAGATGCGATAGAACTCATGGAAGAGAGTGGGAGGGAGGCTTATGTATTAAAGATAGATCAAGAGAAAGCCTTTGATAGGGTTTCTCATGAGTTTTTATTGAAGGTTTTGGAAGCATTTGGTTTCAAGGAAAATTTCATTCAGTGGATAAGGATTTTTTATTCAAACATATTTAGCTGTGTTAAATGTAATGTTTTTTTTATCTAAGTATTTTCTGATACAGAGATCAGTGAGACAGGGTTGTCCCCTGTCCCCATTGCTGTACACATTGGTAGCAGAACCATTAGGTTACATGATGCGAAAGAAACAAGGTGTAGTTGGGATTGTGGTACCCAGTTCCGGGCTGGTGTCGGTGATACACCAATATGCAGATGACACAACCTTAACATTGAGAAATGGGGAGTCAGTGAGGAAAGCTATGGATGTAGTGGAGGAATATTGTAGAGCTTCAGGAGCCAGAGTGAATTATAGTAAGTCCCAATGCCTGGTTGCAGGGAGGGGTAGGGGGGAATGGTTGGGGGGATGTCCCTTTAAGGTGGTGGAGGTTTTGGAAGTTCTGGGGGTGCATATGGAGTGCAAGAAAGACAGGGAAGAAGTGGATCGATTAAATTGGGAACCGAAGGTTATGAAAATTAAAAAGATTTTGGAAAGATGGGAAAGAAGGTGGTTGAAAGTGCAAGGAAGAGCGACAGTGGTGTCTGCTCTCCTGCTATCTAAGCTATGGTACTTATTGACGGTGGAGGATATTCCTGAGTGGGCAGAAAAGTCCATCTGAGAGGCTTGTGTGAGGTTTTTATGGGAAGGGAAACCAGCCTTGGTGGCCTACAATACCATCATCGGACGGAGAAATCAGGGAGGACTCAACTTCCCAGATATTGATTTGAAGAAAAAATCCTTTAGAATCAAATGGGTGAAGAGATTTCTTCAGAAGTCAAATTCAAGTTTTTGGAAGAGTTGTTTTGAGCATTTTTTAAAACAAAGTGGGATAGGAGGGCAGGGGATATTGTATATGGAATACAATAATATGTTTTTGAAATCGATTAAGCTCCTCCCTAGATTTTATAAGGGGGTTGTAGAGACTTGGGCTCAATTTTTAAAAAGTGTGCGGTTTATGCCCAAGGGGGCTGAGGAATTTTTAGAGCAGCCCTTATTTTTGAACAGGTGGGTCAACATCGAAGGAGAGGTTTTTTTTAATCAAGCTTTTATAAAAGCTGGGATTATATCAGTGAAAGATGTATTATACGAGGTGATTCCAGGTTGGTTGCCGGAAGCGGTTGTGAGGGACATGGTGTGGGAGAAGGATCAGGAGGTAGAAGGAAAAGCAATAGGAATCATGTATGAGAAGATTGTGAGGGCAATGCCACAGGATTGGATGGAAGAAATAAATGCGGAAATCTCCAAAGGAAGTAAAATGCGTCCCGCTTTTCCAAGCTTTGTACTGGAGAAAAGGGAAGAGTTGGTCCAATTTGACAACTGTAATACTCGAGATTTCTATGAGGTATTCAGAGAATGGAGATTCAAGACACCTGCTGGTCAGGAGTTTTGGCAGAGTATATACCCACAGCTGGACTTCAACAGGATTTGGAAGGGTGTGTGGGCGAATTTTAAATGCCCAGAATGGATTGAGCTGGATTTCAAATTGGCTCACAACCGGATTTTTACCATGACGGTCTTGTGCAAGATTGGACGAGTGGAGGCGGCAACTTACCCAGTGTGTGGGACACAGGATGAGACTCTGCCCCATTTACTGGTGTTATGTCCGCAGTTAAATGACTTTAAGTACTATGTTCGACAGTTGTGTGAAGCCTTTTTGCTGGGTGGGGACCGAACGGCAAGAAGGGGAATCCCGTGGGACTCAATTTTGAGATGGGGATTGCAGGAGAGTCTGCCAGAGTCTA
The DNA here is from genome assembly GCF_052327205.1 of Somniosus microcephalus. NCBI lineage: Eukaryota > Metazoa > Chordata > Chondrichthyes > Squaliformes > Somniosidae > Somniosus > Somniosus microcephalus. The sequence goes on from NC_140990.1 coordinate 65,066,738, forward strand.
GCGGAGCGGCAATTAATTTAATGTTCAGTTTGGCTAGATTCGTGATTGTGCAAAGAAGGAATGCTCTGTTTTTTAAGGGGCGGAGAATCAATCTAAAAGAGTATTTTAAATATAAGCTAAAATCCATTATAAGGCTCTGTGGATGTTTTATTCAGAAAGGAATTTAAGGATAGTATTTTACAACCAATTTTTAAAGCACAATCGATTAATATATGTTGCAGGTGACAAATTAAACTTCAGGTTTTGATGTTAAAATGTGGTGGCGGAATGGCTGGGTAGGGTGGTGGAATTGATTTGTATCATACGATGTAATGATCACGATGTTGTAAATGTTCAGTAAAGTATATTAATAAAAATTTTTTAAAAATTGGGTAGCACACTCGCCTCTGAGTCAGAAGGTTGTGGGTTCTAGTCCCACTCCAGGGACTTGAGCACATAAAGCTAGGCTGACACTCCAGTGCAGTGCTGAGGGAGTGCTGCACTGTTGGAGGTGCCGTCTTTCTGATGAGAATTTAAACTGAGGCCCCGTATGCTCTTTCAGGTGGATGTAAAAGATCCCATGACACTATTTGGAGAAGAGTAGGGGAGTTCTCCCCAGTGTCCTGACCAATATTTATCCCTCAACCAACATAACAAAAACAGATCACCTGGTTATTATCACATTGCTGTTTGTGGGAGCTTGCTGAGCACAAATTGGCTGCCGCGTTTCCCACATTACAACAGTGACTCCACTTTAAAGTACTTCATTGGCTGTAAAGAGCTTTGAGATGTCTGGTGGTCGTGAAAGGCGCTATATAATTACAAGTCTTTCTTTCACATATCCTTTATCAATATTCCCCCCACTCTCTGTATTCTGGTTTTTGACTGTATTCTGTACCTGACATTTGTTGTAAACCTCCTTTTCCTGTTTTATTCCAACCTCGATATCCTTTGCCATCCAGGGAGCTCGAGCTTTGGACGCCCCATCTTTCCTCCTTATGGGAATATGCTTGGTTTGTACCCGGTGTCAGATTTTGTTTTATAACGTGAAGCGTGTTGGGACATTTTACTACATTAAAGACGTTATATAAATACAAGTTGTTGTTATTGTCTGAAACTAACAAATTCCACAGAATATAACAGTATTTTTACTACCAAATATTAAATATTTTGTTCTACGAAGTTTAACGGCTCGGTCCTCCAGCCCCGCTCGCTCCCTATTGGTCCGGAGCTCCCTTCAATCACCCGGGCAGTGTGAGCTGAGCATGCGCGGACCTTGGCAGCAGCCGCTGACACATCAGGTGAGAGAGCTCAGGGAGCGGGTTCATGAACCCCGGGGGGACGCGGGCCGCTCACACCCCGAGCTCAGGGAGCGGGTTCATGAACCCCGGGGGGACGCGGGCCGCTCACACCCCGAGCTCAGGGAGCGGGTTCATGAACCCCGGGGGGACGCGGGCCGCTCACACCCCGAGCTCAGGGAGCGGGTTCATGAACCCCGGGGGGACGCGGGCCGCTCACACCCCGAGCTCAGGGAGCGGGTTCATGAACCCCGGGGGGACGCGGGCTGCTCACACCCCGAGCTCAGAGAGCGGGTTCATGAACCCCGGGGGGACACGGGCTGCTCACACCCTGAGCTCAGGGAGCGGGTTCATGAACCCCGGGGGGACGCGGGCCGCTCACACCCCGAGCTCAGGGAGCGGGTTCATGAACCCCGGAGGGACGCGGGCTGCTCACACCCCGAGCTCAGGGAGCGGGTTCATGAACCCCGGGATCCCTGATAGCCAGCCAGGAATCTTGTGCTGCTGCTGTGCCAGAGGAGAAGAGAGGGGAGGAGAGGAGAGGTCTCTCTCTCTCTCCCTGTCCAGGAGGAGAGACCACATCTGTTGCTGCTGCAGCTACTATTGGGGTGCCAGAGGAGAGACCAGGAGACCAGACCAGAGCTAATAACAAAGGGAAGCCATTCCATCACTGCTTCCCCAACTGGTCTCCATTATAGGAGAGGGAGAGAGGGGAGAAAAATGAACATCCTACATCTGTTCAGAAGGAGGGAGAGCCATTGGAAAACTTCTACAGGTGGGTGTTTCATGGTGCACTCTCATAAAGACTTTATATTTAAGTGGGGGGGAGGAAAGAAGAAGGAGAAGAAAACATCTAGGGGTGTGTGTGAGTGTGTGTGGCTCTTGTAAAAACTAGGCCACACACACCACTAGCAAATACCCTTCCCTATTGCTTGACCTGGGACAGCTGGAGCTGCCCAGGCGAAGTCCTCATTTAATGATCACATCGTTCAGACCTGGTGGTGGACTGAGCCTGGGCATCTCCAGCTTTATTTTCCCAGGTGAAGACATCTTCACCCCCCACAAGAAGACCATCAATAGAGACTTATTTTTCAGAGAGTGTACCCCTGCGAGTACCCGCCCACCATCTTGAGTGGAGACCCAGCCCCTGCGGCCTCCCTCCTTCCCACCCGCGTTTCGCTCTCTCTTTGCCTCTCTCTTTGTCTCTCTCTAAAGAGGCACCTCATATCCATTAATTGCCCATTGAGCAGAGGGGAGAAGACCCCTTTCCCAATTTAATCAACAAGGGGAGAGGTGTGCCTTCACTTTTAAAGCTCCCTCTGCTCAGGGAAAACAACCACTGAGGCCATTAAGATCACCAGGCCTGTGACTTGGGGTGGGTGTAGCCCTTTATAATAAGCACCCCACGATGGTGACCACATCATCGCCGGTGATGGGGCCAGCAAGATCATACGCAAGTGTGGCAGACATGGTCATGGCTGCTCCCGCTGCTTCTGCTGCCCCGTCACCATTCCGCCTTCTCACTATAAAACACGAGGTGAAGAGATACACTCACCCCAACATGACTATCGAGGCATGCGTGAAGGCCATGGCTGGGGTTGTCGGCCCTTTAGCCATCGTCACCGCCTCGAAAATGTATGGCAAGGCTGTGTTCTTCCTGGCATCGGAGCGGGCGGTGTCCCTGGCCATAACCAAGGGGCTCACCGTGGGCAGGACCTTCCTGCCAGAGGATCCTCTCGAGGCCACCGCGCAGAGGATCCTCTTATCAAATGTCCCGCCCTTTGTTTCAGCTGAGCTCCTCCTCCCCCACCTACGTCAACTGGGGGAGATGAGGTCGGGGATCACACCGATCCTGCTCGGATGCAGGGAGGCCAGCCTCCGGCACGTCTTCTCCTTCCAGCGCCAGCTTTTTGTTCAGCTAGTGCGGGAGAACACCAAGGGCACTTTTATTGTGTGCCACGAGGGGGCTGCCTACCGCGTCTTTTGGACGTTGGACGGGGTGCGGTGCCACACCTGTAAGGAGGTGGGGCATCTACGAAAGAACTGCCCTGCCTCCAAGGCTGCCAGAACATCTGAGGCGACAAGGCTGGCGCCGCCACCGATCCCCCCCCACCCCGATTCTGTCCACGCGTCCTCAACACCTAATGCGCAGTCGACGTCGGAGGCCAACGCCATCACGGCCTCCGGCGGGGGGGAGGGAGAGCGTCCGCATGAAGGGAAGGTGCAGAAGGAGATGAAGCACCTTGGGGCGGGTCCCCTCGGTGAGCACACGGTTACGGACAATCTGGCGGAACTTACGCCCGCATACCTTGCGCTGGTGGCAGCGGAGTTTCAGAGTTTGGGGGGCCTCGTGCCCGGGCCCGTGATCGCAACCGCTGAATTAAGACCGGGCTCAGGCTCGAGGGACCCGAGCAACCCGCGCAACGGGAGGGAGTGGAGGAGGAGGCCTCGGTAGGTGTGGAGGTCTCCCAGCCTTCGTGTCCCTCCATAACAAAAAGGAGGCGCGAGTCCCTGGGAGAGGAGGAGCACCACGAGAGACAATGTCCCTCCTCGCGGGGGGAATCATCGCCTGCCGTGGGTGCTGCGCCCCCCCCTACCGTTACTGACATCTGTGTTTGGCAGGAGTTGCCTGTCCCTCGGGAGGGTACAACAGATGAGTCTGTCCCGCCTGCGCCTCCCAGGGATGGGGAAGAGACCCTGCGCGTGGGGGGGGATCGTGGATCTACCCGTGGAGGAAGTAACACAAGAACCATTACATCTCGCCATGTCGGGCGCCCTGGAGACTGGGGTGGGCGAGGTCAGTGAGGCTGGGCTCGCCCAGGACAGTCCGGACCATTCCCAGGCGCTGCTCGATGTGGCCAAGGAATGTATTCAAGCTCCCCAGTTCGCTGGGTCGGTGGCTGATGGCGGTGAGGGGGAAGACCCCCTGACTCCGTCTCCGATGCTGGCGCCGGGGATGTTGGGGGAAATGGGGATAGTGGTCTCCCCAGTTTCCCCGTGCACCCCGGTGCCTGGGGCGGAGGGGGGCCCCAAACCACCACGCCTCCTGGCCCAGCACCTCCGGAGGAGCCCAGGGAGGAATCCTCTGCCGCCGATCCTGGGGGTGGGATCGGGACAGAGGCGGGGCTGGCTGATGACGACCTCCCGGAGGAGGCCGGGGACCCGGCCGAGGGCACCGAGGATGAGTCAGACTCCGTCGCCAGTGAAGCAGCAGATACCCTCGTGCCCCCCTCCCAGTCCCCCCTCATCCCCACTGTGGAACTCCGGGACTTTCTGGCTGCGTGCCGGGGTCGCCCTGGCAAAATCCGGCTGGCCCTAGACAGATGATCAGATCTGGCGCTGCTCGACGGCTCCGTCCATGCCGCTGTCAAATCCATGGGCGCGGACGAGAGCGCAGGGCCGCGCGAGCAGCGTCGGATCAACAAGTTCCTCGCTGGGCTGCTGAGGGAGTGGCGGTCGACAAGCGGCCGCTCTCCCTCCTCCCATTAGGTTAAGTAGAGGTTGCACTATGCTCTTGTCATGAAGATAACCATAGCCAGCCTCAACATCAACGGCAGCAGAGATGCGCACCGTAGATTTAATAACTTCTCGGTCCTCCGGGACGGGAGGTATGCGGTGTGCTTCCTGCAAGAAACCCACACCGTTCCGGAGGACGAGGCCACGTGGCTCCTGGAGTGGCAAGGAGGGGTCAGCATGAGTCAGCTCTCCAACTATTCCAGCGGGGTGGCTATCTTGCTGGCCCCGCATTTTCAGCCGGAGATCTTGGGGGTCAAGGAGCATGTGCAGGGCCACTTGCTCCAGGTCACTGTTCACCTGGGGGGCGTGCCGCTCCATCTAGTGAACGTGTACGCCCCCGCGGCTGGTGCGCAGCAAGTGCGCTTCTTTGAAGAAGTGTCCGCTCTTCTGGGCTCCATCGACGTCGGCGAGTGCATCATCCTCGGGGGGGGATTTTAATTGCACCCTCGAGGCGAGGGACCGTTCGGGTCCCCCGTATGGCCTGGCAGCGATGGAAAAGTTGAGGGACCTGGTCGGGTCCTTCGACTTGGTGGACGTCTGGCGAAATCTCCATCCCGACTCCAGTGCCTTCACTTACGTGAGGTCTGGAGGAGGAAGGTCCAGAATCGACTGCCTTTACATTTCCCGGGCATACGTCTCCTGTGTTCCGGCTGCTTCCATGCGGCCGGTGCCGTGCACGGACCACCACCTGGTGTGGGCGGAGCTCGTTCCGTTACGCGCACGGCGGGGGTCCGTGTACTGGCATTTTAACAACCTGCTGCTGGAGGACGAGCGGTTCCGGGATTCGTTTCGTCGGTTCTGGGCCGACTGGAGAAGGATGCGGGGTGGCTTCCCCTCCTTGAGGCTATGGTGGGACGTGGGTGTGGTGTATGTGCCTTTAAGAGCCCCTGTGTACTGTAATGCCAGTAGTGGCCACTCGGGCTATATAAGCCTGTATCGTGTCTTGTATCTGTTAGTTCACCTCCAGACTTTGTTCAGTAAACACCTGTAAACCAACTCCTGCATTCCGTGTCTTCATTAACACACGGATACAACAGTGGCGACGAATTGGAAACGGACTTACCTGCAATTCGGCAGCACCTCAACGAGATCGATTCCTCAGACGAAGGAAGAAGAAAAAAAAGAAAAGAAACTGTGGTTTCACCAGCTAGCCGGGCTGGTGGCAGGTACTGCAATAATCCTTCCTGGGCAGCGGGCTGGGGCTCGATCGGCTGGCCCTATAGCAGGACCAAGCAGTGAAGGCACAGGCAAACAAAGACGAAGGGTGGAGCACTCGGGAGACGGCCAGCTCTGCAAAGCAGGTCGGCGTTCGTACCACGCAGAGGGCGGGGAAAGTCCCAGAGAGTCCGGCGGGAACAAGTCTCCGACTATTAAAAAAAATATTTGTATAAATAAAAACCGCGGAGAACAGCATTGTCAGCAGCAACAGCGGCGGGAAAGCGCGGGAGGCGCCATTTTTTTTTCAGCAAGGAAGAAAGGAAAGCACGGGAGGCGCCATTTTTTTCAGGATGCCTAAGATTGGCAATATTACTGCTTTCGATAATGATGTAGAGGATTGGACCACATATGTGGAAAGAGTGGAGGTATATTGCACAGCAAATGAAATAGAGGATGATAAAAAGGCATCGATACTCCCAAATCTAATGGGCGCAAAGACATACGGGCTGTTACGAAACTTAATCACTCCAGCCAAACCGATGGACAAGAATTTTAAGGAAATTGTTGATACCCTACAGGAGCACTTAAAACCAACACCGCTGCTGATAGCGGAACGGTTCAAATTCTTCAGGAGGAATCAGCACAAGAATGAAAGTAACGCTGATTACCTCACCGAATTAAGGAAGCTATCAAAGCACTGCCAATTCGGAGCAGGACTGGCAGATTCTCTTCGAGACAAATTCGTCTGCGGTCTCCTAAGTGAAGGAACACAGAAAAGGCTACTTTCTGAGAAAGATTTAACACTGGACAAGGCTTTCAGTATGGCTGTATCATACGAAGCAGCAGCGAGAGGAGCTGCAGAGATACAGCAAAAGCCACAGGATTTCGGCACCCATGAAATGACACAGGGTTTCGAGAGATGTTATCGGTGCGGCAGATCCACCCATGACCAAAGGGACTGCTGGTTCAAGGACAAAGCATGCAGGCAATGCAGAAAGATGGGACACATTGCACGTGTATGCCAATCTGGAAACAAAAAAATCCACTGACAAAAAAAAAATCAATAAAGAAAAGTACAAAAAGGAACAAATGATGACGGACAGTAGCTCCGAAGAACAGAAGAGTGATAGCGACTCCGGAAACAAGAGACTAAGCTGTCTCAAATTACATAATGTAATTGCCAAAGAAGATTACCAGACCATTTGGGTTACCCTCACGATAGCAGGGTCCCCAGTTAAAATGGAGCTAGATACAGGATCAGCTCTGACCGTCATAAGTCGACAGGATTACGAGCGGCTATTTCCGCATATACCCTTGAAAGACACATCCATTATCTTAAAAACATATACGGGGCAGAAAGTATACCCCAGAGGGAAAATAAGGGTGCCTGTTGTATACAACGGCAAGGAAATACAGAAGTTGTATTTATACGTTCTGCAAAATGATGGTCCACTGCTGTTGGGACGTGAATGGATCAGAAAGATACGTTTAGACTGGCACTCCATTCAGGCACTGACGGTGACCAGTAAGAAAAAAAATGATGATGACGTCATACCTGAACGATTGAAAGACATCTTGGCCAAAGCCAAAGAAGTGTTCCAACAGGAACTAGGAACCTTGAAAGGCGTCACCGCCTCAATAAAGGTGGAAGATGCGGCAATTCCCAAGTTTTTTAAGGCAAGGCTGGTGCCATACGCAATTCGTCCAGCAGTCGAGGCAGAGCTGGAGAATTTGGAAAAGGCAGGCGTATTATCCAAGATAGATTGGAGCGAGTGGGCAACACCCATCATCCCGGTCATGAAGAAAACTTTGAATAATGATAAATCTGAAGAACAGAGAAAAATTCGCATCTGTGGGGACTTCAAGGTGACTGTAAACCCGGTCCTTCACACGGTACAGTATCCTCTTCCGAGGATAGAAGATATTTTCGCCTCACTATCCGGAGGGAAACGTTCACTAAAAATGACTTGGCACAGGCATATCTACAGATGGAGGTTGAGGAGACCTCTAAAAAGTATCTCACAATAAACACACACAAAGGCCTGTACCAGTACAATCGACTAGTTTTCGGAGTAGCATCAGCTCCAGCTATCTGGCAACGAGCTATGGAACAAGTCCTGCAAGGGATTCCTAGGACTCAATGCTACCTAGACGGCATCCTTGCAACAGGAGAAAATGACAATGAGCACCTTGCCAATTTGAGAGAACTACGAGCAAACCGCCCCAAGTGTGAATTTTTCGAGAAACAAATATCATATTGTGGCCACATAATTAACGAAGAAGGGTTGCATAAGTCCCCTGAAAAAATTGAAGCGGTCATAAAAGCCCCAGCACCTGAAAATGTCTCACAATTAAGGTCGTTCCTGGGATTGATAAATTACAATCATAAATTTTTACCGAACTTGTCAACTGTTCTGCACCCTCTTAACGAACTACTACAAACGGGAGTAATTTGGGAATGGAGCGAGGACTGTAAACGTGCCTTCCATAAATGTAGAGGCTTGATCACGTCCAAGGAAGTTTTGGCTCATTACAACCCATCACTGCCAATCACACTGGCGTGCGATGCATCCCCTTGCGGCGTAGGAGCGGTATTATCGCATAGATTCCCTGATGGCTCGGAGCGGCCAATAGCTTTTGCTTCACGCTCATTGAACTCAGCTGAGCGTAACTATGCCCAGATCGACAGAGAAGCACCCAGCCTGGTATGGGGAGTGAAGAAATTCAACCATTACCTACACGGACAAAAATTTACCTTGTTGACTGACCATCAACCCCTCATCTCCATATTCAACCCTAAAAAGGGCGTTCCCATTATGACAGCACAAAGGCTACAGAGGTGGTCCCTTTTCCAAGGGGCACACCAATACAACATAGAATACAAAGGATCAAAACAGCATGGGAATGCTGACGGTTTATCACGCCTACCGTTGCCAACGGTAGAAGAGGCACCTACTGTAGACCCAGTGGAGATGTTCCACTCAACCATAGTGGAATGTCTACCAGTAACAAATTCTACCATTGAAAAGGAAACGAGAAATGACCTGACTCTCTCTCGAGTCTACAATTTAACGGTGAAGGGATGGACAGCACATGGCGAACCACTGTTGCCAGCATTCTCGCAAAGAAGAGAACAGCTGTCAGTGTGCCGAGGAACCTTGATGTGTGGATCCAGAGTGGTGATTCCACCCAAACTCCAGGATAAAGTGCTAAAGGAGTTTCACGAGGGGCATCTGGGTGGAGTGAAAATGAAGAACCTAGCCAGAGCATTTGTGTGGTGGCCAGGGATCAATGGAGACATCGAAGAAATGACCAAGAGCTGTCTAGGATGCCAGAAGGTCCAAAACGCCCCACCACAAGCCCCTCTACATCCATGGGAGTGGCCCTCATCTCCATGGCAAAGGGTACACATCGACTTTGCTGGTCCATTTATGGACTCAATGTTCTTAATCGCGGTTGATGCACACTCCAAGTGGCCGGAGGTAATAAAGATGTCCTCCACCACCACGGAAAAAACCATCACAGTATTAAGGACCATATTTGCCAGGAATGGGCTGCCTGAACAGATCTATTCTGATAATGGACCACAATTTGTGTCCGAAGAATTCAGAAAGTTCTTAAAAAACAATGGGGTTAAGCACTACACGTCTGCCCCATACCATCCCGCCACCAATGGATTGGCTGAAAGGTTTGTCCAGACCTTCAAGAAGGCCATAAAGGCTATGGGTAATGAAGGCATTAATCTACAGCATAAGGTAGATAACTTCTTGTTTGCCTACAGGAATGCAACACATATGGTTACAAACCAAACTCCCGCCATGATGTTTTTCAATAGAAGACTAAGATGCCGGCTGGATTTGATCAAGCCAAACATCAGAAGGGACGTAGGGAACCGACAATTTCAAGGCATGAATGAAAGGCCAACTAGAACCTTCCAGATAGGTCAACAAGTTTTGGCCCGGGACTACCGTACCGAGAAATGGCAGCCTGGAACTATTTGCACATGACTAGGACCACTGATGTATACCGTGGACATTGGAGAAAGCATAATAAGGTGCCATGCTGACCAGATCATAGAGCCATCTGAAAAGGGACAACCTGCACCACCACTCTATACGCCTAATGATGAAGTAGAGATACCCATAGTATCTACCTCCGATCCGGTGATACTGGAACCAGATGAACCCGACACAGGCATTCAAGCCGAATCGACCTTGCCAAAAGAACCTACTACACCACCAAAAACTACTACATCACCGAAAACTACTACACCACCGAGGCATTATCCGGACCGAGTCAGGAAGCCTCCAGAGAGACTGACTTATAATTGATTAACTGCAGCAAATGTTTAGATTATTGTTCTTGTACACATGTTAATAACAATTACTTAAAATGTTATGTACTGGTTATCTAAAAGGGGAGGAATTGTGGTGTATGTGCCTTTAAGAGCCCCTGTGTACTGTAATGCCGGTATTGGCCACTCGGGCTATATAAGCCTGTATAGTGTCTTGTATCTGTTAGTTCACCTCCAGACTTTGTCCAGTAAACACCTGTAAACCAACTCCTGCATTCCGTGTCTTCATTAACACACGGATAAAACATAAGAACATAAGAACATAAGAAATAGGAGCAGGAGTAGGCCAATCGGCCCCTCCAGCCTGCTCCGCCATTCAATAAGATCATGGCTGATCTGATCCTAACCGCCAATCCACTATCACAGAACCATCTCCTGAATCTAACAGAATTAGCCACACGAAATAGGAGCAGGATTAGGCTACACGGCCCCTGGGCCCGCTCTGCTACCCACAGGGCCATGACCAATCCGAACCTAGACTCCTGTCCAAATTCCTGCCCGCTCCCCATAACCCTTAATTCCCTTTACTTCTAGGAAACTGTCTATTTCTGTTTTAAATTTATGTAATGATGTAGCTTCTACAGCTTTTTGGGGCAGCATATTCCATGGACCTACCACCCTCTGAGTGAAGTAGTTCCTCCTCATCTCAGTTTTGAAAGAGCAGCCCCTAATTCTAAGACTATGCCCCCTAGTTCTAGTTTCACCCATCATCGGGAACATCTTCCCCGCATCCACCCGATCCAACCCCTTCACAATCTTATATGTTTCAATAAGATCGCCTCTCATTCTTCTGAACTCCAATGAGTAGAGTCCCAATCTACTCAACCTCTCCTCATATGTCCATCCCCTCATCCCCGGGATTAACCGAGTGAACCTTCTTTGTACTGACTCGAGAGCAAGTATGTCCTTTCTTAAGTATGGACACCAAAACTGTACGCAGTATTCCAGGTGCGGTCTCACCAATACCAACAACAGTGGGCAAGGCTCACGTCTGTCTCTTCTGTCAGGAGTACGCGAGGGGGTCGACCAAGAGGCGGGAGGCCCAGGTCGGGCGGTTGGAGAGGGAGGTGCTCGACCTGGAGTCCCGTCTCGGTCAAGTCGTCAATGACCCGGCTTTGCGGAAGGTGTACGAAGAGAAGAAGGGCGCGCTGAAGGACCTGCAGCTCGTCGGGTCCCGAGGCGCGTTTGTGAGGTCACAGATCCAGATCCTCCAGGACCTGGACCGCGGCTCCCCCTTCTTCTACTTGCTGGAAAAAAGACGGGGGATCCATAAGCAGCTCTTGGGGCTGCTGGCCGATGACGGATCTCTGGTCTCGGATCCGGAGGGGGATCAGCGCGGAGACCCGGGCCTATTACAGGGCTCTGTTCTCTCCAGATCCATCCAGCGAGGATGCGCACAGAGTTTTGTGGGAGGACCTGTCGATGGTTGGCCCAGAGGGCGCCGAAAAATTGGACGCTCCACTAATCTTGGCGGAGCTGACCGGCGCCCTCGGCCAGCTCTCGAGGGGAAAGTCCCCGGGGCTGGACAGGCTGACCGTGGAGTTCCACAGGGCGTTCTGGGATGTCCTGGGGGGCGACTACATGCGGGTCCTGGGGGAAAGTCTGGCAACCGGGGAGATGCCCCTCTCGTGGCGCAGGGCGGTCATTGTCCTGCTGCCTAAGAGGGGCGATCTCCACCTTTTAAAAAACTGGCGCCCGGTCTCCCTCCTTAGCACGGATTATAACATTTTTGCCAGGGCCATGTCTGCCCGCCTTGGCACCGTGCTGGCCCACATGATCCACCCCGACCAGTCCTACATGTTCCCGGGCCGGACTATCCACGATAACAGCCATCTGGTCCGGGACCTGGTCCACCATTCCCAGAGGGCTGGTCTGTCGGTCGCCTTCCTTTCCCTGGATCAGAAGAAGGCATTCGACAGGGTGGATCCCGAGTATCTCTTCGGGACTCTGCGCGCATTCGGGTTCGGGGCGCATTCCGTCGCCCAGATCCGACTTCTGTATGCCACCGCGGAGTGTCTGATAAAAGTTAACGGGCCTTTGACGGCGCCCCTTTGCTTCGGGAGTGGGGTGCTTCAGGGATGCCCCATGTCAGGTCAGTTGTATGCCATCTGCGTGGACCCTTTCCTGCGCCTCTTGAGGAAGAGGGTGACGGAACAGGCTTTGCAAGGGCCGGGCGTGGAAGTCGTCCTCTCGGCTTACGCCAATGACGTGCTCCTCATGGTCACGGATCCCACTGACTTGCAGAGGATCCGAGAATGCCAGCAGATTTACACGGACGGATCCACCACCAGGATCAACTAGGAGAAATGTTCTGGACTCCTGGTGGGCCAGTGGCGGGTGGACTCCCTGCCGGAGGAGTTCAGGCCCTTCGCCTGGAGCACCACGCACCTCCTCTACTTGGGAGTCTACCTCAGCCCCGCCGAGGACACCTGGCCGGCGAACTGGCAAGAGCTGGAGGCCAAAGTCACTGCTCACCTAGGATGCTGGACAGGACTGCTGCGAGTGTTGTCCTACAGGGGTCGAGCGCTGGTCATAAACCAGTTGGTGGCTGCCATGTTGTGGTACCGGTTGGTCACTTTGATCCCGCCCCCTGCGTTTGTCGCCAAGATGCAGAAGAAGCTCATCGCCTTCTTCTGGGATAAAGGGAAGCACTGGGTCTCTGCCGCGGTTCTGAGTCTCCCGCTTAGGGAGGGCGGTCAGGCGCTGGTGTGCCTTCACACCCGGGTGGTGACTTTCCGCCTTCGGACCCTGCAGAGATACCTGTACGTCGAGAATCCTCCTCGATGGTGTGCGCTGGTGACGTATTTCTTCCGCCAGCTGCACGGCCTCAACTACGACACGCAGCTCCTGTTTGTGGAATTGGGCCGTACGCGTGCCTACCTGCGGGAGTTGCTTGTCTTCTACCAGGAACTGCTATGGGTCTGGAACAGCGTCGCCTCCAGGCGGAGTTCTCCCCCGTCAGGAGTGGCGGCTCTCCTTCGGGAGCCGCTGCTCAGGAATCCGCACCTCCGGGACCACTGGATCGGGCGGCTGGCGGAGGGCAGGGCTGTGCCTGGTAAGGTGACCAGGGTCGGGGACCTGCTCGATGGCGGAGGAGCGGGTTGGATGGTGCCGGAGGAGCAGGCGCAGCGCCTGTCCTGGGCCAACGTCCAGCTCACGGCCAAAGCCATCGAGACACTGAAAGCGGCACTGGCCCCGACTCCTCTAGGTGTATCGAGGAGGCTCAGGCACGTGGGGCGATCCCGTCCGAGCTGAACCCTGTTCGGACGGAATTCCTCATCGGCGCGCGGCCCCGAAACCCTTCTCGGGAACCGGCACCTCACAGCCTGAGCCGGCTTGAGGAAATGCCCTCCGTGCCTTTTAGTTCTGCACGGAGGGGTTTCCTGTACGGGCTGCTCCTGCACACTCTCCACTTTGTCATCTTCGCCTGCCATCCGGACACGCCTTGGCGTGCCATCTTGCCGTCTGGCGGAGGCGGAGGTCCCCAATGGGGGGCTCTCTACGCGGGAGTCCTCCCTTTATCTATTGGGGACTTGGCCTAGAGGGTGTTGCATGGAGCAGTCCCGTGCAATAAGATTTTAAGTAAGTTCACGGACTCCCAGGCCACTTGCTATTTTTGTGGCCTAGAGGAGTCCGTGTTCCAGGTTTATGTGGAATGTGAGAGGTTGCAGCCCTTGTTCCATTATTTGAAGGGGCTGCTCCTTGATTTTTGGCTGCACTTCAGTCCCACGCTCCTGATCTACGGCCACCCGGTGCGGAGGGGAGAGGGCAGGTCGGAGGACCTCCTTGTAGAACTGCTCCTAGGCCTGGCCAAAGTGGCCATAAACAGGTCCAGGCAGCGGGTGGTCGAGGGGGTCGTTCGGCCCGATTGCCTGCCTCTCTTCCGCAGCTATGTTCGCGCCCGGGTGGCCATAGAGATGGAGCACGCAGTGTCCGCCGGCACACTTGAGGCCTTCCGAGACCGGTGGGCGCCGCAGGGACTGGAGTGCATCGTCACCCCAGCCGGTGTGATTTTAATTTAATTTGATAAGTTTTAAAAATTAATCTAGTGTTTTTAAGCTTCTTTACAGTCCATTTGTTCAGCTGGGAGAGCGGGAGGCTCTGCTCAGCGATGCAGAGAGCCCTGCAGATGGAGAAGAATGTCAACCAGAGTCTGCTGGATCTGCACAAACTCTCCACTGGGAGCGCCGACCCTCAACTGTGTGAATTCCTGGAGACCCACTATCCGGATGAACAAGTGAAGATGATCAAGAAGCTTGGAGATCACATCACCAACTTGAAGAGACTGGGACCCCTGCCTTGTAGGCATGAGGCCTTGTGACTTTGTACAAAGAGCCGAGACTTGAGCTCTGTAAATGCCATTTACTGTAAAATGTTCCAAAAAAAATGAACCCCGGGGGGACGCGGACTTCACACACCCCGAGTGCAGCCCCATTATTAAAACACTCAAAGTTATCCGCTTCACACACACCCGGGGTGGGTCTCAGGCCCCGAACAAGAGCCTCCGGGCTGGGCGGCAGCTGCGGGGCTTTCTCCCGGTGACAGGCCCGGGGTAACAGCCGCCATCTTGAGAGGCTCAGGGAGCAGCAGGGCGCATGCGTGGCCCCCTTGGCCAGGAACCAGGAGGAGAGAATCTTGTCAATTTCTATCCTGGACGCACAGTGATGGGTTTTGTAAAGTCCTTTTACAGGCTGTGAGAAGGGCAGCATTTACTCACCGCAAACTCACACCAAACATCAACAACTTACCTTTATATAGCACCTTTAAAAGGCCACAGTAGCGCAATCAGACAATAATTGACACACATACTTTGTTTGTGGTCCAGTGCACTGACACAAGTGTAACAATTTTATTACGGTTGCTGTGAAGGCTGCGCTCACTCTGCTCGTACACCTGGGCCTAGAAATTCACTGGCCTTAGCGCCGCTTTTGAGGCGCTAGAGGGCCTAGCGGCGAAGTTATGGCCAGTTTTGAAATTGACAGGGGCCCTAAATCGGCGTTAGGCCGGTAGCGCTGCGCCGGCACCGATGACATCATCGGTGTGCGCAGCGTCCCGGTTGCCATGGTAACCCGCCCGAACTCGGAAATTGAGTTGC
Source organism: Somniosus microcephalus (assembly GCF_052327205.1). Classification (NCBI taxonomy): domain Eukaryota; kingdom Metazoa; phylum Chordata; class Chondrichthyes; order Squaliformes; family Somniosidae; genus Somniosus; species Somniosus microcephalus. The sequence goes on from NC_140990.1 coordinate 65,082,138, forward strand.
GGCCGCCTCGCCCGTGGCAGCCGCAAGCAATGTTCTGGCAGAGGTGCCTTACAGAACGTTGCGCCGGCGCATTAAAGGCCCCGCGGCGGCCGGCCGCTTTCCCGCCGCCCGCCTGGCCGCAGCTCCCTCCCCGGACTTCCCCCCACCCCCCCCTGGAACAGAAGCAAGCCCGGCACTTGTCCGAGGTGCCGGGCTCATTTTTAAAAAGATTATCGCGGGCCGCGGCCGGGTGCAGGCAGCTCCTCCTTAAGGGAAGGAGGAGGCCTGCACTTCCTGAACCTGCCGCACCGCAGCGGGCGCTGCAGCGCCGGAATAGTGCCGAAATTCAGCGCATAGCGCCAGTTTTCAGGCGCTAACAGCTTTCAGCAGCGCCGGCAGCCGTTTGGGCGCAGAAGTAGTGAATTTTTGGCCCGCCCAGCGCGACTTAGCTCCGGCACTAACTTCCGGCGCTAAAGCCGTCGCTGCGCCAAAACCCAATTTCTAGGCCCTGGTCTCCAAAGGAGGCAAAACAGGGCTAATGCTGCCGAGCTCAGCTCTTTTTGATCAGAAAATAGCAACTGTTTCGCTTCGCCAGGAAATAGAAACATAGAAGATAGGAGCAGGAGTAGGCCATTCGGCCCCTTGAGCCTGCTCCGCCATTCAATGCGATCATGGCTGATCATTCAAATTCAGTACCCTGTGTTAGATCCGTGATTCGGAGAGTATGATGTTTTTCAATAACCACACGGATGCTGTAACTTAACAATCAACAGGTATTTACTGGAGTAGGGTAATCTCAAGACTGGGGGTACAGAGGCATGCTCAAGGCTTATATACAGGTGTGGTCACTGCCGGTACTACAGTATACAGGAGCTGTAAAAGTAGTTCCCTCTTAAAGGTACATACACTACAATTCCTCCCCTTTTAGATTAGCAGTACCCATAATATTCAAATAACAATTAACACTTTAACATGTACATTAAACACCAATAGTCCATTTATAGATTGTCTTTGGGGCAGCTTCCGAATCCTTTTGGGATAGCGCCTTTCCTGAGGTTCTTGTTCTTGGTGCGGAGGCGATTCTGGCCCCTTTTCGTTGGTTAGTTCATCGGTTTCCACTGCTACTGGTTCGGTGGTAGATGCTACCGGTATGTCGGGTTCATCCCCAGGTACGCGAGACATGGGGTTGACTCGTTCCTGTGACGCTAAGATCTGATCGACGTGGCATCTCACAATGTTCTCCCCGACATCCACTGTGTACATTAATGGCCCCTGCCTTGTGCATATCGTTCTGGGTTGCCATTTCTCTGTTCGGTAGTCACGGGCCAAGACTGGTTGTCCTAAGTTGAAGCTCCTTGTCGGCTTCTCATTGATGTACTGGAATTGTCTATCCTCAACATTTCTTCGCACATTTGGTCTGAGCAAGTCCAGACGAGATCTCAACCTTCGGTTAAAGAACATCATGGCTGGGGTCTGGTTGGCAACTGCATGTGTTGCATTTCGGTAGGCTAATAAGAAATTGTCCACCTTATGCTGTAGTGGAATTTCATCGTCGCACATGGCCTTTATCGCCTTCTTAAAGGTTTGAACGAACCTCTCAGCCAATCCATTTGTGGCTGGAAGTTACGGGGTGGATGTGTAATGCCTTACCCCATTCCTTCTCATAAATTTTTGAAACTCTTCGGACACAGACTGTGGTCCATTATCAGAGCAAATCTGCTCTGGCAAGCTGTTTCTGGCAAATATGGTCCGTAGGACTGCAATCGTTTTCTCTGTAGTGGTTTGTAGGGGGTTTCTCTTGCTTGCTCTGGTCTCCTGCCAGGCTTCTTGCAATAATTACCCGTGAGTGGTTCGACCCACTTGCCCCTACGGTTCTAGACCTTGGACTTAGGTGCAGGGAGCTGTAGTGCAGAAAAACTCAATAGACCAGGTCGAATAGCACGAAATGGATGCCTTTATTGAACATTTTGCAGCATTGTAAAATACATGTCATATGCACAGATTAAAGCAACTACAAGCATGCACACATCTATAAACTTAACTCTATAGAAATGGGGAACACACGGCACATCGTGAAAGGGGTAACACATTACAATTACCCTTAACCCCCTCCCCTAAACCTAACTAAGTTTCGATTTGAGGGACTCGGGATCATGCTCACCACTTTAAGAATTGCGAAAAAGGCTTTGCAGCCTTTCGACACAGCTTTCCGTCGTCACGTGGGTTTGGAAGCTTCTGGCGCAGCTTGTTTTCCTCTTGGTTCTCCTGCGATGTAGGCAGCCGGTACAGCCTTGGTGAGCGCTCGCCACGGATGGATCCGTTACCGATGTGATGTTGAAGAACTGGATCCTGGCTCCGGGGCCTGAGTGTCTTCTTCTCCGGCCTGGGTCGTCGATGATCTCCCGACAAAAGTATCCGGGCCTCCCTCGTCGTCTTCCCGTCGTGGCCGGGCCTTGCCTGGCCGAGCTGGCTTCCAAGCCGAATTCTTCTCATCGTCTTCTCGTCGTGGCCGGGCCTTGCCTGGCCGAACACCGAACACGTTCCGAACCGAAGAGTTTCGATGCTCCGAACCGAAGTGCTTCTCTGATGGACTTTTACTCAATCCACAGTTATACCTTTTTGGAACATTCTTATCTCCCGCCAAATCATAGTCCTGTCTTTGTAATAATTTTGGCGGGCAGAACTCTCTGCAGGGGTGTTTTGTCTTCATAACGGGAGTTGGTGATAGCTGAACTGGCCTTCCTGGGCCGATAGTGTCTTTGCTTTGTCACCGTAACTCGGTTTGTATATTGATCGGTCTGGAGATTGCCCTGGATGGCTGTTAAACGGCTTCTCTTTGTACAGTGTAATGGGTTTAAGCGTTCGTTCAATTGTCCGCCCATTTCTTGATGGGTCTCATCCTATCACCCAAATCTGTCCTGTACTTATAATCTAATCAATATGTATGCTCAGTTCCATGAGTTTCGGCTTCCCGAAACTGGTTTTCGCGGGCTTTTAATGCCCTCAATCCACAAGCCTGTCTGGCTTGCAGTAACAGAAATTCAAATGGTCCCAGAAGCTGGTCACGAGGTCTGGCGGCCATTTTGTGTGCCCTTTTATCAAAGGTTTCTCTGTACAAGCTTCTTTTGGTCAATAAAACTGTTTTATTAACCCTATTTTCCTACGTGATTATTTAATGAAAATTTCGTGAATCTTACAGGTTGAGGACATTTTTATCACCTCAGGCCATTTCGAATGAGCATCCACTGCTATTAAGAACATTGAGTCCATGAATGGACCAGCGAAATCAATATGCACCCGTTGCCATGGAGAGGAGGGCCATTCCCATGGGTGTAGAGGGGCATGTGGTGGTGCATTTTGGACCTTCTGGCATCCTGAGCAGCTCTTGGTTAGGTCTTCAATTTGTTGATCGATTCCCGGCCACCACACATAAGCCCTAGCAAGACTTTTCATTTTCACTCCCCCCAGATGACCTTCATGAAGCTCATTTAGCACTCTCTCCCTTAACTTGGGTGGAATCACCACTCTGGATCCACACATCAAGGTCCCCTGGCATACTGACAGCTGTTCTCTTCTGGATGAGAATGCTGGCAACAGTGAGTCGCCATGTGTTGGCCATCCCCTCCCTGTCAAATCATATACCCGAGACAGTGTCGGATCATTGCGGGTCTCCTTCTCTATATCCGCGTTCGTCACTGGCAATCGTTCAATTATTGACGAATAAAATATCTCGATAGGGTCCACTGCTGGTGCTTCCTCCACAGTAGGCAGTGGCAGGCGCAAGAGCCCATCAGCGTTTCCATGCTGTTTCGTGCCTTTATATAGTTTACCAGCCCGAGGAACGACCTCAGTTGTGACACATTTTCCGGTGGTGGAGCCTTGACTACTGCCTCAATCTTTTCAGGGGACTTATGTAACCCCTCTTCATCAATAACGTGGCCACAATACGAGATCTGCTTCTGGAAAAACTTGCACTTGTGGCGATTAGCTCGTAGCCCATATTCCTTTAATCTGGTGAGCACCTTCTCCAAGTTGGCGAGGTGATCACTGTCATTTTCGCCCGTGACCAGGATGTCGTCCAAATAACACTGGGTCCCTGGAATCCCTTGCAGGACTTGATCCAACGCCCTTTGCCAAATAGCCGGAGCTGATGCTACCCCGAACACCAGCCGGTTGTATTGATAGAGACCTTTATGAGTGTTGATCGTAAGGTATTGTTTCGAGGCTTCTTCTACCTCCATTTGCAAGTACGCCTGGGCTAGATCAATTTTGGTGAAGCGTTTACCTCCAAATAGCGAGGCGAAAATATCCTCAATTCGTGGAAGTGGATATTGTACCGTGTGAAGGACTGGGTTCACTGTCACCTTAAAATCCCCACAGATGCAGACCTTCTTTGGTTCCCCAGGCGTATTACTCAACGACCTCTTCATTACAGGAACGATGGGTGTAGCCCACTCGCTCCAGTCCACTTTGGACAGTACTCCTGAACATTCCAACCCTTCCAGCTCTGCTTCGACAGCTGGTCTGATCGCATAAGGCACTGGTCTGGCCTTAAGAAACTTTGGGCTTGCATTTTCCTCTATTTTAATCATTGCTGTTATGCCTTTTAGTGTTCCGAGTCCCTCCTGGAACACTTCTTTTGCGTCAGTTAGCATTTTTGACAGTCGTCCAGGTGTGACGTCGTCATCCTTTTTGGCCTCAACCTTCAGTGCCTGTATGGAATGCAAATCTAATTGTATCTTCCGGATCCATTCACGTCCTAGCAGTGGTGGTCCTCCATCTGGCAATACATATAAGTCCATTTTAGGTATTTCCTGGCCTTTGTATATCACTTTCACCCTTATTTTTCCTTTGGGGTAGACTTTTTGCCCCGTGTACGTCTTCAAGACAATCTCTGTAGCTTTCATGGGTATATGTGAAAATAGCCGCTTGTAGTCCCTTTGGTTTATGAATGTTAGGGCTGATCCTGTGTCCAATTCCATTTTCACTTGGACTCTGTCTATCTTGAGTGTAACCCAGATAGTCTGGTGATCCTCCATTTTGGTTACCTTATGTAGTTTCAGACAACCCAGCTGTAGTGGCGCTTCTTAATTTCCAAACATGCAGCCACTGAGCTTTGAGGCTTTTAACAACGAGTAGACGCGTGTCGAAATAAAACGTTCCCAAACGTAGCTTTGTCTTTTAAACTGTTTACTATAACACCTTACAAACAGAATTACAAAGCAAACACGTATAAATGAACACGGTCAAAAACTGTATTGCTCCAGCCCTCAAAAGCCTTTCTTTACCTTCTCTCCAGCCTCGTGGCTTAGACTGTAAAATGGCTGGATACCATGTGACAATCTTAAGGACTGTGCCATTGTAGCAAGAATAAAGGGGGTATCTCGGATTATACTACTGGAGCAAGAAAATAGGGGGTTTCTCAATACAATAAGTCAGTCAGGTAAATTAACTGTATTATACTATTTAACCAATCTTTTAAAGTATTTTCTTTCTTAAACTTTCATGGCTCTTACATTCCGGCCCCTAATTGACTAGGCACATGGAGCATATCAATTACTCAAACATTCTTAAGAGTCATAAACTAATGAGTTCAACATATTTACAATATAAATGTCCACTTTTTTTCGTTCAGGAACTTTTCACGCTGCTCCTTGTAGCAGGCAGAGCTTTGTGATCGGTCTTTCCAGGGTACTGGTCTTGGTTTGCAAACAAACACGACGAACAACGCCTCTGGAGTCTGGCATGGTCTTAATTATTTTTCCCATCAACCAAGAATTTCTAGGGGCTGAATCATCCATGATTAAGACGATGTCTCCGACAATGAAGTTCCTCTTTATTTTGAACCATTTTTGACGCTCCTGTAGCAGAGGTAAGTATTCTCTTGTCCATCTGGTCCAGAAAAGGTCTGACATATACTGAACTTGCCTCCACTTCCGACGGGCATACAGATCTTCCTTTTTGAAGACTCCCGGGGGCATGGCTGGCTGTGTTTTCAACAACAACAGGTGGTTCGGAGTCAGGGCTTCGAGGTCATTGGGATCATCTGATGTCTTAGTTATCGGTCGGTCATTAATGATGGCTTCGACCTCACACAGAATGCTTTGGAGTCCCTCGTCGTCAAGCACTTGCTGCTTCAGTACAGAACTGAGTAGTTTTCTTACGGTGCGTATCTGTCTTTCCCAGACACCTCCATGGTGGGATGCAGCCGGAGGATTGAAGATCCACTTAATTCCTGTTTGCATCATGGCTTCCTGTATTTTAAGCTGATTCCAACCTTCAATAGCTTCCCGTAGTTCTCTCTCCGCTCCGACAAAATTAGTGCCATTATCAGAACGCATAATGGACACCTGTCCTCTTCTACAGACAAAGCGCCGCAAGGCGTTAATACAGGAATCAGTGTCAAGCGTGTGTGCCACCTCAATATGAACTGCTCTGATGGTCAAACAAGTGAAAAGCACACCATATCTCTTGACAAGGCTCCGTCCTCGCTTTACCTCGAAAGGCCCGAAATAGTCCACCCCTATGTTTGTAAATGGGGGCTTGTCTGGTAACAAACGGTCTTCAGGCAGGTCTGTCATTTTCTGCTCCCCAGCTCTAGCGTGTAACCGTCTGCAAACAATGCATTCAGAGAGTATTTTTCTTATTACAGAATTAGCTCCTGGAATCCAGTATCTTTGTCTTAGCTTCGCAAGCACGTGATTCCTCCCACTGTGTCCAATACTCTGGTGTATATGCTGAAGAATGAGAGTAGCAACCCGGAGGTCCTTAGAAAGGATAGCAGGATGCTTGGCCTCCTCTGGCATAGCAGATTTGTTTAGTCTCCCTCCCACCCTCAGTACTCCATCTTGCAGTGTAGGGTCCAGCTTGTAGATATGACTACCTTTCTTGATTGGAGTATTTCGCTGTAAAGCTTCGATTTCTTCTGGGTATCTTTGTCTTTGACTGAAGCAAACTATTTCCATCTCAGCCTTGGCCAAATCCTCCACGGTCAATGAATTCTTACCCAATGTGGTCTTGTGCTGATGCATATACTGCTGTAGAAGCATTCTCTGCTTATCAGGGTTACTTTCAGACTGACTGATAGTGGCTTGGTACTCTTTTCTCTTACCGCTCAGGTGTAGCAGCAACTCTTTCAACCTTAGAAACCATGCAACTGCTTTCCTCAACTGGTGCCATCCTGAGAAATGGTTAACAAGCTTGTTCACTGTGTCAAAGTTCTCTTTCGTAGTTATGAGATTTACTGTGATTGATCTCTTGACTTCGACGTCGTCTTCAGCAATCTGACTTGGCATATCTGGTCTTTCTGGCCATGATCTCTCTGTTTCCAGCAGATAACCTGGGCCTTGTATCCAAGTTTCACTCCTCATGAAGTTTTCAGCCTTCAATCCCCGTGAGGCTTGATCTGCTGGGTTTAATGAGGTGTTTACATACCTCCATTGAGATGGTTGTGTAGCTTCTCTAATGGATGAGATTCTGTTTGCTACGAAGGTCTTGAAGCGTATCTTCTCATTCTCTATATACTTCAGCACCATCGTGCTATCCGTCCAGAAGACAGATTCTTCTAATGGGAGCTGTAACTCTTTCCGCATCACCTGGTCAACTTTAACTGCAACAACCGCTGGCGTCAATTCCAGTCTCGGGATGGTGACCTGCTTCAGCGGAGCCACCCTGGATTTCCCCATGAGGAAGGCACAATGTTTCTGGCCCTGTTGATTTGTCAGCAAGAGGTAAGTAGCCGTGCCATAGCCGTCCTCGCTGGCGTCCGAGAAATGATGTAGTTGAGCCGTCTTTGTAACTCCAAAACTCACAGGCTTGATGCATCTACTGACGTTGAAGCTAGAAAGTTGTTGCAAATCTGTCAACCATCTGAGCCATCTCTGAGCTTGACCTTCTGGGATATCTTCATCCCATCCTCTCTTGTCTCTACACAGCTCTCGTAGGATCAGCTTCACCGGCAGAATGAGTGGTGCCAGGAATCCAAGAGGGTCGTAGATGGAACTGACCACGGAGAGAATCCCTCGCCTTGTGGATGGTCTTTCGTTCACCATTATTCTGAAGTTGGACGTGTCTGACTCAATGCACCATTGTACACCAAGAGCTCTCTCAATAGGAAGGACATCGTGGCTCAGGTCCAGATCTTTGACTTCAGTGGCTCTTTCCTTTTCTGGGATAGAAGCTAGAACTGCTCTGCTGTTGCTTATCCACTTAGTCAGATGAAATCCTCCATTCGAACACAGAGTCCTAAGGTCTCTTGACAGTGCGATGGCATTGTCTTCTGTTGACATGGACTTCAGACAGCCATCGACATAAAAGTTTCTGAAGATTGTCTCCACAGCCTCTGATGGTGCTTTGCCTTTGCCATCTTCTGCAGTTTTTCTGAGAGTGTAGCTTGCACAGCTGGGAGATGATGTGGCTCTGAACAAGTGTACAGCCATTCTACATTCCACCATCGCTTGACTAACGTCGCCATCTGGCCACCAAAGGAAACGCAGAAGATCAGCATCTTCATCAGGGATTCTGACTTGGTAGAACATTTATTCTATGTCTGCCATCATGGCAACGAGCTCTTGTCTAAACCTAGTCAAGACGCCAATGAGGGTATTAGTAAGATCAGGACCTTGAAGCAGCTGGTCATTCAGTGAAGTTCCTCTGAATGAGGCGGCGCAGTCAAACACTACACGGATCTTTTTCTTCTTTGGGTGATACACACCGTGATGAGGAATGTACCAGACCCTTCCATCGTCTCTGTTCAACTGTTCCTCGGGCACTTTTACAGCATAGCCTTTCGCTATGATGTTTCTCATGAAGCCTTTGTAGTCTTCGTGAAAGTCGGGGTTCTTGTTCAGCTTTCTCTTTAGACTGATGGCGCGTTGCTCTGCTATGCAGCGATTGTTCGGCATCTTCGCGGTCTGTCTTCTCAGTGGCAAACCAATGTGATAGTGGCCATCAATGAACAGTGTAGACCTTGTCGTCAAATCCATGAACTGATGATCTTGTGACATCTCTGTCTTTTCCTCACAGCTGCGTTCTGAAAAGTCTGCGTTGAACTGCTGTATCAACAGCTCTTCAATGCTTGCGATAGAGATGCGATTAACTGTGACATTTTGTCGTTCCTCCTTGTTCGACTTGTTGCCATCATCTCTCCTTACCAACCCATTGACTACCCATCCAAGGGCTGTCCTGACGGCGTAGGGTCCGTCATCCTTGCTGTTTATCACCTGCCATGGCTCCATAGTTTTGTAGGCATTGGTTCCAATTAATAGGCCAATTTCTGCTTCAATGTATGGGAGACGCACCTTTTCCAGGTAAGGCCATCTCTCCACATCCTTCTGCAGGGCTAAGTTTCCTATTTTAACAGGAATCTCCCTCTGTGTGAAAACACTAGGCAGGTCTATGAAGTCCTTCTCTTCAAGTCCACACACTTCTAAGTCTGACAGGATATAACTTTGCATTGACTTCTCATGACCCATGGTGCGTAATAGGATTTCTGTTCTTCTGCCTCTAACGTTCAGCTGTCGCATGAGTGATTCTATGCAGAACGTTGCTGAACTACCTGGATCCATGAAGGCGTAAGTCTCCACAAACTTCTCACTCCTCTTAGACTTGATCTTTACTGGTACGATGGCAAGAATACAATCACTGTCACCGGCCCCAGTGAATCCACAAGTCTCTGGTTCTAGCGACACCAGAGCACTTGAAACAACCTTCTCGTCGGTATTGTTTTCTTCACTCTTCTTAGAGACTTGTTCTTCTTTGTGGATATGCAGCAGACTGGGATGTTTCCGAGTGCACTCTCTGCATGTTGTTCTTTGCTTACAGTTCCTACTCAGGTGCCCCTGAGAGAGACATCCAAAACATAGGCCATTGTACTTCAGGAATTCGATTCTGTCCTTATGTGGCTGTGCTTTGATGTCACTGCAGAAATCCAATGTATGATTCTTCTGGCAGAATAAACATGGCTTCTGAAAGGCATTAGCAGGCGTCACTGTGCTGCTCTTTTTGGGAGATGAGTTTTGAGACCTTTCTTCCCCAGCCTGAGTGACAATAGTTGCGAAGCTGCTTCCCCTGGAACCACCTTTCCTGAGAGTCTTTGATTCAGCAGGCTTGGCTTTCACTCTTCCATCAGTAGTCGGGCTGACATCCTGGATGTTTCCAAACAATGGGTCCCTCGCAATTTTAGCCTGCTTGTCTATGAAATTCACTAAGTCTGCAAACCTGGCTCTACTTTTCCGTCTCTCCATTATCTCAAAGGCTGTTCTTCTCCATTGTTCTCTCATCCTGTAAGGAAGCTTAGAGATGATGATTCTCATAGTCGTAGGATTATCCATCTCTTCCATGAATTCAACATCCTCCATGGTGTTGCGACATCCTATGAGGAAAAGAACATATGCGTTCAATGCCTCTCCGTCCTCCGATCTGATCTGTGGCCACTTGGTAGCCTTTTCAATATATGCAGTGGCTATCTTCAGCTCGTTACCATAGTGCTCCTGGAGCAACTTCCTGGCTTCTATGTATCCCCGGTCCGGTCTCATGTGTTCACAGCTTCTGACCAGGTCTTGTGGTTTACCACTGGTGTACTGTCCCAGGTAGTACAACTTATCACTGCTGCTCTCTGTTTTGGAGTCAATGGCTTGTTCGAAGGATCTGATGAAGGGCTTATACTTGAGTGGGTCGCCTTGGAACACTGGTATGTCTCTTTGAGGGAGTCGAAACAGGTTCTGTTGTTTTACAAGCATCTCTGTAATTTCGTTCTGACGTTGCATCACTCAGTATAGGCTTCTCCCTGTGTCTTCAGGCCTCTGGTGGTCATCAGCAGGGTTTAGTCTAGACCGTCTGACATCTGGGGTAGCATCACATGCTCCTGTTAGTGGAGAGGCCACTCTTCCACACTGTAATGCCAGGAGATGGCCTTCAGACTCTCTTGTAACTCTTGAAGGTGCCCTGGATCCAACTCTATGTGACAACATTGACTGGCAGTGTTCACTCACGCCATCCTGTGAGCCTTCATAATCTTCATAAACACCCAACTTGGCATCTGAGACCGCAATAGCTGTTTTTATCTCCAGCTGTTCTTTCTTTGCCTGCACTTGGGCCTGTTGAGCCTGCAGTTGGGCCTCTTCCCATTCAAGGGCTTGCTTCTCCACTAAAGATGCTGTGCACGCCATCAACGTTGCCCGTTCAACCTCCTCTCTCTTGCGTCACGACAAGCTTGTGGTAGAAGCGACTGACCTGTGTCCAGAAACAGAGCTACCTTCTTTTCAATTTTTGCTCAGTCTGGCTGAAGTCTTTGAAATGCTATCATCTGGTCCGACTTCATCGTCATCTTTATCTTTCTCTGCTGTATCAGCATCTTGACGAATCTTTAACATCCACTGTTCTGTGGCCTTGGCATAGTCCTTAATGCTGGATGATTTAAGATCAAACCAGTTGTGCTGATCAGCTTTTCCCTCTTCTTCAGACAGAAGTGCTAATACATCTTCATTGAGTACATTAAATTCTTCATGCAGCTTGGAGAAATCGTAATGCATTATGTCTTCAGCTTTCTTAATATTAGCATTATCTTCCATGAGACAATCAATTATCTTCATTTTTCAGTTATCTGAGCTAATTTAGCCTTCCTTGCACCTATGCTTCTATATAACTTCTCTTCCATTGCCTTTGGGGTGAGCTTTATTTCCCTCTTTTGGCCAACAATCCTTCTGGCTGGGGGAAGCTCCTCACGGCTCCGTAAGGCCTCGGCCATTTTACCCACAGCTCTTATTTAGCTTCTCAATAGAATGAACAAAGCAAGTAACAGTCACTGTACCTTCGCTTTCTTATATTGTCGTCTGGCTCCGTGACCATTCATGTATACGTTCGCTGACAATTCCGTCCTTTCCTTCTTAGGGAGCTAGTTTTTGACTAATGTAGTGGCGCTTCTTAATTTCCAAACATGCAGCCACTGAGCTTTGAGGCTTTTAACAACGAGTAGACGCGTGTCGAAATAAAACGTTCCCAAACGTAGCTTTGTCTTTTAAACTGTTTACTATAACACCTTACAAACAGAATTACAAAGCAAACACGTATAAACGAACACGGTCAAAAACTGTATTGCTCCAGCCCTCAAAAGCCTTTCTTTACCTTCTCTCCAGCCTCGTGGCTTAGACTGTAAAATGGCTGGATACCATGTGACAATCTTAAGGACTGTACCATTGTAGCAAGAATAAAGGGGGTATCTCGGACTATACTACTGGAGCAAGAAAATAGAGGGTTTCTCAATACAATAAGTCAGTCAGGTAAATTAACTGTATTATACTATTTAACCAATCTTTTAAAGTATTTTCTTTCTTAAACTTTCATGGCTCTTACACTAGCTCCTTGCTTCCAGAGTCTGTGTCACTTTTCTGTTCGTCTGAACTACTGTCCATCACCTTGTGTACCTTTTAGTAGTTCTCCTGTGGAGATTTCTTGCTGTTGGTTGTCTTCCCAGACCTGCAGACTCTTGCTATGTGTCCTGCTTTTCCACACTGTCTGCACACTTGGTCCTTGAACCAACAATCCTTCTGGTCGTGTGTTGTTCTGCCGCAGCGACAACACTTCCCTGTTCCATAGGACATTTCATTGGTGCCATATTCTTGCGGTCTCCGTTGTATCTCTGCAGCGCCCCTTGCGGCTGCTTCGTGTGATACTGCCATACTGAAAGCCTTGTCCAGCGTAAGATCTTTTTCTGATAGAAGCCGTTTCTGGGTTCCTTCACTTTGCAGCCCACACACAAACTTGTCCCTTAACGTATCTGCTAGTCCCACTCCAAACTGGCAGTGTTTCGATAGCTTGTGCAGTTCCGTGAAGTACTCAGCATTGCATTCGTCTTTGTGTTGGTTCCTTTTATGGAACTTAAATCGTTCTGCTATCAGCAGCGGTGTGGGGTTTAAGTGGTCCTGTGGGATTTCTACTATGCTTTCGAAATTCTTATTCACAGGCTTCCCTGGGGTTATTAGGTTTTGCAGTAACCCATAAGTTTTTGCACCCATGGAATTTAACAAAACCAGTGCTTTCCTAGCATCTGGCACTTCATTCGCCCTGCAGTACACCTCAATACGTTTCACATATGTCGCCCAATCTTCGACTTCATTGTCGAACGTAGAGACACTGCCACACTTCGGCATCCCTGGGTGTGATTTAACTGTCAAAAATAGCATCTCCCGCGCTTTCCCTTCTTCTCCGCTGGCACAAAATGGCGTCTCCCGCGCTTTACTTTCTTCCTGCGCTCGCCCTTCTTCTCCGCTGCGGCGTCTAAAAATGGCACCTCCTGCGCTCTTCCTTCTTCTCCGTGGCTCAATGGCGTCTCCCGCGCTCTCCCTTCTTCTCCCTGTGGACACTGTTCAGCCCTTGAGCCCTGGCTGTGCTCTGCGCGTTTTTGGGGGGGTTTTTCTGTGCGCCTTTCCTGTTTCCGCCACTCGGCCCTGAACCCGGCTCCTGCTTTACCCTCTCTCCGTTTTGTTTTTCCTCGACGCCGCTCGGTTTTCAACCCCCGGCTGTGTCCTGTGCGCTTCACCCTCTATCTTACCCCATCGACGCTGCTCGGCATTTTCTCCGCCGTCGGTCGGCTCCAGCCGCCGCTGTCCGGGAAGGGTCTGCGCTGTACCTGTCATCAGTCTGTTGCTGATCGTCGTGGCTGGGGAACCAAGCCTGGCTCTCCACAGCCTCCCCTGCGATGTTCACTCTCTGTCGGACGACTGGGCGGTTGCTCGTGGTTGACGCCCGTGCTTCTGGCCTCGACTTTCTTCCACCGCCCTCCCGGAGCGAATCCTCGAAGGGAAATGCAGAGTTGCAGGTAGATTCGAAACGACACTCGTTGCCACTGTTAGATCCATGACTCGGAGAGTATGATGTTTTTCAATAACCACACGGATGCTGTCACTTAACAATCAACAGGTATTTACTGGAGTAGGGTAGTCTCAAGACTGCGGGTACAGAGGCATGCTCAAGGCTTATATACAGGTGTGGTCACTGCCAGTACTACAGTATACAGGAGCTGTAAAAGTAGTTTCCTCTTAAAGGTACATACACTACACCCTGTCCCTGCCTTCTCCCCATATCCCTTGTTCCCTTTAGCCTGAAGAAACATATCCAACTCCTTCTTGAATATATTTAATGAATTGGCCTCAACTGCCTTCGGTGGTAGAGAATTCCACAGGTTCACCACTCTCTGGGTGAAGAAATTCCTCCTCATCTCTGTCCTAAATGGCTTACCCCTTATCCTTAGACTGTGACCCCTGGTTCTGGAAGCCCCGACCATTGGGAACATCCTTCCTGCATCTAGTCTGTCTAGTCCTGTTAGAATTTTATAAGTTTCAATGAGATCCCCTCTCATTCTTCTAAACTCCAGTGAGTACAAGCCCAATCGACCCAATCTCTCCTCATACGTCATTCCTGCCATCTCAGGTATCAGCCTGGTGAATCTTCGCTGCACTCCTTCCATGGCAAGAACATCCTTCCTCAGATAAGGCGACCAAAACAGCACGCAATACTCAAGATGTGGTCTCACCAAGGCCCTGTACAACTGCAGCAAGACATCCTTGTTCCTGTACTCAAACCCTCTCGCTACGAAGGCCAACATACCATTTGCCTTCTTAACCGCCTGCTGCACCTGCATGCTTACCTTTAGCGACTGGTGCACAAGGACACCTAGGTCTCGTTGCACTTCTCCTTCTCCCAATCTCTTGCCATTCAGATAATAATCTGCCTTCCTGTTTTTGCCACCAAAGTGGATAACCTCACATTTATCCACGTTATATTGCATCTGCCATGCTTTTGCCCAATCACCCAACCTGTCCAAATCATACTGGAGTTTCTCGGCATCCTCCTCACAGCACACACGCCCACCCAGCTTTGTGTCGTCTGCAAATTTGGAGATATTACATCTAGTTCCCTTGTCTAGATCATTAATATATATTGTGAATAGCTGGGGTCCAAGGACCGATCCCTGCGGTACCCCACTAGTCACTGCCTGCCACTCGGAAAAAGACCCATTTATGCCAACTCTTTGCTTTCTGTCTGCCAACCAGTTCTCTATCCAAGTCAATACCCTGCTCCCAATCCCATGTGCCTTAACTTTACACGCTAATCTCTTATGCGGGACCTTATTGAAAGCCTTCTGAAGGTCCAAATACACCACATCCACTGGTTCTCCCTTAGAGGGCACTAAAAATATCCCAACACTGGACAAACAGGGGGCTATTGGGGGGAGGAGCTAAACACGATTAAAATCACTAAGGAGGTGGTACTCGGTAAGATAATGGGACTAAAGGTGGATAAATCCCCTGAACCTGATGGCTCACATCCTAGGGTCTTGAGAGAAGTAGCGGTAGGGATTATGGATGCATTGGTGGTAATTTTCCAAAACTCCCTGGATTCAGGAACGGTCCCAGCAGATTGGAAAACTGCTAATGTAACGCCCTTATTTAAAAAGGAAGGCAGACAAAAGGCTGGAAACTATAGACCAGTTAGCCTAACATCTGTGGTTGGTAAAATGTTGGAGTCCATTATTAAGGAAGCAGTAACAGGACATTTGGATAAGCATAATTTAATCGGACAGTCAGCATGGTTTTACGAAGGGGAAGTCATGTTTGACAAATTTGCTCGAATTCTTTGAGGATGTAACAAACAGGGTGGATAAAAGGGAACCAGTGGATGTGGTATATTTGGACTTCCAAAAGGCATTTGACAAGGTGCCACACAAAAGATTACTGCACAAGATAAAAAAATCACGGGATTGGGGGCAATATACTGGCATGGGTGGAAGATTGGCTATCTAACAGAAAACAGAGAGTTGGGATAAATGGTTCATTCTCGGGTTGGCAATCAGTAACTAGTGGTGTTCCACAGGGGTCAGTGCTGGGACCCCAACTCTTTACAATCTATATTAATAATTTGGAGGAAGGGACCGAGTGCAACGTATCCAAGTTTGCCGACGATACAAAGATGGGAGGGAAAGCAGTGAGTGAGGAGGACATAAAAAACATGTAAAAGGACATAGACAGGCTAAGTGAGTAGGCAAAAATTTGGCAGATGGAATATAATGTTGGAAAGTGTGAGGTTATGCACTTTGGCAGAAAAAATAAAAGAGCAAGTTATTATCTAAATGGAGAGAAACTGCAAAGTGCTACAGTACAAAGGGATCTGGGGGTCCTGGTGCATGAAACACAGAAGGTTAGTATGCAGGTGCAGCAGGTGATCAGGAAGGCCAATGGAATCTTGGCTTTTATTGCAAGGGGATGGAGTATAAAAGCAGGGAAGTCTTGCTGCAGTTATACAGGGTACTGGTGAGGCCACACCTGGAATATTGCGTGCAGTTTTGGTTTCCATATTTAAGAAAAGATATACTTGCTCTCGAGGCAGTTCAGAGAAGGTTCACTCGATTGATTCCGGAGATGAGGGGGTTGACTTATGAGGAAAGGTTGAGTAGGTTGGACCTCTACTCATTGGAATTCAGAAGAATGAGAAGCGATCTTATCGAAACATATAAGATTGTGAGGGGGCTTGATCGGGTGGATGTGGTGAGGATGTTTCCACTGATGGGTGAGACTAAAACTAGGGGGCATAATCTTAGAATAAGGGGCTGCCCTTTCAAAACTGAGATGAGGAGAACCTTCTTCACTCAGAGGGTAGTAAATCTATGGAATTTGCTACCTCAGAGAGCTGTGGAAGCTGCGACATTAAATAAATTTAAAACGGAGAGAGACAGTTTCCTAGCTGATAAGGGAATTAGGGGTTACGGGGAGAGGGCAGGGAAGTGGACGTGAGTCTAAGTTTGGATCAGCCATGATCCTATTGCATGGCGGAGCAGGCCCGAGGGGCCGTATGGCCTACTCCTGCTGCTACTTCTTATGTTCTTATGTTCTTATGTATTTTACCAGTTACATCCTCAAAAAATTCCAGTAGATTAGTCGAGCACAATTTACCTTTTGTAAATCCATGTTGACTTTGTCCGATCCTGTCACTGTTTTCCAAGTGCTCTGCTATTACGTCCTTTATAATGGACTCTAGCATTTTCCCCACTACCAATGTCAGGCTTACTGGTCTGTAATTCCACTTTTTCCCTCTACCACCTTTTTTGAATAGTGGGGTAACATTAGCTACCCTCCAATGCATGGGTACTGTTCCAGATTAGTTCGAATGTTGGAAGATGATCAGCAATGCATCTACTATTTCTAGGGCCACTTCCTTAAGTACCCTAGGATGTAGATTATCAGGCCCTGGGGATTTATCTGCCTTCAATCCCATCAATTTCCCTAACACCATTTCCCTACAAATACTGATTTCTTTCAGTTCCTCCCTTTCATCGGACCCTATGTTCCCCGACATCTCTGGGAGGTTATTTGTGTCCTCCTTTGTGCAGACAGAACCAAAATATGTATTTAATTGGTCTGCCATTTCTTTGTTCCCTATTATAAATTCCGCTGATTCTGACTGCAAGTGACCTACGCTTGACTTCACCAATCTTTTTCTCTTCACATATCTATAAAAGCTTTTACAGTCAGATTTTATGTTCCCTACAAGCTTACTCTCATATTCAATTTTCCCCTTCTTAATTAATCCCTTTGTTGAATCCTAAACTGCTCCCAATCCTCAGGTTTACTGCTTTTTCTGGCCAATTTATATGTCCTCTCCTTGGATCTGATGCTATCCCTAATTTCCCTTGTTAGCCACGGTTGAGTCACCTTTTTTGTTTTTTTATTATTATGCCAAACTGGGATAATGTTCCCGGCAAATTTCTTTCCTTCAGGCACTTATCCAATTCCCTTTTGAAAGCTGTGATTGAATCTGCCTCCACCCCCTTTCAGGCAGTGCATTCCAGATCCTAACCACTTGCTGCGTAATAAGTTTTTCCTCATGTCGCCTTTGGTTCTTCTGCCAATCCCCTTAAATCTGTGCCCTCTGGTTCTCGACCCTTCCGCCAATGGGAACAGTTTCTCTCTATCTACTCTGTCTAGACCCCTCATGATTTTGAACACCTCTATCAGATCTCCTCTCAACCATCTCTGCTCTAAGGATAACCACCCCAGCTTCTCCAGTCTATCCACGTAACTGAAGTCCCTCATCCCTGGAATCATTCTCATAATTCTTTTCTGCACCCTCTCTAAGGCCTTCACATCCTTCCTAAAGTGCGGGGCCCAGAATTGGACACAATACTCCAGTTGAGGCCGAGCCAGTGTTTTATGAAGGTTCATCATAACTTCCTTGCTTTTGTACTCTGTGCCTTCCTTGCTTTTGTTGCCTCTTGTTGCTGGCTCCAGGCACTGGAGCGGTTCCTGTGTGTTCAGCTCTCAGCTGCAATCAGTACCTGGGCTGGGCTCAGCACTTTACCCAGCACATCTATGTCCACGTTGTCATGCTTGACATGGAGGGGCTGCGCAGGCTTCTCGTCCACCTCGGTCAGGGCGAGAGGTCCCGACCACTCGTACAAGTCTACGGGCATGTTGCGGCCGCACTGGCGAAAGCCCGGGCTTAGGCTGCGTGAGCTGGAGCTGCGTGAGCTACACTGGAGAAGGTTGAGATTCCAGAAATAGTGGGGAACCAAGGGGCTAATGAGAGTGAGGAACTTAAAGTAATTCATACCAGCCGAGAAAAAGTACTTGAGAAACTAATGGAACTAAAAGCCGACAAATCCCCTGGACCTGACGGCCCACATCCTAGGGTTCTAAAAGAGGTGGCTGCCGAGATAGTGGATGCATTGGTCGTGATCTTCCAAAATTCACTAGATTCTGGAAAGGTCCTCATGGATTGGAAGGTAGCAAATGTAACCCTGCTATTCAAGAAAGGAGGGAGAGGGAAAACAGGGATCTACAGGCCAGTTAGCCTGACATCATTCCTCGGGAAAATGCTGGAATCCATTATTAAGGAAGTGGAACAGGGCACTTAGAAAATGATAATATGATTAGGCAGAGTCAACATGGTTTTATGAAAGGGAAATCGTGTTTGCATAAAGCTCCAAAGTGGGTTCCAAATCATTAATGCTCCAGATTCTAAGATTGGGAAGTGAACAGCTGTGAAATGGTAGGTTTTAGACCACTTCTGCAGCTTTCACCTATTCACAGCAATCCACAGTTATTGAGAACCTGACATACTTACCTGACATGATAGCCGCTCTCCGGGAACCTCGTTAAAAACCTGGTAAAATGGTAAGTACAATGGAAAATGGTGCTTAACTATCTTTTAACAAGCTTTAAAGTATCTAAATTGGCTGACCTGCCGCTTGGTGTCGAGTCTGTTCAGGGAAACTCACAAGGAGGCGGTTCAGAGCAGGATACCGACCTGTTGTCAGTTTTTGTGATTTTGACAGCGGACTTGCCTCCAAACCCGCACTCTGAGCACCGGCAAAATTCAGCCCTTAGAGAAATGCGTCCAGTTCTGGTCGCCATATTATAAATAGGATATAAAGGCACTGGAGAGGGTGCAGAGAAGATTTAGAAGGATGATACCAGAAATGCGAGGGTCTACATATCAGGAAAGGATGAACAGGCTGCGTCTCTTTTCTCTTGAAAAAAGGCTGAGGGGTGACCTAATAGAGGGCCTTAAAATTATGAAAGGTTTTGATAGAGTGGATACAGAGAGAATGTTTCCACTTGTGGGGAAGAGCATAACTAGAGGCCATCAATATAAGATAGTCACCAAGAAATCCAATAGGGAATTCAGAAGAAACTTCTTTACCCAGAGAGTGGTGAGAATGTGGAACTCACTACCACAGGGAGTGGTTGAAGCAAATAGTATTTGTTGTGTATGTAACCTGTTCCACCTTAAGAGAGCTTAAGCCTGTTCCACCTTAAGAGATGTACTACTTTCTCAGGCTGCTGTAGACGTAATACCGGGGGTGAACACACCGGTATATAAGCACTGTGCAGTAATCTTGTATTCAGTGTAGTCCCTACCTCCAACCAGTAAAGACCTGTTTTATTGTTGCTGATTAAGTCTGAGTATTAATTACTTGAACAACTCACAGACTTAACACTGGCGACGAGTCAGGTTCTTACCCTGCGGCAGTTATTCCACGGCGGCTTCGTCCACAGACAGGACATTGAAGAGAGGTTTCAAATCTCACCACCCCACTGGAAGCGACAGGCATTAGGACCCTGAAGCCTCCATCAGCGACTGAAAACTGGAGGACAGAAGACACCCTGCAGCTTCTTTTTCAACCTCGGTGGTGGGTAAGCCAAGCAGCGTTGGCTGCAAAGACAGGGCTGGGGGAAGTCGGAGGTACAAGGGCCATCGATCGCAATCCCTGATAAGGGCCGCACTCGGGCTGAAAGGCGCAGCGTCGGCAGACACTGAAGGCGCGAGAGCCGCGGTGAAAAGCGCGGGCCATCGATCGCGGCGGAGATAAGGGCCGCACTCGGGGCTGAAGGGAGACGGCGTCGGGGGACGGGTGAAGACCGCCAAGCGCGGGAAAACCACCATTTTGTGGGCGGAGGACGACGGCAAGAGCGGGAAGCCGCCATCTTGGATAGCAGTAAAAAAAAAAAAAAATCTGAGAAATTGCAAATCTGATAAAGTACTACAATGCCTAAACACGGGAATATTAGCAACTTTGATAGTGACATCGAAGATTGGGCCATATATGTTGAACGAGTTAAAAATTATTGTAAGGCCAATAAAATTCGTGAGGCTGATAAAGCACTAACATTATTAAATTTAATGGGTGCGAAGACATACGGGCAATTGAAACACCTGTTATCACCAGATGAACCGACGGATAAGACGTTCGATGAGATTGTTACTGTCCTGAAAGATCATCTAAACCCCATGCCGCTGATGCTAGCGGAACGATTTAAATTTTACGACAGAAGGCAGCTACAGCATGAAAGCAATGCTGATTATTTGCTGGAATTGCGTAAATTAGCGAAATATTGCCAGTTTGGAACGGGACTGACAGATGCACTACGAGACAAATTTGTGTGTGGTTTATTTAAACAGGATACACAAAAGCGACTGCTCGAGGAGAATGAGCTGACGCTTGAGAAGGCGGTCACTATGGCAGCAGCACACGAAGCCGCAGCGAGAGGCACGGCAGTAATGCAGCTACGGTCACCGGAGCTCAGTGCACACAAATTGGGGGTGAGTTCTGGCAAATGTTATCATTGTGGAAAGACAACGCATGATCAGAACCAGTGTTGGTTTAAAAACCAAGAATGTAGAACTTGTGGTAGGCTTGGACATATCGCTAGAGTATGCAGGTCAGGGAAGAAGACCAGCAACAAGAAGTCACCGCAAGGAAAATACGCAAAAGTACACAAGGTGGCCGAACAGGAGTCCGATTCAGATGCTAGCAGTAATGAACTGGCTGGCTTAAGCAGTATTGAACTGGCTAGCTTAAGGGTACTCAACGTTGGTAAGGGTGCAGACCTCCAGACAATTTGGGTTACTCTTCAGATAGAAGGAGTCCAAGTAAAAATGGAATTGGACACTGGATCGGCATTGTCGGTCATGAATAAGAAAGATTACAGAAGGTTATTCCAACATATTCCCCTACAGGATACGGAGATTATATTGACAACCTACACGGGGCAGAGAGTGTACCCCATCGGGACAATAAAGGTTGCAGTGGCCAACAAGGGCGAAGGAAGTCAAATAATGGACTTATATGTGCTACCGGAGGGAGGTCCACCACTACTAGGCCGGAAGTGGTTTAGAAACATAAATATGGACTGGCATTCGCTAAAAGCCATAAAGAGTGAGAACTCGGTGCAGATAATCAGCCCAGACTCTAGAACTGATGATGGTAAGACCAACCCATGTGCAAAAGACAAAGTTTCAGCACAGAATTCCACTGAACAACAACAACATAGTTTAACAGAGAATTCTGAGTCTGTCAAGTCTACTGATATGCACATTCTTGAGGGACACTGGGCTCGAACTCAACTCCATTTCAAACTACAACAGCAATTAGAACAAATGATTTGCCGTTTTGAGCAAGAGATGAATGAAATAAAAAAGTTCTTTGTTACAGAGTGGGAGAATCTGGAAAGGCAACAGAAGCAACTGATGGAGAAAATGGAGCAGGAGCACACCAACCATCTGCGCGAGGAGGCCGAACGAATCAAAGCTGATTCAGGTTCTGAAGGTGCGTGCCATAATCTGGTGTCAGAAGAGTTAACGGTCAGCCAACTCCTTCATATGCTGAGGGACAAGACTCTGAAATGGGAAAAACTTGAACACGAGCTGCGATCTTCAAAGGAAAAGGGTTCGGAGCTCTCAAAAGTCATTGAGATGGCTGATGTGACGACACAGACTGAAACGACTGCAACAGAGCAGCCATTGGATGCCAAAAGTACGCTGACTCATGTCAATGTAGAACAACAGACCGCTGAAACAGCTGCTCCGGTAGAGGGATTGCATAGTCCGATCAATCAATCTCCAAAGGAAGTTGAAGTATTAAAATCACAAATGAGGTCACTAGTAAACGACTTGCTGAAAGCCCAGAAAAAGCTGGATGCAGAGGTACACATGAAGAAGTCTCTTCAGGAAAGATGTCTGGATTTGGAACAAGAGCTGGCTAACGTCCAGCTGGGTATGGAGGAAATAGACGACCCTCTCGCTGACCTGTCGGACGACTCCGAATATTACTATGTCCTGTCCTGCCCAACTTGTAACTTCGACTCCCACCATACAGAAATCATGGAGGAGCACCGAAAGTCTACGGAACATCGGGAGAAGGTGGCTCTACTACGAAAAAAGGAGGAAGAGAAGGAGGAACTGCGCATGCAGCTGGCAGCTGTGGCAGCTGACAATGGAGCCCAGAGAGTCTCCAAGAAGCAGAAAAGGAAAAGTAAAAACAGAAGATGACCCATCTGAACCATTATCACCTCTACCAGATCACACACGTGGTCCCTCCGAATGGAGCCAAATCAGTTCGGAAGTTCAAGCTGTTAAATCCATGAAAGGACTATTGAATGAGTAACGTGAACCGACTACACCACAGAGATTGAATCTGTGAACTGTTTTCCGCAGAGACTGAATCTGTGATATGTTACGTTAAACATGAAGTTATATATGTATATATGTTATTACGTTATGTTAAATGGGGGGGTGACTATAAAGCTAAGAAGGGAGGAGTGTTGTGTATGTAACCTGTTCCACCTTAAGAGAGCTTAAGCCTGTTCCACCTTAAGAGATGTACTACTTTCTCAGGCTGCTGTAGACGTAATACCGGGGGTGAACACACTGGTATATAAGCACTGTGCAGTAATCTTGTATTCAGTGTAGTCCCTACCTCCAACCAGTAAAGACCTGTTTTATTGTTACTGATTAAGTCTGAGTATTAATTACTTGAACAACTCACAGACTTAACAGTATTGATGCATTTAAGGGGAGGCTGGACAAGCATAGGAGGGAGAAGGGAATAGAGGGTTATGGTGATAGATTTAGATGAGGAAAGATGGGAGGAGGCTCGTGTGGAGCATAAGCACCGGCATGGACTGGTTGGGCCGAATGGCCTGTTTCTGTGCCGTATATCCTGTGTAATCCTGTGTAAGTCAAACAATCTCAGTTTTGCAATTTTCAATTCACTATTTCCTGCAAACCTATTTTAAAAACCTGAACCAGTGTGTTGTGAGACAAAGAGCCTTGTGTCCAATAAGGGGAATAAAGGCCCACAGCCTCCCCTGGCCCCGGGCCCTGAACAAGGGACTGGAGAAACTACAACAGAAAATGCTGGAAAAACTCAGCAGGTCAGGCAACATCCGTGGAGAGAAAATAGAGTCAACGTTTCGGGTCAAACCCTTTGTCAAGACTGAAGGCCGGGCTGGGAGAGAACAAAAGAGAAGTGAAGAGACATTAAGAGGTATTCAAAACGAGAGGAGATGGTGATAGGACTAGTGGAGACAAAAGACGGCTCAGATTAGATGTGAAATGCGCTGGCAGAATGGGAGACAGCTGCCATGTGGGAGAGAAAAAAACGGGGGGCGGGGGGAAAGGGCCAAAACAAAGGTGTGGATAAAAAATAAGTAAAAATGTAATGGGGGCCGAGGTTATGATCTGAAATTGTTGAACTCGATATTGAGTCCGGAAGGCTGTAAAGTGCCTAATCGGAAGATGAGGTGCTGTTCCTCGAGCTTACGCTGAGCTTCCGTGGAACAATGCAAGAGCCCGAGTACAGTGAGGTCTGTGTGGAAATGGGGCTGGAGAAACTCGCTGCCCTGCGGATCAGACAATCAGCCGGCGCAAGTCCCGCCCCTCGGGCTCCCCGATTGGTTGGAGGACCCGCCGCTGGCTCGCTCCTCCAGCCCTGCCCCGCTCGCTCCCTATTGGTCCGAAGCTCACGTCAATCAGGCCATGGGCCAGGGTCACGTGTCCCTCGATTGCGCTCTGCTAAACAGAAGAAGCTCCGCTCGTGACTCGGATCCACAGACTCTCAGGTTCGTGTTTCCCTTTATTCTCTCCCCGCCTCTGATCTCAAACGGATCTTGGGGAAAATTCGCTTTCCCTCACTGATCGTGGCTCTTAACTAACACCGACTTTACAAAGAAAGCTCAGCGGGGTTGGGAGATTAATGAACCCCGGGGGGCGCGGGCTGCATACACCCCGAGTGCGGCCCCAGGCCCCATTATTAAAACACTCAACATTATCCGCTTCACAAACACCCGGGGTGGGTCTCACGCCCCGAACAAGAGCCTCCGGGCCGGGCGTTTGCCCAGAGCGGGGCGGCAGCTGCGAAGCTTTCTCCCAGTGACAGGCCCGGGGTAATGGCCGCCATCTTGAGAGGCTCAGGGGGCAGCAGGGCGCATGCGCGGCCCCCTTGGACAGGAACCAGGAGGAGAGAATCTTGTCAATTTCTATCCTGGACTCACAGTGATGGTTTTTGTAAACTCCTTTTACAGGCTGTGAGAAGGGCAGCATTTACACACCGCAAACTCAAACCAAACATCACATCAACATCTGACAGAGTCCCTCCATTCATCAGGACCTGAATATCATCGGCCTCTGAATGTGAAAGGAGAAATGTTTGTCTGTTCTGTCTGTGGGAAAAGATTTCAAACATCAGCGTGACTGGAAAAGCACCGAGACACACACACCCGAGTGATGCACTATCAATTGCTACAAAAGACTGGAGATTGGGAAAGTAATAAACAGGCTTTTATTACCAAAGAACAGAGCATGCCTCTTGTGGTTGCCTGGTATCCAAAAGGGCCGGAGGCTTCTGAGCAGCGACCTTTATACCCAGCCATGAGGGTGGAGCCAGGGGCGGAGTCAGCTGAGGCATGCACAGACAAGTACAACAATATGCAAGAGTGAACAACAGTAATAACAGTGAACAACAGTACTAACAACAGTGGTGAACAACAATACTAACAACAGTGGTTTACCACATTCACCCCTTGTTTAGAATTGAGTCCGGCGGGGTGAAGTGCACTAAAAGTTCGTGTACTGAAGTCTATCAGGAGGCCTTGTAAGCCGCCCTGAGCGTCGCAGCAGCGGCGGTGATGGTGCAGCATCCAACGGTGAACCCGGTGTCTCGTTCAGAGGAGGTGTAGCAGGTGGCGGACCCTGGGGCTGCTGCATGCCGTCTACAGGGGTCAGAGCACGGGTAATGGGAGGTAGCGATGGTGGTCTCTCAGAGGCACCCGAAGGTGCGAGGTCTCGTGCGGGGACTGTGTCTGGGGGTAGGCAGGAGTAGCGGTGGGTGGCGAAGAGGGTGTTTCAGGAGCACCTGCAGGTGCGAGGTCTCGAATGGAGACTGTGTCCTCCTGCCCGTCCGGGTACACCACGTAAGCATACTGCGGGTTGGCGTGGAGGAGGCTCACCCTCTCGACCAGGGGGTCCGCCTTATGGGTCCTCACGTGCTTCCGCAGTAGGACGGGACCTGGAGAAGTCAGCCATGTTGGTAGCGAAATCCCCGACGTGGACTTCCTGGGGAAGGAGAACATTCTCTCGTGAGGAGTGGCATTGGTGGGTGTACAGAGCAGCGACCGAATGGAATGGAGCGCCGCAGGGAGAACCTCCTGCCAGCGGGAGGTCGGAAGGCCCTTAGATTTTAAGTTTAAAAGGACTGCCTTCCAGACTGTCGCATTCTCCCTTTCCACCTGGCCATTACCCCGGGGGTTGTAGCTGGTGGTCCTGCTTGTAGCAATGCCTCTCGCGAGCAGGTACTGCCGAAGTTCGTTGCTCATAAAAGATGAGCCCCTGTCGCTATGGATATAGCTAGGGAAACCGAACAAGGCGAAGAGGTCATTCAGACATTTAATGACCGTGGTACTGGTCATGTCCGAGCAAGGGATGGCAAACGGGAAACGGGAGTGCTCATCAATTATATTGAGGAAGTACACATTGCGGTCAGAGGAGGGGAGGGGCCCTTTAAAATCGATGCTCAGCAGCTCGAAGGGGCGCGTGGCTTTGATCAGGCTCGCTCAGTCTAGCCTATAAAAATGCGGCTTGCACTCGGCACAGATCTGGCAGTTCCTGGTCATGGTCCTGACCTCCTCGATGGAGTAGGGCAGGTTACGGGATTTGATAAAATGGAAGAACCTGGTGACCCCCGGGTGGCAGAGGTCATTGTGGAGGGTCTGTAGTCTATCAACCTGCGCGTTGGTGCACGTACCACATGATAGGGCATCTGGGGGCTCATTGAGTTTCCCGGGCCGGTACAAGATATCGTAATTGTAGGTGGAGAGTTCGATTCTCCACCTTAAGATCTTGTCATTCTTGATTTTGCCCCGCTGCTTATTATGAAACATAAAAGCCACTGAACGCTGGTCAGTGAGCAGGGTAAATCGTTTTCCGGCCAGGTAATGCCGCCAATGTCGCACAGCTTCCACAATGGCCTGGGCCTCCTTTTCGACAGAGGAGTGTCGAATCTCGGGGCCCTGGAGGGTCCTTGAGAAAAAGGCCACGGGTCTCCCCGCCTGGTTAAGGGTTGCAGCTAGGGCAAAGTCGGATGCGTCGCTCTCCACTTGAAAAGGGAGGGACTCATCCACAGCGTGCATTGTGGCCTTCACAATATCTCTTTTTATGAGAGTGAAGGCTGCACAGGCCTCTGCTGTCAGGGGGAAGGAGGCGGACTTGATGAGGGGTCGGGCTTTATCCGCATAGTTGGGCACCCACTGAGCATAGTAAGAGAAGAACCCCAGGCATCTCTTCAGTGCTTTCTGGCAGTGGGGGAGGGGGAGCTCCATAAGGGGGCGCATTCTATCGGGGTCTGGGCCGATGACTCCGTTCTCCACTACGCAGCCAAGAATAGCAAGGCGCGTAGTACGAAACATACATTTGTCTTTGTTGTATGTGAGATTCAGCCGCTGGGCCGTCCGGAGGAATTTCTCTAGATTAACGTCGTGGTCCTGCTGGTCGTGGCCGCAGATGGTGACGTTGTCTAGATATGGGAAAGTGGCCTGGAGCGCGTTCTGGTTAACCATCCGGTCCATCTCCCGTTGGAAGACAAAAACTCCGTTGGTGACGCCGAAGGGAACTCTGAGAAAGTGATAGAGCCGACCGTCAGCTTCAAAAGCTGTGTACTGGCGGTCCTCAGCCCTGATGGGGAGCTGGTGGTATGCCGACTTCAGATCAATCGTCGAGAACACCCGGTATTGTGCTATCTGATTGACCATGTCAGATATGCGGGGGAGTGGATATGCATCCAGCTGGGTGTAGCGGTTGATCGTCTGGCTGTAGTCAATAACTAGGCGCTGTTTGCCGCCAGCCTTCACCACCACCACTTGTGCTCGCCATGGGCTATTGCTGCTCTCGATAATCCCTTCCTTCAGGAGTCTCGCTACCTCGGATTTAATGAAACCCCTATCCCCGGCACTGTAACGCCTACTTTTGGTAGCGATGGGCTTACAGTCGCGGGTGAGGTTAGCGAACAAGGAGGGGGGGGAGACTTTAAGGGTGGAGAGGCTGCAAATGGCGCGCGGCGGGCGATTTAAAAACTGCTGGCTGCAGACTGTGAGAGGGGGGAGGGGTCCACCATACGCTAAAGTGACACTCTTAAGGTGGCACTGAAAATCCAACCCCAGTAGGACGGCAGCGCAGAGATGGGGCAGGACCAGAAGTTTAAAATTTTTGTATTCAGTCCCCCGCACTGAAAGAGTCACCATACAGTAGCCACCGACGTCCGCTGACTGGGCTTTGGAAGCCATAGAGATGCGATGACGCGTCGGCAGGACCGGGAGAGAGTAACTGCGCACCGTGTCGGGGTGTATAAAACTCTCCGTGCTCCCGCTGTCAAAAAGGCAGGTAGTGGCATGGCCGTTTACCGTAATGTCCATCATGGACCTGGACAGTTGATGCGGGAGAGATTGATCCAGCGTCACGGAAGCCAGCGTATGTTCAAGCGTGTCGATGCGGTCGTCCGATGAGGCGGTGGTGGAGTCCGGGTCCCCCGTAACCGAAGTCGGAGGAGTCCAAGATGGCGGACAAAATGGCGGCGCCCACGGTCCTGATCCCCACGCGGCTGGGGGAGCCCAAGATGGCGGACAAGATGGCTGCGCCCACGGTTCGCACGCAGCGCTGCTGGCGTTAGCGGTCTTCCCTTTGCAGGCGCTAACGTAGTGACCTTTCTTCCCGCAGCCGGAGCAGGTAGCATTCTTCGCGGGGCAGCGTGCTCTAGGGTGTTTAGCTTGGCCACAAAAATAGCATTTCTGTGCCTTGGACATCGCTGCAGCAGTCGGAGGTGGCGGTCCCATGGCCCAAGACTGCGGCGTCCACGGCGCGGGGCGATGAGGGGAGAAAGCGTCCATATTTCTGTGGGCCGCGTCGAGCGAGAGCGCGAGGGACACTGCCTTTGTCAGGTCTATTTCACCCTTCTCCAGCAGCCTCTGCCGGGAGTAGTCGGACCTTAGACCCGCAACGAAAGCGTCTCGTATCAGTCCCTCCGCATGTGCCGCGGCCGATACTTCCTTGCAGTCGCAGCCGCGTCCGAGTACCCGCAGTGCCCATAGGAAGGCTTCCACCGATTCCCCGGGCTGCTGTCTGCGAGATCTTAAAAGGTGCCTGGCATAGACCGTGTTAACCGGGCGTGCATACTGCCCTTTCAGTAGGTCGATAGCCGCCGCGTAGGTCGTCGCATCTTGGATTAAAGTATAGACTTGGTGGCTCACCTTCGAGGCCAGGATTTTCAGTTTATTTTCATCAAGAGTCACGGTCGAGGCTTCCAGATAAGCCTCAAAGCAACGCAGCCATTGTGCGAATTTAGTCGACGAACCCGCTTCTTGGGGGTCTAGGTCCAGGCATGTTGGTCTGAGGGCTCGCAGCAGCGCCTGCTGCTCAGCATTTTGCGCCATCGGTTGATCAGCATCTGCAGCCAACATTTAACTTTGGTAATAAAATTGATGCACTATCAATTGCTACAAAAGACTGGAGGTTGAGAAAGTAATAAACAGGCTTTTATTACCAAAGAACAGAGCATGCCTCTTGTGGTTGCCTGGTATCCAAAAGGGCCAGAGGCTTCTGAGCAGCGACCTTTATACCCAGCCATGAGGGTGGAGCCAGGGGCGGAGTCAGCTGAGGCATGCACAGACAAGTACAACAATATGCAAGAGTGAACAACAGTACTAACAGTGAACAACAGTACTAACAACAGTGGTGAACAACAATACTAACAACAGTGGTTTACCACACCGAGTGAGAGTGTTCCAGTGCACTGACTGTGGAAAGAGCTTTAACCAGTTACACAGCCTGAAAAAACATTGCACCGTTCACAGCGGGGAGAAACTGTACACATGTTCTGTGTACGAGGCTTCAGCTGATCGTCCAACCTGGAGAGACACAAGGACACCCGCACCATGGAGAAACCGTGGAAATGTGGGGACTGTGGGAAGGGATTCAATTACCCATCAAAGCTGGAATCACGTCAATGCAGTCACACCAGGGAGAGGCTGTTCGCCTGTTCCGTGTGTGGGAAAACATCACTTGTTTCCCACTTGGCACAAAAAGAATATATTAATGGCAACAATTCATTTGAGTTGATTTGGAATAGTTTAGTTCACCAATTGAATCATGTTTCTCTCATTGTATTTCCCAACTCAGATTCATGACCTCATTTTCTTCCTCTGAGCCCCTGAACCTCATCTGGCAGTGTAATGTTGGCGAGTGGTGATTGATGGCCCTGGGAACCAATAGGAAGAGAGCTCAGAGGCCGGAGGGCCAAGGGAGCAGAGAGTTCTGCAACCAATCGCAGTGTTTGAGGGCGGAACCTAAGTCTGGTGAGTCAGTGTGAACCCGTTAAACAATTTGGCCTAGAAATTCAGTTGGTTGCGCCAGCAGTTAGCGCCTTAAGAGAAGTGAATTTCGGGCGCTATGCGTGTAGCGCCCGGGCGCAGCGCAGTTTGCGCCTCGCCCCAAATTAAGTTGACCCTTAGCGCCGGCGCAAAGTTTAGCGCCCGCCCAGCTGCGCGCGCAGAAAATTACGTCACATCCTCGTGCAACGCCCTTTGCGCGCCCCGATTCCAAACTTCAGTCGGGCCGCCCCATTGTGCGGCTGGCGGCCAGAGCGTTTGTAAAATGGAACGCAACACAGCCGACGCGGGCCCCGGGGAGCGCAAATTAAAGGGCACATACCCTGCAGTATAAAGGGCAGCCATTTTGCAGCAAACACTCTTGTGCAACGGGTTTCTGGACACACAACAAGGAGGAGAGCTAACTGGTTTTCGCGCAGCAATAGCTCAGGTATTTTTGGACTCAGGCCAAAGCGCTGCAAGTGCCCTGTTGGAAATTTGACTGTTTGCCAGCATTTGATGGGGGTTGCATGGGGTGCCAATGCGGAGTTTCAGCGCCATGTGCGTAGGGCTCGCAGACGCGGGGTCAGAGGGGCAGCCCTGGCTAGAGGCAGAGGGGGCAACAGGCGTCGGCAACATAGGCCTTACCCAGTCAGGGTATACCGCCAGCAGCGCTCCTACCTCACCATGAGTGGCGCGTGATGTGAAAGAAGGCTGAGATTCCGAAAGGCGGTGGTTGCAGAGATCTGCCACCTGCTTCGCAGAGATCTGCGTCCAAAGCTCAGGTGCAGGACGTCTCTGTCGGTGGAAGTGAAGGTGACGGTGGCATTGAACTTCTATGCCACCGGCTCCTTCCAATCCGCTGCTGGGGACATAGCTAACATATCCCAGTTCGGCGTGCATCGCTGCATCCGCCAGGTGACTGATGCCCTTTTCAGAAGGAGACGCCAATTCATCTCCTTCCCCATGGCCCTGGAGAGCCAGCATCAGCGTGCAGTGGGATTTGCAAGCCTCACGGCCTTCCCCTTGGTGCAGGGCGTCATTGACTGTATGCATGTGGCTTTGCGGGCACCTCTGGAGCATGGCGAGCAGTATCGCAACCGGAAGGGCTACCATTCTCTCAATGTGCAGCTGGTGTGTGACCACAAGCAGCGCATCCTGGCTGTCAATGCCCACTTTCCAGGCAGCTGCCACGATGCTTTTATCCTGCGGCAGAGTACTGTGCATGACATGTTCGAGGCACAGCCTCCCCCAAGAGGATGGCTACTCGGGGACAAAGGCTACCCTTTGTGTACCTTGCTCATGACTCCGCTCCGCGCGCCCAGGACTGCTGCTGAAGAGGCATACAACGAGAGCCATCAAATGAGCAGAAACATCATCGAGCAAACTATTGGGGTCCTCAAGCAGCGGTTCCGCTGCCTTGATCGTTCCGGCGGATCTCTGCAGTATTCGCCGCACCGGGTCTCCCAATTTGTCGTAGTTTGCTGCATGCTACACAACCTGGCTCTCCGCAGGATTCAGGCACTGCCACCTGATGTTGGACCACCACCTCAGGAGGAGGAGCAGGAGGAGGAGGAGGAGGAGTACGTTCCCAGGAGGGAGCGACAAGGTCCAAGGGCCGTCCGTCGCCAGCTTATTGAACGTAACTTCTAAGCCCCCTGTCAGGGAATGCCTTGTGGCCATGAAGGAAGATGAATGCAGCCGCTCCGCAAACCCTCAGCCGGCGAAGGCAACAAAGACTAACAAGAACAACCATGGACACTGTCTGAATAAAGATAAATTTTTATTTGACAAAAATGAAACCCCTTCCCACATGAATCACAAAAACAATCAACGGCCCCCACAAAAAGTGCAACAAACGACTCACTCCCACAACCTGGGGAGGAGTAACTCCACATTTGAACAAACCAGGCCTCAACCTCGGCCTTAACGCAAAAAACATACCCATAAACAAAACAACCATGGCCAAAATAAAGATGTCCACCGCCATATAAAATGAAAGCTGGCCACACCCTCTACTTAGTGGCCCGTGAGGGCGAGACCTTGTCCAGCCTTTTGGCGCCCCTGCCTGGCCTGCTGCTCCTCCGCAAGCTCTGCCCAGTGGCTGCTGCGAGGCTGGGGGAAGGCGCCTGAGGGTCAGATGTCCTTCCGCCAGATGGCCTTGGGGGGCGGCCTACACGGGCTTTGGGCCTCGAGGGGCCGGCTGTTGATTGGCGCACATGTGCCTGCCCACCATCAGCTCCAGCCGCTTGCCGTTGACGCTCCACTGGGGGAGTGGCGGTGACGGATGGCGCAATGTGGGCAAGCTGGCGTATTGGAGGCGCTGGCTGGTGATGTCGCACGCTGGCACTCGCCCGGGCCCACACTGCAGGATCTGCACCAATCAGCCGAAGGGCAGATCGCTGTGCTGCTGCAGCGCGGCGGGTGTCCTGGCGATGCCTGGCTGAGGCAGCGCGTGTGGCAGCAGTGAGTGCCCCTGTTGCCCTGGTCTGCGCCCGCATCACATCCGCCACTGACTTGACGGCATCAGCCAGCGACTCCATCGCCAGAGGCATCCGTTCCACTACCTCCATCATCATCCGGCCACTCTCGGCATTTGATGCCCCAAACTCCCGCACACTGGTCGCCAGCGACTCGATGGCCTCAGGCATCCGTCCCACCACCTGCATGAGCTCTGTGTGGCGGCGGTCCGAATCCTCGGCCATTTTGTCCAGCTGGCGCGCCTCCTCCGAGGTGAAGGTGGCCGGACTGGAGGCGGGACTCTCCCACTGGGGAGCAGGGGTCCGAGCTAGGCGACCCTTGCCACGTTGCTGGCGCCGAATGTCCGCAGCAACTGCACTCCCCTCCGATCCTTCCCCCCTCTGGGGGGAAGGCCGCGGCCCACCCGCAGCCCTCCTGGGTGGCTGGGCGCCACTGGTCCCAGCAGCTGCACTCCCCTCCGAAAGTTGCTCCAGGCTCTCGTCCAGGGAAGACGTGTCCAACACTTCGCCCTCTGCTGCGGGACCTGAGTCCTCCCCTGATGGTCCGGGTTGCTCTTCCTCCTCCTCCTCCTCCTCCTCCTCCTCCTGTTTGGAGGGGCTGTTACTGGCAGCTTCAGGGAGCTCTTCGTCACCAGCTGAAAGCAGGAAGGCACAAGAGTAGCTTCAGAGTGAGGAGAGGGCGTCAGCGAGGGAGTCATGACTGGTGGCATTCAGCGCATTGGTGGCACAGTGGCAAAGGAGGTAGCTCGGATGCGCAAGTGCGACGAGAGAGGGCCAAAAGGCGAGGTCCTTACCATTGCCGGGCAGCGGAGGGTCGGCTTCTCCGCACGCTCTGGGCACAATCACCCGGCCTCCCATGAGGCCACTCACGCGCTCCTCCAGGGGAGTGAGATTCTGGAACTTGGGGCGGCCTCCCCCGGTGATGTCGCGGCGCTTGCGATTATTCGCAACTTTAGCCTGCAAGAGAATGGACGGGCTCTAAGTACGGTGTGTAGCCATGACGTAGTGTGCACTGCCTCCCGTGGTGGAATAGCTTGGCCAGAGTGTAGCCCTGATCTAGTGTGCACTGCCTCCCATGGTGGAATAGCTTGGCCAGTGTGTAAAGTACAGAATGTGCAATTGATGCTCATGACTGTCCCAAAGCTGCTGGCTGAGGGCTGCCCATTAGGCCTTTCAGGTCCCTTTGCCCATCATGTCAGGTGTACATGCAAGAATGAGGAGGAGAGTGGAAAGGGTACTCACCCTGACAATCCTGGTCAGGTCATTGTATTTCTTCCGACATTGCACCTTGTCCCTGGGGGCATCACCGTAGGACGACACCCTGGTGGCGATCTCCCTCCAGGCTTTGGTGTAGACGCAGTGGGTGGGATTCCTGCCAGTGTCTGGGAACAAGATCCTGTGCCTCTTCTCCAATGCTGTCAGCATGATATCCAGATCACGCTCTGAGAAGCGCAGGGCACGCTCACGGGCCTTCTCATGCGTTGCCATGGCTCCTTGGGCTCAGCAGCAGTGTTGAGGCCTAGTTTGAAAGCTGCAGTGTGCAGGGCGTGGCAGCAGACCAAATCGTCCCTTCCCCCTTTAAGAGCTGGCCGGCGCCACGGGGTCTGCTGTCAATCAAAAAATGACCGCACCCGCGCTGCGCCCCGCCTCGGCGCTATCCCTCTGCACTGCCGGCTTAGCGCCTAAAGATAGTCATGTAACGCCTCTTTTAGCGCTCCAGCAACCTTTTAGGGCGAAGCGACTGAATTTCGGCGAAGGGGGCGCAACTTTGGGGCGGGCGCTAAAGTCGGGCGGGCGCTAACGTTAGCGCCCCAAAACTGGCAAAACTGAATTTCTAGGTCTTTATCTTTTAAAACTTAAATTCAGATTTTGTTTGTCAACAGAACAGTTTAACATTTGTCAGTATTTTGTTTCCCTGGAGTTCCTATTATGAGTTTCAGACACTTCAGTGCCAAGTGGACCAGGTGTTTACAACCCTCTTAATAAGGAGAAACTGACTCCAGTGTCAGAAGGGTCGGTAACCAGAGGACTCAGATTTAAGGTCATTGTCAAAAGAACCAGCGGCGACATGAGGAAAGAATTTAAGCAGCGAGTTGTTATGACCTGGAAGGCACTGCCTGAAGTGGTGGTGGAAGCAGATTCAATGGCAACTTTCAAAGGGGAATTGGAGAACTACTTGAATTGGGAAACTAATTGCGGGTCTGTGGGGATAAAGCAGAGGAGTGGGACTAAATTCAAAGAGCTGGCTCTGGGACAATGGGCTGAAGGGCTGTACCATTCTCTGATTCTATGAACTCTGCATTCCTCCAATTCTGGCCTGTTGTGCATCCCCCACATCCTTCGCTCCACCATTGGTGGCCGTGCCTTCAGTTGCCTCGGCCCTAAGGTCAGTTATTGCCTGATTACGATCTTGTGAAGCACCTTGGAACGTTTTACTACGTTAAAGGTGCTATGTAAATGCAAGTTCATGTTGGTGTGCTACCATTGGCTTCAGCTTTTCCAGACAGAATCAGCCAGGGATGGCGGCTGTGCTGCTCCCCGTGGTCGAAATACTAGCAGCTCACTGTATCGGCTCACAAGCTCAGAATTGCCACTTGGCGAGGTACTGGAGGGCAAAGAGTGACTGGGGCCAAACCCTATCATCACGCAGCACCTTGAGGAGAGAAAGGGAGAAAAATCCGAATTTCTATCCTGTATTTACAGTGATAACTTTTGTAAACTCCTTTTACAGGGCATTAGAAGGGGAGGATGTGCAGACGGGAAACTCAAACCAAACATCACATCAAGATCTGACAGAGTCACTCGATTCATCAGGACCTGAATATCATCGGTCTTTGAATGTGGAAGGAGAAATGTTTGTCTGTTCTGTCTGTGGGAAAAGATTTCAAACATCAGAGTGACTGGAAAAGCACCGAGACACACACACCCGAGTGAGAGTGTTCCAGTGCACTGACTGTGGAAAGAGCTTTAACCAGTTACACAGCCTGAAAAAACATTGCACCGTTCACAGCGGGGAGAACTGTACACGTGTTCTGTGTGTGGATGAGGCTTCAACTGATCATCCAAGCTGGAGAGTCACAATGACACCCGCGCCATGGAGAAACAGTGGGAATGTGGGGATTGTGGGAAGGGATTCAGTTCCCCATCGAAGCTGGAAACTCATCGATGCAGTCACACCGGGGAGAGGCCATTTACCTGCTCCGTGTGTGAGAAGGGATTCACTCATTCATCCAACCTTCTGAGACACCAGCGAGTTCACACTGGGGAGAGTCTATTCACCTGCTCCGTGTGTGGGAAGGGATTCACTCAGAGATCCAGCTTGCTGATACACCAGCGAGTTCACACTGGGGAGAGGGCGTTCACCTGCTCCATGTGTGGGAAGAGATTCACTCGTTCATCTGAGCTTGTGAAACACCAGCACATTCACGCTAGAGAGAGCCTGTTCACCTGCTCCGTGTGTAAGAACAGATTCACTCGTTCATCCGAGCTTTTGAGACACCAGCGAGTTCACACTGGATAGAGGCCATTCACCTGCTCCACGTGTGGGAAGGGATTTAATCGACCATCCAAACTTCTGACACACCAGCGCATTTACACTGGGGAGAGGCCATTCACCTGTCCCATGTGTGAGAAGGGATTCACTAATACATCCGATGTTCTGACACACCAGCGAGTTCACACTGGGGAGAGACCGTTCACCTGCTCTGAGTGTGGGAAGGGCTTCACTCGGTCATCGCACCTCACTGAACATCAACTTGTTCACACAGATAAAAGACCTTTTAAATGTTCTGACTGTGAGAAAAGCTTTAAAAACACAAAGGATCTGCTGATACACCAGCGAGTTCTCACTGGGAGAGGCTGTACACCTGCTTTGAGTGTGGTAAGGGATTCACTCAGTCATCCCACCTGCTGTCACACCAGCGAGTTCACACTGGGGAGAGGCCGTTCACCTGGTCTGTGTGTGGGAAGGGATTCACTCAGTCATCCAACCTGCTGAGACACCAGCGACTTCACGAGTGACTGAAGGATTCTGCTGTTACTGCTGCTGTTAATCACATCCAGGACTGAACCATGTTCATTCTGACAGTTGGGGTTTGTTTCTGCTGAGGTTAATGACCCCTATAACTGGGCTGGAGATTAATATTCTGGATATCTGTCAAATAACTCAGCTTTGTTTTCATTGCATTTGTGTAGATTTTTGCCTTTCCCACCTGAGTGTTTAGCATCACCTGACTGGAGCTCAGAAAGGACAATCTGGGGGAGGATCGTACCGCGGGAACAGAACTTCAGCCTGGACACAGTCCTTCAGGGCCACACTGAGAGGAGCAAACGGCATTTTGGTCTTTCTCGTCTCTCTTCATTGACAGCAAGGTTGCCGTGCAGGTTTATCTTGAGACCTGTAAGAAATGTGTCCCAGCCGCTCTCTTCCATGGTTCAGAGCTCCTAGGCACGGAACAGAAGGCTCCTTTACAACTGTGTTTAGAGTCAGGAAGAACAACGGTGAATGCTGGGAACGTGCTGTCAAATCCGAGATTGGTGCCAAACTGCGATCTGTTCCTAAAATAAAAACAGAAAATGCTGGTGAATTCAGCAGGTCAGGCAGCATCTGTGAAGAGAGAAACAGAGTTAACGTTTCAGGTCGATTACCTTTCGTCAGAACAGAACGTGCGACCTTTTCCTGACTGAAAGTGAAACAGGTTTAAGTTTCCAGTCTAAAGATGACTGGTAATCATTTGACATGTTTATGTGACAGTCCTGAGTCTACCATTTTAAGGCAGGCGTTAACCCATTTAAAATAAACCGATTTAAAATAAATTGGTTAAAATCTGCATTAAAATAGCAGAGGGAGGAGTTCACAGGAGCCTGTTAACTGCTGGTACAATTATACAACAGACATTTGATCTCCAGATAAAGAAGGACCTGCAGCGTGTTTCCAGGAATTCCCTGTTTTATTGATGTGTGTGTTAGACACCAGGGTAACTAAAAATACATGACCGGAACATCCACGGGGATGCGATCCCGACAGTTACTCTGGGATCACTCCCGCTGTGGAACTCCACCACTGACCCTGCTGAAGGTTGTAGTCTCAGGGAGTGGGGTCTCCAGGAGTGGACGGTAAGAAAGCTGGGTTTTATTAGATGATCAGATTTAACATGAAGTAGAGTCATAAAAGTAAAGTCTTGCCTTGTTTTATATACATGTGTGTTTAATATTAGTGGACTTTGTATTAAAGACCCGTGTCTAGTGAACTATTAGCTTGTAATCACCTCAGACAGAACAGGCTCTAATTATCCCTTTTAAGCTGAAACAGACCTCGTGTGAACAGAACCAGCAGAGCTGAGAACTCTGCCTGTGTGGACTGAGCTGAACCGTGAAGGCCATTTGTTTCTTGAAATGCCCCAGTAAAAGCAAACTCTGACATTGTTCTGACTCGCAGATTCCTCGTAGCTCCAATGAACAGGAAGCGGTTACTCGATGAACCCTAAACAGCCATCCAATGGAATGCTTTGTTTGATAAATGTCTTTCAGCTCAATGGTTTGATTGGCTGAGGTAACCAGGGTCACATGGGCTGTACCTGATTGGGCTTTAAATACAGGAACAGTTTGCAGCTTAGGTCAGAGAGCACCCCGGGAAGAAGAAAGCTGATGGCTACAGCCAAGGTGGAACATCCTTCGGGCTGTCCCTGGAGAGGGAGCATGCGGTGTCCGCCGGGATGCTGGAGGCCTTCCGTGACCGGTGGGCACTGGAGGGACTGGAGTCAATTGTCAACACCAGCAACAGTATTCAGATCTGATTTAATTATAATTTGGAGTTGATTGTTTGTGCCCCTTTAAAAAGGGGGCCCTCTCGGTAATGTGACATCGATTGATGACAATGTTATTCTAATTGGCATTTTAAAAGAGTCGAACATCCTTTCCTGCCTCCCAGGCTTGGCAATGATCAAAGTCTGAGTTCATGGATACAGCTTGTTAGATTATGAGTCTTACTATATAGCTATAATATTGTAAATATTACAATAAATATTCCTTTGTAGAATCTCCCATGTAAATATTTTGTACACATTTAGTATAGGAGTTGTGTTACTGTAGAATCAACATATTAAAAATAAAGCCTGTGCTCAGGGGATTAAGGTGTGTGGAGTGTTTCATTGGAGATCTCGAACTCAACTAGGAATAGCGTAAAAGCTCATGAGGATTGTAAACAACTTCAGTCTGATATACACTGGAGATTGGTGTCAGTGACTGGGGTTGGTTTATATCAGACAGGAGGAGATTGGTGTCAGTGACTGTGGGGTTGGTTTATATCAGACAGGAGGAGATTGGTGTCAGTGACTGTGGGGTTGGTTTTTATCAGACAGGAGGAGATTGGTGTCAGTGACTGTGGGGCTGGTTTATATCAGACAGGAGGAGATTGGTGTCAATGACTGTGGGGCTGGTTTATATCAGACAGGAAGAGATTGGTGTCAGTG
Source organism: Somniosus microcephalus (assembly GCF_052327205.1). Lineage (NCBI taxonomy): Eukaryota > Metazoa > Chordata > Chondrichthyes > Squaliformes > Somniosidae > Somniosus > Somniosus microcephalus. The sequence goes on from NC_140990.1 coordinate 65,121,252, forward strand.
ACTGGGGCTGGTTTATTTCAGACAGGAGGAGATTGGTGTCAGTGACTGGGGCTGGTTTATATCAGACAGGAGGAGATTAGGACCCCAGCTAGTCACAATATATATTCATGATCTAGACGAGGGAACTAGATGTAATATCTCCAAGTTTACAGACGACACAAAGCTGGGTGGGCGTGTGTGCTGTGAGGAGGATGCCGAGAAACTCCAGTATGATTTGGACAGGTTGGGTGATTTGGCAGAAGCATGGCAGATGCAGTATAATGTGGATAAATGCGAGGTTATCCACTTTGGTGGCAAAAACAGGAAGGCAGATTATTATCTGAACTGCAATAGATTGGGAGAAGGGATAGTGCAACGAGACCTGGGTGTCCTTGTGCACCAGTCGCTGAAGGTAAGCATGCAGGTGCAGCAGGCGGTAAAGAAGGCAAATGGTATGTTGGCCTTCGTAGCGAGAGGGTTTGAGTACAGGAACATAGATGTCTTGCTGCAGTTGTACAGGGCCTTGGTGAGACAACACCTTGAGTATTGTGTGCCGTTTTGGTCGCCTTATCTGAGGAAGGATGTTCTTGCCATGGAGGGAGTGCAGCGAAGATTCACCAGACTGATACCTGGGATGGCAGGAATGAAGTATGAGGAGAAATTGGGTCGATTGGGCTTATACTCGCTGGAGTTTAGAAGAATGAGAGGGGATCTCATTGAAACTTATAAAATTCTAACAGGACTAGACAGACTAGATGCAAGAAGGATGTTCCCAATGGCGGGGGAGCCCAGAACCAGGGATCACAGTCTAAAGATAAGGGGTAAGCCATTTAGGACAGAGATGAGGATGAATTTCTTCACCCAGAGGGTGGTGAACCTGTGGAATTCTCTGCCACAGAAGCCAATTCATTAAATATATTCAAGAAGGAGTTAGATATATTGCTTAAGGCGAAAGGGATCAAGGGATATGCGGAGAAGGCAGGGACAGGGTACTGAGTTTGGATGATCAGCCATGATCTCATTGAATGGTGGAGCAGGCTCGAAGGGCCGAATGGCCTACTCCTGCTCCTATCTTCTATGTTTCTATGTTTCTAACTCCACTTTCCCGCCCAATCTCCGTATCCCTTGATTCCCCTAGAGTCCAAAAATCTATCTCTCTCAGCCTTGAATATACTCAAAGACTCAGCATTCACAGCCCTCTGGGGCAGAGAATTCCAAAGATTCACAACCCTCTGAGTGAAGAAATTCCTCCTCATCTCAGTCTTAAATGGCCGACCCTTTATACTGAGACTATGACTCCTAGTTCTAGACAGACCAGCCAGGGGAAACAACCTCTCAGCATCTACCCTGTCAATCCCCATCAGAATCTTGTATGTTTCAATGAGATCACCTCTCATTCTTCTAAACTCCAGCGAGTATATCACACAGGAGATTAGTGTCAATGCAGTGAAGCCTCTTGCAGGGTTTATCCCTGTGAAAATTCTGCTGGATAATCAGGAATGTGGGTACTGGGGATCTCCTGTGTAAATAATTGCAGAATCACAGAGGGATCTTTACTCGGACTATAACCCGTGCTGTCCCTGCCCTGGGAGTGTTTGATGGGACAGTGTAGAGGGAGCTTTACTCTGTATCTAACCCGTGCTGTGCCAGCCCTGGGAGTGTTTGATGGGACAGTGTAAAGGGAGCTTTACTCTGTATCTAACCCGTGCTGTACCTGCCCTGGGAGTGTTTGATGGGGCAGTGTAGAGGGAGATTTACTCTGTATCTAACCCGTGCTGTACCTGTCCAGGGAATGTTTGATGGGACAGTGAAGAGGGAGCTTTACTCTGTATCTAACCCATGCTGTACCTGCCCTGGGAGTGTTTGATGGGACAGTGAAGAGGGAGCTTTACTCTGTATCTAACCCGTGCTGTACCTGTCCAGGGAATGTTTGATGGGACAGTGTAGAGGGAGCTTTACTCTGTATCTAACCCGTGCTGTACCTGTCCAGGGAATGTTTGATGGGACAGTGTAGAGGGAGCTTTACTCTGTATCTAACCTGTGCTGTACTTGCCCTGGGAGTGTTTGATGGGACAGTGAAGAGGGAGCTTTACTCTGTATCTAACCCATGCTGTACCTGCCCTGGGAGTGTTTGAACCTGCAAGTTAATAAGACGAGGCATTAGGTAGAATCTTACACCCTAAGTCTCTCTGCTCCTCCACTCCTTTCAAAGTTTTACCATTACATATACATTTCCTATGTTTTTCTTCCTCCTAAATCTATCACCTCACACATCTCCAGTCTGAAGAACATCCATTAACCACTACTCTCTGTTTTCTGCCCTTTACCCCACTTCCTATCCACGCTGCCCCACTCCCTTTAATACCGTGAGCCTTAATTTGATCAACAAGCCTCCCGTCTGTCACCTTATCAAACACCTTTTGACAATCCATCTCCACAACACCCACTGCATTTCCTCCCTCACTGCACCGAGTGCGGCCCCAGGCCCGATTATAGAAACAGTGAACATTATCCACCCGCCTGTTCCCTCAGCAAAGGGGCCCCCGCACCGAACTCCGTGGCAGACAGGAAGTCAGGGAGCGTCTGTAAATGGAGGAGAAATGGTGACTGGTCAGGGAGTGTCTGTAAATGGAGGAGAAATGGAGACTGGTCAGAGAGCGTCTGTAAATGGAGGGGAAATGGTGACTGGCCAGTGGCCTTTATTCCCCTTATTGGACACAAGGCTCTTTGTCTCACAACACACTGGCTCAGATTTTAACAATCGGTTTACAGGGAATAGTGAATTGAAAATTGCAAAACTGAGATTGTTAGAATTACACAGGATATACGGCACAGAAACAAGCCATTCGGCCCAACCAGTCCATGCCGGCTTTTATGCTCCACACGAGCCTCGTACCGTCTTTCCTCATCTAAATCTATCAGCATAACCCTCTATTCCCTTCTCCCTCATCTGCTTGTCCAGCCTCCCCTTAAATGCATCGATACTGTTCGCTTCAACCACTCCCTATGGTAGCGAGTTCCACATTCTCACCACTCTCTGGGTAAAGAAGTTTCTCCTGAATTCCCTATTGGATTTCTTGGTGTCTATCTTATATTGATGGCCTCGAGTTATGCTCTTCCCCACAAGTGGAAACATTCTCTCTGTATCCACTCTACCTTCCATTCCACCAGGACCTTTCCAGAATCTAGTGAATTTTGGAAGATCACAACCAATGCATCCACTATCTCCACGGCCTCCTCTTTTAGAACCCTCGGATGTAGGCCGTCAGGTCCAGGGGATTTGTCGGCTTTTAGTCCCATTACTTTCTCAAGTACTTTTTCGTGACTGATATTAATTACTTTAAGTTTCTCACTCTCATTAGCCCCTTGGTTCCCCACTATTTTTGGTATCTCAACTTTCTACAGTGTAGCTCACGAGTGGTCCGGACCTCTCGCCCTGACCGAGGTGGATGAGAAGCCTGCGCAGCCCCTCCGTGTCAAGTATGCCAACGTGGACAGAGATGTGCTGGGTAAAGTGCTGAGCCCAGCCCAGGTACTGACTGCAGCTGAGAGCTGAACACACAGGAACCGCTCCGGTGCCTGGAGCCAGCAACAAGAGGCAACAAAAGCAAGGAAGGCACAGAGTACAAAAGCAAGGAAGTTATGATGAACCTTCATAAAACACTGGCTCGGCCTCAACTGGAGTATTGTGTCCAATTCTGGGCCCCGCACTTTAGGAAGGATGTGAAAGCCTCAGAGATGGTGCAGAAAAGATTTACAAGAATGGTTCCAGGGATGAGGGACTTCAGTTACGTGGATAGACTGGAGAAGCTGGGGTTGTTCTCCTTTGAGCAGAGAAGGTTGGGAGGAGATCTGATAGAGGTGTTCAAAATCATGAGGGGTCCAGACAGAGTAGATAGAGAGAAACTGTTCCCATTGGCGGAACGGTCAAGAACCAGAGGATATATTGTAGGGATGTTGGCCTGAACGAGAACACTGGCATTGGTGCGCCTATCTTGCCAATGGATTTGCAGGATCTTGCGGAGGCAGCGTTGGTGGTACCTCTCCAGTGCTTTGAGGTGCCTGTTGTACATGGTCCATGTTTCTGAGGCATACAGGAGGGTGGGTATTACTACTGCTCTGTAGACCATGAGCTTGGTGCCGGGTTTGAGGTCCTGGTCTGCAAACACTCTCTTCCTCAGGCGACCGAAGGCTGCACTGGCACACTGAAGGCGGTGTTGGATTTTGTCATCGACGTCTGCCCTTGTTGACAGTAGGCTCCTGAGGTATGGAAAGTGGTCCACGTTGTCCAAGGCCTTGTCATGGATTTTGATAATTGGGGGGCAGTACTGTGTGGTGGGGGCAGATTGGTAGAGGACTTTTGCCTTACGGATGTTTAGTGTAAGGCCCATGCTCTCGTCTGCTTCGGTAAAGGTGTTGATGATGGTTTGGAGTTCGACCTCTGAGTGAGCGCAGGCGCAAAATGTACAGGGAGATCAGGTACACAAATCTTTAAAAGTTGGAGGACAAGTTTATAAAGTGGTTTAAAAATGTTACCCGAGGTTTTTTATAAATGGGGCGTAGAAAACAAAACCATCGGTTCGGCTGCAGTTAGAATAAGTTTTGGGAATCTTACACTAGGAAGGATGTCGGGGCCACAGAGAGGCTGCAGAATAAATTCACTGAGGTTATACCACGGATGAGAGGCTTTAGTTATCAGAGAATCATAGATTGATACAGCACAAAAGGCGGCCATTCAGCCCATCATTCTTGTGCCAGCTCTTTGGGAGAGCTATCCAATTAGTCCCACTCCCTTGCTCTTTCCCCATATCCCGGTAAATGTTTTCCCTTCAAATATTTATCCAATTCCATTTTGAAAGTTACTCTTGAATCTGCTTCCTCCATCCTTTCAGGCAGTGCATTTCAGATCATAATAACTGGCTGGGTAAAGAAATGTTTCCTCATGATGGACTGTCTGCAGTGAAGCGCCTGTTTGAGTTTCTAACTGAGGTGAACTTCTCTATCCCAGGAGGAGAGACGAGAGAAACTGGGGCACTTCTCATTAGAACAAAGCAGGGTGAGAGGAGATGTGAGTGAGGTGTTTAAACTTGATCAACGACACCGACCAAAATAACAGAGACACTCCCTGTCCCTCAGGACCTGTGTCCAGGGGAGAAGCTGATGGGTTTATCAGATCATCTTTGGGTTAAATGTTGTGCTCGTGGAGCTGAGCCCCTAGTGTCAGCATCAAACACTCTCCAGTCGGGTACAGCACGGGTTAGATACAGAGTAAACCCATCAGCCGCTCCCCGACACAGATACCGAGGGACAGGGAGTGTCCGGGACAATGACATTTCTCACTCAATAAGGTATAAATTGATCCTGTACCTCTCCCCATTAATCCTGGGCTCCACACGGGGCAAATCCTGCTCCTGTTTCCCTTCCTGTAACAGCACTGAGCTAAACCCAGCCCATAATGAGCAGGGCTCAGGGAGGCTGGTTGCTAGGCACTGCAGTGATGTCATAAAGCAGGACCATTCAGCCCAGCTGGTCGTCTCCTTGTCCCTTTAAAGGTGGAGAGCCGGGACACCCTGTCTCCAAACACATCCCACCTGTTCATACTGAGAATCCCCGGGGAAGGCCCAAGGCCCAGAGTGTGGAACACAACCAAGGGGGAAAGAGGAGGAGAGAAGGGGAGGTAAATCAAGGAGTCGGGACTGAGGGACGCCAAGCTTCAGTTTTAGAGCCTGTAGACTTCAGGAGGGGAAGAGTGAGTTCAGTAGTTTTCGGATCCAGGAAGAGAACAAGGAGCAGATGGGGAGACTGGTGTGGATTCCAGCACAGTGAGGATGTAGGGGGAGGGAGATTGTGTTGGGCCGTGTATTAGGGGTGTAGGAGGGACAAGAGAGGAAAGGTCAGAGGAGCAATTACTGCAGCAGTGCCCATAAATAGAGAGAGAGAGAGAAGGTGGGGGTTCGAGTGGACCAGGGACAGTCTGTTAAGCTCTCTGTTTGCTGTGACCAGTTTTCCTTCAGTTTAAAATGGCCTCCTGTAGCCCAGTGACACAAACAGCCCATTAAACTCCACCAATGGCCTTTGGTCTGGTGAGGTCTCCCTTTGTGAAACATCGGCTGTTGTTAAAGCTTTTCATTCTGACACGCTCACAGTGAGAAATGAGCTGCAGAACTGCCGACACCGTCAGCTTTAAGGAGACGTTTCCCTTTGGAGATCGGATTGTCCATTGAGTCTGATTAAACTGATGTTAAAGTAACAAGGCTGCTTTGCCCCGTGACAATAACAGATTATCAGAATATTTCCCATAGGTTAAAATCCAATGTTACAGGGGCTCACTGCCCTGGTTGGTTGAAGTGGACCCTGTGATATAATAGAATTTTCTGTCCTGTCAGACGTGGACATCTTGTAGATCCATCTTTTAACAAGTTGTGGGATCTCAGTTCTCAGGTGGATTCCACTCAGTTTGTAACAAGTCCTCAATCAGCTCGTCTTATTGTCGAGATATCAAGGACTCGACACACTGCGTGTGTGAGAAACAAAGCTCATTTAATTGACATTGATACAGATTAAACTCCAGCCCAGTTATAGGGGTTACTAACATCAGCTGAAACAAGCCCAACTGTCAGAATGAACGTGGTTCAGTCCTGGATGTGATTAACAGCAGAATCCAACCCCCGCAGTCACTTGTGAATGTGCTGGTTTGTCCGCAGGTTGGACGACTGAGTGAATCCCTTCCCACACCCAGAGCAGGTGAACGGCCTCTCCCCAGTGTGAACTCGTTGGTGTTTCAGCAGGTTGGATGAATGAGTGGATCCCTTCCCACACATGAAGCAGAGGAACGGCCTCTCCCCAGTGTGAGTGCGTTGGTGTGTCAGCAGATCTTTAGTGCTTTTAAAGCTCTTCTGACAGTCAGAACATTTATAAGGTCTCTTATCAGTGTGAACAAGCTGGTGTCTCAACAGGTTGGATGAATGAGAAAATCCTTTCCCATACACAGAGCAGGTGAACGGCCTCTCCCCAGTGTGAATTCGCCAGTGTGTCAGCAGGTTGGATGAACGAGTGAATCCCTCCCCACATAGAGCAAGTGAACAGCCTCTCCCCAGTGTGAGTGCGTTGGTGTGTCAGCAGATCCTTTGTGCTTTTAAAGCTCTTCTCACAGTCAGAACATTTATAAGGTTTCTTATCAGTGTGAACTCGTTGGTGTGTCAGCAGGTTGGATGAATGAGCAAAACTTTGCCCACACACGGAGCAGATGAACGGCCTCACCCCAGTGTGAATTCGCTGATGTGTCAGCAGGTTGGATGAATCAATGAATCCCTCACCACACACAAAGCAGGTGAATGGCCTCTCCCTGGTGTGAATGCATCGATGAGTTTCCAGCTCACAGGGGTAATTGAATCCCTTCCCACTGTCCCCAAATTTCTACGGTTTCTCCTTGGTGCAGATGTCCTTGTGTCTCTCCAGGTTGGACGATGAGTTGAAGCCTCGTCCACACACAGAACACGTGTCCGGTTTCTCCCCGCTGTGAACGGTGCAATGTTTTTTCAGGCTGTGTAACTGGTTAAAGCTCTTTCCACAGTCAGTGCACTGGAACACTCTCACTCGGGTGTGTGTGTTCGGTGCTTTTCCAGTCACACTGAGCTTTGAAATCTTTTTCCACAGACAGAACAGGCAAACATTTCTCCTTCCACATTCAAAGGCCGATGATATTCAGGTCCTGATGAATCCAATGACTCGCTCAGATCTTGACGTGATGTTTGGTTTGAGTTTCCCATCTGCAAATCCTCCCCTTCTAACACCCTGTAAAAGGAGTTTACAAAAGTCATCATTCTAAGTAGGATAGAAATTCAGAACAGACAATTCTAGTTTCTATGGAACATTCTTTCCTCTCTTGTTCCCCAAAAGCTGTAAATCCCCGTCCCACACATTCTCCCTCCTCCCTGTGCTGAAATTCAAACCCATCGCACCATCTCCATCATTTTTCCTTTCAGTCGACTTTTCTCCCTCCCCTAAAGGTGCTGACTCTGGCTGGGTTCAGTTCTACACTCACTGGTTCCCCTCCCTCTCCTCCCCTGAAGGTGCTGACTCTGGCTGGGTTCAGTTCTACACTCACTGGTTCCCCTCCCTCTCCTCCCCTGAAGGTGCTGACTCTGACTGGGTTCAGTTCTACACTCACTGGTTCCCCTCCCTCTCCTCCCCTGAAGGTGCTGACTCTGGCTGGGTTCAGTTCTACACTCACTGGTTCCCCTCTCTCTACTCCCCTGAAGGTGCTGACTCTGGCTGGGTTCAGTTCTACACTCACTGGTTCCCCTCCCTCTCCTCCCCTGAAGGTGCTGACTCTGGCTGGGTTCAGTTCTACACTCACTGGTTCCCCTCCCTCTCCTCCCCTGAAGGTGCTGACTCTGACTGGGTTCAGTTCTACACTCACTGGTTCCCCTCCCTCTCCTCCCCTGAAGGTGCTGACTCTGGCTGGGTTCAGTTCTACACTCACTGGTTCCCCTCTCTCTCCTCCCCTGAAGATGCTGACTCTGGCTGGGTTCAGTTTTACACTCACTGGTTCCCCTCCCTCTCCTCCCCTGAAGGTGTTGACTCTGGCTGGGTTCAGTTCCACACTCACTGGTTCCTCTCCCTCTCCTCCCCCGAAGGTGCTGACTCTGGCTGGGTTCAGTTCTACACTCACTGGTTCCCCTCCCTCTCCACCCCTGAAGGTGCTGACTCTGGCCGGGTTCAGTTCTACACTCACTGGTTCCCCTCCCTCTCCTCCCCTGAATGTGCTGACGCTGACTCCAACCTTCTTTCCAATACTCTGTCCTTCCTTATAAGCTTTTCTTCTGTAATATCTCACAATTTTGGTGAGGGGCACTCCTTGACCTGTCACCATTTCTCCTCCATTTACAGACGCTCCCTGACCAATCTCCATTTCTCCTCCATTTACAGACACTCCCTGACCAGTCTCCATTTCTCCTTCATTTATAGATGCTCCCTGACCAGTCCCCATTTCCCCTTCATTTACAGACGCTACCTGACCAGTCCCCATTTCTCCTTCATTTACAGACACTCCCTGACCAGTCACCATTTCTCCTCCATTTACAGATGCTCCCTGACCAGTCACCATTTCTCCTCAATTTGCAGACGCTCCCTGACCAGTCACCAGTTCTCCTCCATTTACAGACGCTCCCTGACCAGTTACCATTTCTCCTCCATTTATAGACGCACCCTGACCAGTATCCTTTTCTCCTTTATTTACAGACGCTCCCTGACCAGTCCCCATTTCTCATAGAGTTATACAGCACAGAAAGAGGCCCTTCGGCCCATCGTGTCCGCGCCGGCCATCAAGCCCTTCTATTCTAATCCCATTTTCCAGCACTTGGTCCGTAGCCTTGTATGTTATGGCGTTTCAAGTGCTCATCTAAATACTTCTTGAATGTTGTGAGGGTTCCTGCCTCTACCACCCTTTCAGGCAGTGAGTTCCAGATTCCAACCACCCTCTGGGTGAAAAAGTTTTTCCTCAAATCCCCTCTAAACCTCCTGCCCCTTACCTTGAAACTATGCCCCCTGGTTATTGACCCCTCTACTAAGGGGAAACGTTCCTTTCTATCTACCCTATCTATGCCCCTCATAATTTTGTACACCTCAATCAGGTCCCCCCTCAGCCTTCTCTGCTCCAAGGAAAACAACCCTAGTCTGTCCAGTCTTTCTTCATAGCTGAAGCGCTTCAGCCCAGGTAACATCCTGGTGAATCTCCTCTGCACCCTCTCCAATGCAATCACATCCTTCCGACCAGAACTGCACATAATATTCCAGCTGTGGCCTAACTAGCATTTTGTACAGCTCCATCATAACATCCCTGCTCTTATATTCTATGCCTCGGCTAATGAAGGCAAGTATCCCATATGCCTTTTTAACCACCTTATCTACCTCTCCTGCTGCCTTCAGGGCTCTATGTACATGCTCACCAAGGTCCCTCTGATCCTCTGTCCTTCCTAGGGTCCTACCATTCATTGTGTATTCCCTTGCCTTGTTAGTCCTCCCAAAATGCATCACCTTACACTTTTCAGGGTTAAATTCCATTTGCCACTGTTCTGCCCATCTAACCAACCCGTCTATATAGTCCTGTAGCCTGAGGCTTCCCTCCTCGCTATTTACCACTCCACCAATTTTCGTGTCATGTGCGAACTTACTGATCATACCTCCTACATTCATATCTAAATCATTAATGTAGACTACAAACAGCAAAGGACCCAGCACCGATCCCTGCAGTACACCACTGGATACAGGCTTCCAGTCACAAAAACAACCTTCGACCATCACCCTCAGCCTCCTGCCACTAAGCCAATTTTGGATCCAATGTGCCAAATTGCCTTGGATCCCATGGGCTCTTACCTTCCTGACCAATCTCCCATGCTGGACTTTGTCAAAAGCCTTACTGAAGTCCATGTAGACTACATCAACTGCACTACCCTCATCCACACACCTAGTCACCCCCTCAAAAAATTCAATCAAATTGGTTAGACATGATCTCCCCCTGACAAAGTTATGCTGACTATCCTTGATTAATCCTTGCCTCTCCAAGTGGAGACTAATTCTGTCCCGCAGAATTTTTTCCAATAATATCCCTACCACTGATGTTAGGCTCACTGGCCTGTAATTCCCTGGTTTATCCTACTACCCTTCTTCAATAATGATACTACATTAGCTATCCTCCAGTCCTCTGGCACCTCCCCTGTCGCCAGAGATGTTCTGAAAATTTGTGTCAGAGCCCCTGCAATCTCCTCCCTTGCCTCACACAGCAGCTTGGGATACATCTCATCTGGGCCTGGGAATTTATCCACGTTTAAGCCTGCTAAAACCGCTGGTACCTCCTCCCTCTCAATACTAATTTGTTCAAGTATATCACAATCCCCCTGCCTGATTTCTATGCCTACATCGTCCTTCTCCATAGTGAACACAGATGCAAAATATCCATTTAAAACCTCACCCACATCTTCCGACTCTACACACAGATTGCCACTTTGGTCCCTAATGGGCCCTACTCTTTCCCTGGTTCTACTCTTGCCCTTAATCTATATATATAAAGCGGCTCTTCTGTCTGTCTGTCTGTCTGTCTGTCTGTCTTTCTGTCTGTCTGTCTGTCCGCCTGGTCTCGATGCGTTTGGAAGTTACAGAGCGTACCGACGCGCGCGTCGCCTCAAAAGAAAGCTTGCGATTCCGGACTGGTCATCGGCCTATTTACGTTTCGGCCGGACAAAAATCCCGCCCGCGGTATCCCAAAAACGTTCAGCGTTCCGCTCATTAGCATCTCATTAGCGACCGTGTGACCTCGAGGTCTTCCTACAGTTGAGTGTCGAGTGACTTGACGATTGACCAATCCTACGCTTGGGTGACCTGACCGGTCGACCAATCGGTGCGTGTATGGGCGGGCCTTATCCTTCTGAACCGAGGTGAGTGGCCGCCATCTTGATTTTCCACGATTTTTTCCCCCACACTTTCTGTGTGTTAGGGAACTAAGGTAAATATTTGAATTATGTGTTAGGGAATTAATTAACAATTTATTTCAGTTTTATATTGTGTTTAGCAACCCCCCCCCTCCCTCCTCCTCACCCTCGCGCAGGGGGGACTCGGTGCTGGTCTCCAGGCCCGCTGCAAGCAGGCCTGAAGCTCCAAAAATTTCTCTATCTCTCTCTCTTCCCTCTCTCTCTCTCCTTCTCCTCTTCCCTCTCTCTCCTTCTCCTCTTCCCTCTCTCTCCTTCTCCTCTTCCCTCTCTGTCTCTCTCTACTTCCCCCTCTCAGGTTTGACGGTGTCGGGGCCCGAAGTGAGCCGCTCTAACGGCTGCCAGCCCGCGGGGTTTCCCTGCCTACTCCCCGCGGGCCGCCTCGCGGTGCTGGCACTGACCGCGCATGCGCCGCCCGCCCGCGAGAGCCCGCTCTGGCTTTTTTTTAAACGGCAACCACGCATGCCTTGACGCCGGCACACATGCGCACGGCCCCCGTGACGCCTGCACACAGCCTCGTGAGATCGCGGGGGGGGGGAGAGCTCGGGAAATCGCGGGGGGGGGGGAGAGCCTCGGGAAATCGCGGGGGGGGGGAGAGCCTCGGGAAATCGCGGGGGGGAGGGAGAGCCTCGGGAAATCGCGGGGGGGGGGGGAGAGCCTCGGGAAATCACGGGGGGGGGGAGAGCCTCGGGAAATCGCGGGGGGGAGGGAGAGCCTCGGGAAATCGCGGGGGGGGGGGGAGAGCCTCGGGAAATCACGGGGGGGGGGAGAGCCTCGGAAATCACGGGGGGGAGGAGAGCCTCGGGAAATCGCGGGGGGGGGGAGAGCCTCGGGAAATCGCGGGGGGGGGGGAGAGCCTCGGGAAATCGCGGGGGGGAGAGCCTCGGGAAATCGCGGGGGGGTGGGGGGGGGAGAGAGCCTCGGGAAATCGCGGGGGAGAGAGAGAGGGTGGGGGAGGAGAGAGAGAGAGAGGGTGGGGGGAGAAGAGAGAGAGAGAGGGTGGGGAAGAAGAGAGAGGGGGTGGGGGAGAAGAGAGAGAGGGGTGGTGGAGAAGAGAGAGAGAGGGTGGGGGAGAAGAGAGAGAGAGGGTGGGGGAGAGAGAGAGAGAGGGGTGGGGGGAGGAGAGAGAGAGGGTGGGGGAGGAGAGAGAGGGTGGGGGAGGAGAGAGAGAGGGTGGGGGAGGAGAGAGAGAGGGTGGGGGAGGAGAGAGAGGGGGTGGGGAGGAGAGAGAGAGGGTGGGGGAGGAGAGAGAGAGGGTGGGGGAGGAGAGAGAGAGGGTGGGGGGAGGGGAGGAGAGAGGGAGGGTGGGGGAGGGGAGGAGGGAGGGTGGGGGGAGGGGAGGAGAGAGGGAGGGTGGGGGAGGGGAGGAGAGAGGGAGGGTGGGGAGGGGAGGAGAGAGGGTGGGGAGGAGAGAGAGAGGGTGGGGGAGGAGAGAGAGAGGGGAGGGGGAGGAGAGAGAGTGGGTGGGGGAGAGAGAGAGGGTGGGGGAGGAGAGAGAGAGAGAGGGTGGGGGAGGAGAGAGAGAGGGTGGGGGAGGAGAGTGAGGGGAGAGGAGGGTGGGGGAGGGGAGAGAGGTGGGGGAGCGAGGGAGGGTGGGGGGAGAGGGGAGAGGGTTGGGGGGAGGGGAGAGGGGGGGAGCGAGAGGGTGGGGGAGCGAGGGAGGGTGGGGGAGAGGGTGGGGGGAGGGGAGAGAGGGTGGGGGGGAGGGGAGAGAGGGTGGGGGGAGCGAGAGGGTGGGGGAGCGTGAGGGTGGGGGAGCGAGGGAGGGTGGGGGGAGGGGAGCGAGAGGGGGGAGGGCAGGGGAGAGGGGGGAGGGAGGGAGAGAGTAAAGTAGGGAGAGACGGGGAGGGAGAGAGAGGGGGAGAGAGGGAGAGCGTGAGGAGAGGGGGAGGGAGTGTAAAGCAGGGAGAGACGGGGAGGGAGTGAGAGGGTGAGGGAGGAAGAGTGAAGGGGTGGGACAGGGAGGGAAAGAGTGAAGGGGTGGGAGAGCTTACCTTCTTCCTTCGCAGGGGTCCATCGGGCCACCTTCCCCCCCCCCCCCGTCGCGCTCTCTCTCTTCCCCCCCGTCGCGCTCTCCCTCTTCCCCCCCGTCGCGCGCTCTCTCTCCCCCCCCGTCACACTCTCTCTTCCCCCCGTCGCGCTCTCTCTCTTCCCCCCGTCGCGCTCCTCTCTTCCCCCCGTCGCGCTCTTCTCTCTTCCCCCCCGTCGCGCTCTCTCTCTTCCCCCCCGTCGCGCTCCTCTTTTTTCCCCCCCGTCGCGCTCTCTCTCTTCCCCCCCGTCGCGCCCTCTCTCTTCCCCCCGTCGCGCGCTCTCTCTCCCCCCCGTCAC